>NC_072478.1:96947795-97254514 GCF_027574615.1 Eptesicus fuscus
ATGAGAGAAAACACCAATCAGCTGCCTCTTGCACACCCCCTTCTGGGGATGTGCCCGCAACCCAGGTACATGCCCTTGACCAGAATGGAACCTGGGACCCTTGAGTCCGCAGGCCGACACTCTATCCACTGAGCTAAACCAGTTAGGACTAAGCAGCGTTTTTGACCAAATATTTTGAAGCTATATATTGAGGATGGCTGGGTCACATGTAGAATGAGCCTTGTACCTGGCACCATAAAGCTGCTATATTAGAATGTTATGCTCATTATGTCACTTGAGAGAAAAATTAACTTCTCTCTTGTTTGAGTCAATACTATTTTATAGTGCTTTGACCTGTCCATTTTTGTACTTCATTTCTTATGAGTTTATGTTGTGTTATCAAATGCAAACTTGAATCAAGGAGAAAATATACAAAATATACAATATGGGGAGCTGTTGTAATTAACATCTCAAAGCTGAGGATGACAGGAGACAGAAAGGTTTTGCATTTTATCTATTCTTGGGGCAGAAATTTAAAAACAAACATATATAAAATGGTACAAACGTCATAGTCAATCTGAGGCATTATGAATATTCCTCATTAAGGACAACTTAAATATATGGAAATTAAAGCATCCCTGGTTTTTATCTGTAATAGCACACTCCACTACTCTAATTAAAGTTTGAGTCTCATCGTTTTGGGGGCTTGTCTAGGGATGTGTTGAAGTTGGACGAGGAAGCTGTTTGCTCAGGTTTGATGTTTGTCTGGGTAACGGGTAAAGGGAATTACTGATCCAGAGCAAATGTTCAGCAGTCCTTTGCTTCCTCATACCTCGGGCCATTGCATTTTTCCTTTGGTTTTCTCTAAAGACATAAAACTAGATATTTCTATATTCATGTGAAGGTTTATCTATGTCAAGTTATTAGAGAGAAAAAAAACAAACACAGGCTCAATGCTGCCCATGTAGAGAACTGAGAATCTCCTACAATTTCTTTCAATCTTTTGTGTACATGATGAGCTAGAATAACCTCACTGCACTGAATTATCCTCCCATGGTATGGTTCAGTGAATACCATTATATTTCAGCACAGCTTGAGTGATTTTTAATGCCAAAAACATCAGCAAGAAATACAAATGTTTCAAAAATATTGAAACAATACCATAAAAAAGCCCAGGATCATAAATACTTTACTTTGCAAGGTCTCAGAGGTCAAAAAAGCAGTACCATGGAAAATTAAAATGCTCTCTGTGTGAGAGCCTTTCAGGGAAATGCACACACACACACACACACACACACACACACACACACACACCAGTGTTTTACTATAAAAATGCACAAAACCATTTCCTGACTCTATTTGAGACTGATTGTCAAAGCAAAAAATAATAATTTTCCCGGTAGAAAAAAAAGATATGAAGTTATTCATCTGCATGTTTCTTTATTTGGTTTTAATTACAATCTAATTAAAGGAGAATTACAGCCTGTGCAAGAGAGAGAGAGATGACTTTTATATGAATGACGTCCTTAACCACACAAAGAAACATGGATGACACACAGACAAAGTTGAGGATTTGGGTTTGGACAGTTAAAAGTATCAAACACTGTTGCCTCCAAACAAAGGTTTTGAACCTGGGGCACTGCCTTCAGTGGCGTGCTCCTTGAGAGACGGATACATGTGTATGTAAAGTGAGCCAGGAGAAGGGACAAAACCAACAGCGCTGCAACAGCTGTGCACAGAGCTAGAAAATGCTGTTCTTTACTTCTCTCCTGGTACTGATGTGTGCTGGCTTCTAATGGACCTGCCCACCATGGGTCACATCCTCCTGTTTGCTTCCCTAGGCGATGTGGCAGCTTCCATTTAAGTCACCGATTCCATGGAAAATAACCTAGCCCGATATTTCTAGTAAAGAGAGGTGACCCAGATGCTTGGAAATGGCTTAACAAAGAAGGATGGCTCTGTGTTACCATCTAGAACATCTCATGTTTTTAGGTCCTTCGAGATTGGGGTTCTTTCAAGCCTCTGACTTCCTATCTCCTCATATGTCTGTTAGGGTTTCTTGTTTTTAATGTGATTTTAGGTAGCTTGCTTAGTAGAACTATAGTGCATCCCATCATTTTATTAGTTTCACTTAAAAATATGTCAAAGAGTTAAAAAAAAAAGCCTTATCTATACAGGCAATTGATATTACATAAAGCTGCAAAGAAAACTGAATGGAGAAAGAAGAGTCTTTTCAACAAATGGAGCAAGGCCTGGCCAGTGTGGTTCAGTGGTTGAGCGTTGACCCATAAACCAGGAGGTCACAATTCTATTCCTGGTCAGGACACATGCCTAGATTGTGGGCTCAATCCCCATTAGGGGGCATGTAGGAGGCAGCCAATTAATGATTCTCTCTCATCATTAATGTTTCTATCTCTCTCTCCCTCTCCCTTCCTCTCTCTGAAATCAATAACAAGAAACATATAAAAAATGGTGCTGGAATAATAGAATATCCATGTGCAAGAAAATGAACATAGACCCACATATTGCATCTTACAAGCAAATTAACTTAAAATGATTCCTAAACCCTATTGTAAAACCTAAAATAATACCTAAAATATTTTTTATAATAAAATAAATGAGAAAAGTTTTATAATATTAGATTAGGTAAACATTTCTTAGATATGACATTAAAACACAATTTAAAAAGAAAAAATGATAAATTGGTCTTTGTTCAAATTAAAAATGTCTGCTCTGGGAAAGATGCTACTAAGAGAATGAAAATCTGTGGGCTGAGAGAATTCTTTGCAAAACTTATATCTGATAAAGGACAGGTATCCAGACTGTATGAAGAATGCTGTAATAGGAAAACGGCCCACCTGAAAATAGGGGCAGAGGTTGTGCACAGACACTTCACCAAAGAAGATAAATGGACGGCCAAAGGGAATGAAAAGAAATATTCAATATTATTAGTCATTAGGGAAATGCAAATTAAAAATACACTATGGCACTAGGTACATACTAAATGGCTTAAAAATCAAATATGACAAAAACCCAGTGCTATTGAGGATGTGAAACAGTTGGGCCTCTCACATATTGCTGGTGGGAATGCAAAGTGGTACAGCCACTTTGGAAAAGAGTTTGTCACTTATATAGTTATAAGCATACTTTATAAAACTTACGTTCACCCACAAACTTTTTTTAATGTTTATATTGATTTTATTAATATTTGACAAAATCTGAAATAAGCCCAATATCTTTAAACTCATGACTGGATAAACAAGCTGTGTGATGCATCCATACAATGGAAAACTACTCAGCAATACAATTGAATGAACTGTTGATACATGTATGTTTGAACATACAACATATTTGAATGAACCTCTTAAGCAATAAACTAAAGAAGCCAGACTCAAAAGGCTGCAAGGTGTGTCATTATAGTTATACTACATTCTTGAAAAAGCAAGAAACAAGAATTTTTGGCATTGGTTGGGGTTTGGGAAGGCTGGGGAAGAGAGTAATTAAAAGGGGCACAATGACTTTTTTGGGGGGTGGTAGAACTGTACTACATTTTGATTGTTTTGATGTTTCTACAACTGTGTATGTTTTTCAAACTCGGAGAGCCTTACACTAAAAATATCTAGTTTTACAATGTGTATATTGTAACTCAATAAACAAAGTATATCAGACAATGTGTTGAATCAACGTTAGTGTTAATCATCATGATAATAAAGGCTTCAGTCTATTATTATTTATATTTTACCACATCATTAGATGTGGATTATATTCAATGAATATTTTATTCTGGGCCAATTTAATTATTGTTTGTATGTGTGTTGGGGGTGGGTGTGTTGAGGCATTGAGGTGGAGGAGAACATAATAGCAATCTCTTACTCTCTTTTTTTCCTATATGGTTATGTTTTAAGTATACAGAGATAGTTAAGGTGGCCACTTTAATTTAATACTCATAAACCGTGATGCATATTCATGTGTGTGTATATGAATACACATGAACACACACACACACACACACACACACACACACACACACACACACGCACACAATCCTGATTTCCTCTCCAGCATCATCTCCTATTTCTCCCATTTGTCATCTAGCAATGCTGGTAACTCAGAAAGCCTTTGGTTTTTACCTTCCTCACTGCTGTATCTTTTCCTTGCTCCTGGCCCACCTGGAATGCCCTTGCTCCACTTCTCTGCCTGTGGAGTTGCTCCTTATATTTCAAGCTCTAAGTCAAGCCTCTTAGAGCTTCCTGCCCCCTCAAGGCAGAGCTCCTGCACCTTTGTTCTGGCCCATTGCCCTGCCTCCAATCTTGCACTTGCGGTGCTTTCCTGGCAGTATTCCGTTCCCTTTATCTTCCCTGGTAAACAGTGGATTGCTGAACAAATCTCCTTGTTTCATGAAGTTTTATATCTCCTCAGCTCCCAGTACAGTGCATAGCATATGACAAATTCTCAGTGTGTTTTTCTCGAGTGAACTAATGAAACGAAGTGTACTTTCTTGGAAAAATATAAAATGTTTGCCAATTGTATTATGCATTTGTGGCTTTTTAGTGCTTGCTTCCAATTGAATTGTAAATATATAAACGTGGATTCATTATTTCAGAGGCATTCAAGAAGTGCAGGATGTAATTTCTTACAGATGTACTCTTTAATGTTAAATGCCATCTAATCTTTGCATAAGACAAAAAGGCAAATGAAAAGTGAAATCACCACTTCTAAATAGGCTTGAACTACTGATGTCTTTCCATTTGGGGAACATTAACTTTGCTTTCATTTAGAGTAATGGGGTTAGGAGCATACTGTTCAGAAGTGGTCCCATTTTTGCAGTGTTAAAACTTAACTGCTAGACTTTTGGCAGTATAAGCAATCGCTTGGCGTCTTTATTTATTTGTGTGTAATAAGCAGAGCTTGGAAAAACGCAAGAAATATGGTTACTTACAGTCCCATGTGAAACATCGAGTTTATCAATTATGGCCATATCATTATATTATGCTTGGGTACAAAAAGGAGTTCAACATCTACTTTGATTTGTGACCAAGGCGCACGAGTGTACAGAGAGGTTGACAGCCTTTGACTGGTGGTCATTACTAATTTAATAAGCAGTCTTCAAAGCTCCTGCAGATACAAAGGATTCTGAAGTTACATGTGTAATATGCAACGTGCGCAAAATACTTAATTCTACTCGCTTTGAAACCTAGATGACAGTTATTAAAATTGTATGGTGCAAATTAAAATTTAAGATTAAAACACAAGATCAAAAGACTCTTTTTCTCCCCTCACCCCTATTAAGGATCAACTTTCTGAATAGAGAGACTCGATGTTCAATGCCGTGTCCTTTCCCTCTGGAGAGCCAGATTGGAGGTAATCAGAAGTGACTAGAGAAGCACCTCTTTCTGTATTTTTTTCAAGTGGGGACACTTGAAAAATTTTTATTGCTTTTTAATATGTAATGTAATTATAGTCAGAGGGTAGAGGAAAAAAAATAGTTCAAATAAGAGTATGGACAGTTTAGCAGAAGGAAGTGTGATGAGAGAAAAGGTAAAATTTCTATCTGTGACATTCCTAGAACTCTGAAAAGAGGTACCATTTCAGTACATGCAGACGCACAGGGAAATTCACCTCCACTCTCACCTAGGTATGATTTTAAAAATGCACTGGTACTTACTTTTTGTGACCCTTTATAAATGATCAAAAACATGTAAGATGACTTATGGGGAGTGATTGGAGCAATCAACAGCAAAGCTTATGGTTAGACCTGATCACCTCTCACATTTTAATGCAAATGTTAGACACGATGCAGGCAAAGGGGCTTCTTGTGAGTAAAGAAACTTTCATCTCTATTCGGTTGTCTTTTTGGCTGCTGCACAGGAAGGAGACATATAGGAAAATCCCTTTTCTCATCTGGGGAAATTCTAGGAACAGTATACTCAGAGGGCAAAAAGCTCCTAAAATTAGCTGTAACTTTTGTTCCATGGATAAAAAGAGAGAGTCATAATAACTAAGGCAACTCTTTTCCTTTAATTGTAAAACCTTATCTTCCTGTATGTTCAAATATTTAGAATGTTCTTGTGCTGAAGTTTTGAGAAGAGCACATCTCGTCTGGAGGTTGTGTTGTCTATTGATTTTCTCCAGGAGTCAGCAAACTATAGCCCAAGGGCCAAATCTAGCCTGCCATCTGATTTTGTATGGCCTCATATACAGGAATGTGTGTATTTACTTTATTAGTAGTTGGAAACATAAAATAAGATTAATATTTTATGATGTGAATTATATGAAATTTAAATTTTAGTGCGGATATAGTCACACTTACATATTTTCTTTGGCTACTTTTGTGCTACAAGAGCAGAGTTGAGTATTTGAGTGTTTAGTTTGTTGTAAAATGCAATGATGCTGCTATAACATGACAGCATTTCAAAATGCATATTAGTCCTGCCGGCGTGGCTCAGTGGTTGAGCATCAACTTATGGACCAGGAGGTCATGGTTCAATTCCAGGTCAGGGCACATGCCCGAATTGTGAGCTTGATCCCTGATAGGGGGTGTGCAGGAGGGAGCCAATCGATGATTCTCTCTCATCATTGATGTTTCTATCTCTTTCTCCCTTTGTCTCTAAAATCAATAAAAATATATTTTAAAAAAAACCAAACCCAAAATGCATATTATTATGCATTGTCTGATTTATTTACTTTTTATTATCAGTACATACTCATCATGTAAAAATGAGTAAAGAAAAGTAAACTTTGGGCAGTAGGCTGAAAACATCTCAAAGGTATTCACATTCTAATTTCTGGAACCTCTGTGGTTCTTTATATAGCAAAAGGGCTTTTGTAGATGTGATCAAATAAAGGATGTTGAGATGCATAGATTATCTTGGATTATCTGGGTGTGTCCAATGTAATCATAGGCAGGATACAGGAAAGTCAGAGAAGCTGACAGAAGCAGAGATTGGAGTGATGCAAGCCACAAACTGAGAAATTCCAGCAGCCTCTGGCAGCTGGAAGAAACAAGAAATGGATTCATTCCAAAGTTTCCCAAAGGCAGTGGGCTTGCTGATATCTTGATTTTAGTCCCACAAGATTTATTTCAGATTTCTAACTCCCAGAACTATAAGAGGATAAATCTATGTCTTTAAGCCACTAAATTAGTTTGTGGTAATTTGTTACAGAGGCTACAAAAAAACTAACATGGGGCATCTATTATACTTTTAAAGCACAATGGAGTGTGAATTATTTTATTATTGAATTAGATGCCCAAAGTCATGTTTATCATGCAGCGGCAAGATAGATGTGGTAAAAGACTACCCTATGTGATGGTATTACCAGAATGAGCACTCATCACAATATGTCCAATGCACAGGAAAGCAATGGTCAGGAAAGCTAGAAAGTATTACAAGATTATCTCATTTCAGTAGAAATTCTTCACAACAGTGAAAACTAAACATGAAGCTGCAAACAGTCAACTTTAGAATGACTTATTTATTAACTAAGCAAGAAAAGTGACTTACTGATAGTGAGTTAATCATCAAATCATGTTTGACTGAAACAGCCAAAGAAATGTATGTATTTATTTATTTTTATTTATTTATTATTATTTTTTAATATTTATGGAAGTATATTCTTTTTTAAATTTCTTTATTGATTAAGATATTACATATGTGTCCTTATCCCCCACTGCCCCCCCCACCCCCCCACTCATGCCCTCACCCCCCTGTTGTCTGTGTCCATTGGTTAGGCTTATATGCATGCATACAAGTCCTTTGGTTGAAGAAACGTAGTTAAAGAAAATAAACTTGTTTAAGACTACATTATATATTAGTAATATATTGTGTATTAGCTTTTTAGAGAGAAGAGTTAAAGAGTTGAGATCATTTGAAAAACATCAAAAGTCAATTATGAGTGGATTTCTTTGGTTATTGGTGAGTTGACAGATGTTACCATACTGCTCACTTATTTATCTGAGGAGTCAACACTACATTTGAAGTCACTGAAGAGTTAGTTTGCATGGAATATTTACAGGCAAGAATTTAAAAAAAAATATTTTAAGAAAGCACTAACTCAATACTGTATGAAGTGGAATCTGCTAAGATATGTTATAACTGAAGGTGGTAAAAATATGTGTGGAGCAGGAATAGATTTAGTTGGACAAATTTAAAAAGCTTGTGAAAATATGAAGTGTTTAAATAGCATTGTTATTTATTGTGTCATCCATTGGCAGGTACTTTACAGAAAATACTTTAATCTATCATGTGTTGTTAATCTGGTATTCTCATTGGTGAACTTCATTCACTCTCATGGACTTAACCATCATCAGTTTTGCGAACTTTTGTCAAAAATACAAGTTAGATATCAAGACTTACCCTACACTCAGGAGTCTGATGAGCTTACAGGGATAAAGTTTTACTGCACTTGTTCGAGCTCAGGATTGAGATTTAACGTTTTCCAAACAAGAAGAACCATCTTGAACTGTTTTTGCAACACTGCACATTTTGGAGATAAATTTGTTTTTGCTGAAGACTTGATAATGTTGTGTAGTAAATTCAAACTAAAATCACAGAGCAAAACAGCACTTATATATAAAATTATTCTCCAATAATGATAGTTTGATGACAACTAACATTGCTTGAATCACAAGTAATGTCAAGCATCTTTATACACTTTCTGTATTATTAGGAGTTAAAACAAGAAGTAAGATCTTCAATCTGGCATACATTTACAACAGATATGTTTTTCAAGCTCATGCTACAGATCTAGCAGCATTTTTGGACCTTAGTGCAAGTGAAAAGGAAATTTCCATGTTTCAAAATCCACTTAACTGTATAACTGACTAGCTTCCACTTAACCTTTCAATGGAAGTGATTAATTTACATTGTAATGACATGCCAAATGACAAACACCAAGAGAAGAATCTAACAGAATTTATAAATGTCTTCCAAATAATGAATATCCTCAATTAAAATTATAAGCTCATGAATTAGTATTAGTACTTGACAATACCTATCTCTGTGAAAAGACATTTTTAAAGATGAAATTGGTAAAATCTCATTACAGATCAGCATTACCAGATGAACATTTGAAACTGATTTTTATTTTAGGGAATACATGTCATATTAACTTTTTCTCTCTGTACATTTATCTGTCTATGCTAAATCATTTGCAAGTAAATTATGAACATAAAACCACTTTATGCCTAAATATTGTTGTGTGCATAGTATCAAAACAAAGAATTCTTATGTATACCTAAAACACTAGCAATAATTCTTTAATATGACCAAAATATAGTCTATAGTCAAATTTCCTTTTTGTTTTATTTAATCTAGAATAGCCCCTCACATTTCTCTTTCCTTTTCATTTATATGATACTAGTGACCCAGTGCACGGTTTCGTGCACATTGAAAGGAAATTAATTAGAAGGTGGTGGGTGGGGTGGGACTGGGCTAGATGGGTGGGACATGCCCTAGAGTCAACCTCCCATGGTCCCTCCCCTGCCTCTATGGAGTGAGTGGGGTCTCTCCGACAGGTGGGGTCCCTGAGCCTGGTCTGCGGGGATTGGGCTGAAACTGGCTCTCAGACATCCCCCAAGAGGGCACTCTGCAAAGTTGCTGTCATACAGGGTGTGAAACGCAAACACAAGTGTGCAGTAAATCAGATTTGGACGGACAGTGCCCCAACAACAACATAACCCACAGCCGAAGGTGGAATTGCACGGCCCTGCAAGGAATCAGGCTCCCTCCTCTCTGGTTTCGGGGTGCGCCACCCAAGAATCACCACTGCCAAGTCACTGCAGCTCGGCAGCTCCTGCATTGAGCATCTGCCCCCGGGTGGTCAATGCACATCATAGCAACCGGTCGGATGGTCAGACACTTAGCATATTAGCCTTTTAAATATATAGATTGACTTGTGAAGAGATCTGGTCCATTGTTAAGCAAAAAATAAAAATAAAAAAAATCTTCATTCTGTACCAGTCTATTTCCCCATGATGTGAACTTTTCTATGCCCTGTCTTATAAAAGTAATTAAAATTAAATAAGATTACAAGGGTGGGACCCCAATCGAATAGGACTGTTGTCTTTATAAGAAGAAGAGGCACCACGAGTGTACACACACAGAAAAAAGGCCACGTGAGGACACAGAGAGGAGATAGCCTTCTGCAAGCCAAAGGAAGATCTCACCAGCAACCAACCCTGCTGGCACCTGGATCTGGGACTTACAGTCTCCTGAATTGTGAGAAATCAATTTCCTTTGTTTAAGCCACCCAGTCTGTGTTATTTTGTTATGGCAGCCCAAGCAGACTGAGAGATCCAGTCAATGCTTCTTTAAATTTAGACATCCACACACCACTTTCTTTTCTCCCCACTCCTTTCCCCTACGCGTTCCTTCTGAGTTTAATGTCCTCTTCCATGAAGTGCATATTTTAATAGTTCTTATAGCAAACTTTCTCTCATTCTTGACTAAAAATGCTTTCATTTTTTCTCATTCTAGAATAATAATTCACCCGGGTAGTAACTAGCAACAATTTATTTTAATACTTTATTTCCATCTATTCTGTACTTTATTGTTGCTACTAAAATTTTATTAAAAATCTAATTGCGTTTTGTTTTTTAATAAATCTTTATTGTTCAGATTATTACAATTGTTTCTCCTTTTTTCTCCCCCATATCTCCCCATCACCCGGTTCCCTCCCCCCTGTTGTCCTTATCCATAGGTGTATGATTTTTGTCCAGTCTCTTCTCATACCCCCCACACAGACACCCTTTTCCCCCTGATAATTATCAATCCACTCCCATTCTATGCCTCTGATTCTATTATGTTCACCAGTTTATTCTGTTCCTCAGATTTTTAATTCACTTGATTTTTAGGATCACTTGTTGATAGATATGTATTTGTTGTTCATAGTTTTTATCTTTACTTTTTTCTTCTTTTTCCTCTTTTTAAAGAATACCTTTCAGCATTTCATATAATACTGGTTTGGTGGTGATGAACTCCTTTAGCTTTTTCTTATCTGTGAAGCTCTTTATCTGCCCTTCAATTCTGAATGATAACTTTGCTGGGTAGAGTAGTCTTGGTTGTAGGTTCTTGCTATTCATCACTTCGAATATTTCTTGCCATTCCCGTCTGGCCTGCATAGTTTCTGTTGAGAAATCAACTGACAGTCGTATGGGTGCTCCCTTGTAGGTAACTAACTGTTTTTCTCTTGCTGCTTGTAAGATTCTCTCTTTGTCTTTTGCCCTTGGCATTTTAATTATGATGTGTCTTGGTGTGGTCCTCTTTCGATTCCTCTTTTTTGGGGTTCTGTGTGCTTCCTGAACCTGTAAGTCTATTTCTTTCACCAGGTGGGTGAAGTTTTCGGTCATTATTTCTTCAAATAGGTTTTCAGTATCTTGCTCTCTTTCTTCTGGCACCCCAAAAATTTGGATATTGGTACGCTTAAAGCCATCCCGGAGGCTCCTTATGCTATCCTCACACTTTTGGATTCTTCTTTCTTTCTGCCTCTCTGGTTGGGTGTTTTTTTCTTCCTCATATTCCAGATCTTTGGTTTGACTCTTTGGGTGCAGTGGTCTACTCTGTATATTCTTTATTTCAGACAGTGTATGCATAATTTCTGACTGGTCCTTTTCCATTTTTTTGGTATTCTCATTTAGGTCCTTGAAGGTCTCTTCAAGTTTCTCAGTGGGTTTTAGAAGATTTTTGAGTAACCTTATAAATATGGTTCTGAACACTGTGTCGTCCATTAGTTTGCTTTCATCTATCTCTCCTACTTGTGACATACTTCAATGTCTCCACATTTTGGCTGCCTCCCTGTGTTGATGGAGTGGCTTTGTGTGGTCGGTGACCTATAGGGGCCGGTAGCTCAGCTTCCCCAATCACCCTAGGTGGTCGCTCTTGGTACACCCCTTTGTGGGCTGAGTGGAAAGTCTTGGTGTAGTTAAAAGCCCTGATTGCTGTTGGTACACTGGGAGGAATTGACCTCCGGTCCAATTGGTTGTGAGGGCCTGCTGTGTCTATAACGGAAGAATTGCTGTGCTGGAGACACAGTAGGGCTTTGGTGCTCACTGAGTCTGCCTCTTGAATGTGTTCCTTATGAGAGTGGTTGAAATCTGGTGTCGTCCACACTGACAGAAAAGTCACTCTCACTCTCCGACCAATGGCCGAGGGTCCCCCGCGTGTCCCCAGAAACTGGAGTTCAGAGTGCTTGGGTTTGTTGGTATCACTGGCGGGAGTTGATCTCCAAGCCAGTTGGCTGTGAGGATCAGCAGTGTCTCTGCTGGGAGAGCTTTGGTGCTCAGCTTGGATGGGGCGGAGTCTCAGGGTGGCGCAGACAAGCTTTGGTTTCCCGTCTGCTCCGCCCTATGTTGGGCGGTTTCTCCATGCCCGGATTAATGGCTGTGCGTCTCTGAGAGAAGGCAGCTTTCGAGCCTCTCCCGCTGCCTAACAGACCAGTTTCTCCCCAGCTAGGGCTGTATTTCAGTGCAGACCGGAGGTTTTGTTTTTCTCCCAAATGAGAAATCCAGTCACTGGGAGGGCTGTGCTCAGCTTGGATGGGGCTGAGTCTCAGAATGGCGCAGACAAACTTGGTTTCCGTCCGCGCCACCCCAAGAGGGCTGGTTTCTCCATGCCCTAATCAATGGCTGCGCGCCTCTGAGAGAAAGCAGTTTTCGAGCCTCGCCCACTGCCAAACAGACCAGTTTCTCCCCGACCGCAGCTGGATTTCAGTGCAGTTGGGAGGTTTTGTTTTTCTCCCAAACGAGAAAGCTAGCCACGCAGCGTCTGCTGCCCTCCCTCTCCGCGCGCTGCGAGCAAGCCTGCCTCGTATTCAGCCGCCCGCCCTTTCGGCGCTCACGGATCTCCGCACCTCCACAGCTCCTGAGGCTCAGCGTCCCCTTCTCTTTTTTTCTCTAGTTGTAGGTTTTCCACTCTGCCAGATTTCTGGTGGTTCTGGACGGTGTGCGCTCTGTTTTCCAGTTGTAGTTTCAAAATTGTTGTGGTAGGCAACAATTAGATGTTTACCTTATGCCGCCATCTTGGTTTTTTTTTAATTGTGTTTTTTTTTTTTAAAGTAATATGTTTCTTTCTGTTTAGCCACTTTTAATACTTGTCCTTTGTCTTTAAATTCAGTGAATCCAGGTGTGGATTTGGTTTTGCTCTGCTTTCATTGTATTCTGTACATTTCTCAAGGCAAAGGATTCTTGCACTTAGTCAGTTATGGAGAATTCGCACTTCTAATCTTCAGTATATCCCCTTTCCTCATTCTTTGGATTCTGTACTTTGTGTACTACTACTAAGTAGTATGCACTTAACCTCATTCTGTCCTCCATGTCATGTAACTTTTCTTCCAAGTGTTCTATTTATGTGTGCTTATTCCTGGGTTATTCCTTTACATGCACAATTTTCAAATTCTCCTTTCAGTGATTTTATTTTGTTTATTTTCAGAAATTTAACTTGTTTTTAAAATTTTGTCAGGTGTTTAAAATTGTCTCTTTTATTATAACTTATGCTCTCAATTTTCTTTTCTCATGAATATAATAATTTCAAAATACTTCACTCTGATATATTTATTATCTGAACTTTTTTGTGTTTGTTGGGTCTAGTGACTTTCTTCCTGGTCTATTGTTTCCTTGAATGTTCTGCAACTTTGTCTTTTGTGGGCTTACTAGTATTATTAGAAAACCCTTATTTTTAATACTTCATCTTTGTGTTTGCTTCTGAAAAATGTCTTTAATGATTATCATTGCTTCTTTCATATTAATTTTTCAGCTTAGTGTGGTCCAGGTCAAGCAAGTAGATTATAATCTGAACCTCTGACCTATGAATTCTCAAAGAAGAATTAAAAAAAAAGAATCCACACATATTTTTTTTCTGACATTCATATACGAGTTGTTAGATGGTAACTCATTTAGTAGCATTTTACTGATTTAATAACCACTCAAAAGTCCTGTCTTCATTCAAGACTCTATGTGATAACATCTCTCCCTCTTCTGTATTCTTATGATCTTTAAATCTTAAATCCCTTGATTCTGAGAGCAATAACCCTGCATGTAGCTTCGATGGAGTCAACTCACATGCTGGCCCCTGGATTTCCAGTTTTCTTTTAGTTTTTGTCTTTTTGGAGGTCTGAATGCATGCACAAAACACATGCAATATGTATACTTTTTAAAAGATTGCCTGTTATATTCTAGAATATCTTGTACTTTACAACAGAAGGCGTTCACTTAATAATACTATAGAAATGGAAGTCCATAGTGGTTGTTACTCAAATCCCCACTTGACTGGGCTCCCTCGCAAAAATCAAGTTCTCAGTCAAAAGTATATGCACAGGGCTAAGGGCCATTTCACTGGAAATATTTAGAGGGTTGAGCAAGATAATTTCAACTCTGAGATTCTTTGACAGAACTTTTACTTTATAATTCATGTAAAGATCCAGGACCTTTGCCTGTGCTCTAGAAGGCCATGATTATTGCTTCCTTACAACAAACTTTTGTTGAAATTTCTGAGATGATAGGAGAATCCTAGTCTCTATTCCCTAGCTTCTTGAACCATTTCTATAATTACCCAATGAAGAGGTTTTCTCTGGTATTGTTGAGCTAGAACAGTCCATTCAATTCTGATAGCTTTGACACTATCTTTAAAATAAGTGAATATATGTCATTATAGGAAAAAGATTTTATATCTAGAATTTTCCTTTCAAGGTATCTTTGAGATATTTGTTTTTTCCTTTTTGACACTTTGTGATGGTTCCCCAAGTAAATCAAAACATTAGAACATATGGATTATGTTGTCCTTACCCAAATGCTTGAGGTTATTAATTTTTCTTTACATAAGAATGTTTTTACATCCTTACAAACAGGACTTAAGCTTACTTCCAGTGATAGATAAGGCTTTAAACCCCATGGCTTAACTACTTTATATTATTTTAAGGACTGTAGAAATTGATGGATTATCATCAAGAAAATAAAAAGAGTTTTCAGAACTACTTTTCTTGGAGAATTGAGCCTTTTAAAGCATACTCCCTCCTCAAGCACCAAGTTATTTAAGCTTCTGTTATTTCCACAAAGATCTTAAAAACTGAGCGACTCACATGAAAAAGCAATAGAGCATTAATTGAAATGATTTGAAATAACTGAGTTCTACATTTGTTAAGAACATAATAAAGGATGTTATCAAAGTTTCACATGTGGATATACCATTCTCAAAACTGCTTATGAAAATAATAGACTTTGATGCCAAGAATGAAAAAAAATATGTGCTCCAGAAATTCATTAGGAAACTTCTCATAAAAATGAACCATAGATATTTCTTCCTGACAGGCTGCAGTCATCAGTTTCCAGATTTGTGTATCATCAAAGCAAAATTGCTAAAGATACAGGGCATTGTAGATTGAATATAGAAAATCCCATTTCCTAACAGAAGTCAGAAATAGCAATGAGATCAAATGAGATCAAATGAGAGAAGGAAAATGAAAATGAAAAATGTGTTTTTTTGTGTGTTATTTAAAAAAAATCCATAAAGTGAGTCTAGGTAGCAGAATGGAAATGGTTGTCAGGTTAAACAACAAGAATTCAGAATCAAAGGCACTATACACACACACACACACACACACACACACACACACACACACACACACACATTGTTAAGTGATCACCATGCTAGCTTATTTATTTTAACTCAGAAATGTAGTCATCACAACTTTCAATTGGAAACTATTTGGTGTAAACTATTATTTGAGTAGTTAAGAAATCCACCTGTTTTTAAAAAATGAGAAACAGCTTTAAGATGCAAATCAATGCTTTTGTGTTTCTGACAATTATGCTGAATTTGGTAATATCTTAAAATCTCATCAAAAGATTTTGCTACTATCTTGGTGAACACTAAGAAATAAACATCTGTTTTTAAAAAATGATAATCCACCCAGTGCATATATTCAAAAACAAAAAGCAGTTTCTACAAGTCACCAATGGCTTACTTATAGAATATTATCTCTGGGTTATCACCCATGAATGACTAAACTCTATGGTATATTACTTCTCTTTGTGATAAAAGAACAAACTAGTTTACTTTTAAAATAATGTGGTATGCAAGGAAGGTATTCATCCATTCAATGAGCAAATGTTGAATGATTGCCTCTTTGTTCCAAGCAATGGAAATACAGCAGTGAATAAAATAAAGCCAGTGTTCTCCCGGAGCTTATAATACAATGTATTGAGGGGGAGTTGGAGAGAAGAGAGTAAACAAAGAACACACATATATCAGTTGATGATAAGTGTTAGGAAGAAAAATAAAGAAAAGTAAAGGAAATAAAGACAGAATGTGGTTGCAATTTTACACAGGTGGTTAGAGACGTCCTTTCTAATATAATATTTCAGCAAAACTGAAAGACTGTGTGATGATTAACCTAACTGGGCTGAGGGGTGCCTGGATATTTGGCCAAACATTATTCTGGGTATTTCTGTGAGGGTGCTTTTGCTGAGATGAACATTTGAATTGGTAGACTGAGTTAAGCTCATTGGTCTCCCTATGTGGGTAGGCCCCATTCAATCAGTTGAAGGGCTGAAGAGAACAAAAAGTCCTCCTGACAGCCTTTCTTACAGGGATAGGCTTCTTTTTTCTGTCTTTTGGCTCAAACTGAAGCATTGGGTCTTGAATTGGCAATTTGTATGTATTTTATGTACATCCTGTTGGTTCTATTTCTCTAGAGAATCTGACGAACACAGATTGTGTGCAAATGACACATTTGGATCTGGATAAGAAGAGAGCTTCAGGCAGGGGGAGAGGAGAATGTTAGTACATTAGGTGGGGTGGCAAAGAAGATATGTAAGGTTATGGAGGTAGCTGAGGTGGTTTATCCCATGAAGCAGTAGGAGTTAAATTTAGAGAAGTAAGTAGGGTAGACTTGAGGAAGCATTTGATTCTGAGTAGGAGCTGTTATATTCTAAGCATTAAGAAGAGTAATTCTGCCCTAGCTGGTTTGGCTCAATGGATAGAATGTCGGCCTGTGGACTGAAGGGTCCCAGGTTCGATTCCGGCCAAGGGCACATGCCTGGGTTGCGGGCTTGATCCCCAGTAGGAGGCATGCAGGAGGCAACCAATCAATGATTCTCTCTCATCATTGATGTTTCTATCTCTCTCTCTCCCTCTTTCTTCCTGTCTAAAATCAATAAAATATATTTTTTTAAAAAAGAAGAGTAAGCCTATCTAATAAAAGAGTAATATGCAAATTAACCATCACTCTGCTATACCCACAAGCCACGCCCACCAGCCAATCAGGAGCGAGTATGCAAAGTAACCCAACCAAGATGGCTGCGGCCACTGAAAGAGCAGGAGGCTTGGGTTTCCCCGGCAATGGAGGAAGCCAAGCTTTCCGCCTGCCCTGGCCTGCCTTGGCCTCCGCTTAAGGCTACAAAGTTTCAATTATAGAAGATAAATAAATCCCAACAAAAATGGCAGCAGCCACGGAGCTGGAGAGAGCAGGAGGCTTGAGTTACCCCCGGTGATGGAGGAAGCCAAACTTCCGCAGCCCTGGCCTGCCTTGGCCTCCACTCAAGGCTACAAAGTTTCAATTATAGAAGATAAATAAATCCCAACAAAAATGGCAGCGGCCATGGAGCAAGCAGGAGGCTTGGCTCTGCTCAAGGCTACAAAGTTTCAATTATAAAAGATAAATAAATCCCAGATACTAGGGCCTCCGCTTGGGTTGCTGGGGGGCATGGCCAGCCTGCAATCCACCACAGGCCCCTCGCCCAGGCTGCCCCATGCCCCAAGGGAACCCCTACCCTGATCCAGGACACCCTTCAGGGCAAACCAGCTGGCCCCCACCCATGCACGAGGCCTCTATGCTATCTAATAAAAGAGTAATATGCAAATTGACCATCACTCCAACACACAAGATGGCTGCCCCCATGTGGACACAAGATGGCCAGCAGGGGAGAGCAGTTGGGAGGGACCAGGTCTGCAAGGGAGGGCAGTTGGGGGTGATCAAGCCTGCAGGGGAGGGCAGTTAGGGGTGACCAGGCCAGCAGAGGAGGGAAGTTGGGGGCGACCAGGCCTGCAGGGAAGGGCTGTTAGGGGTGACCAGGCATGCAAGGGAGGGCAGTTAGGAGCAAACAGGCTGGCAGGGGAGCAGTTAGGCATCAATCAGGCTGACAGGAGAGTGGTTAGGGGGTGATCAGGCTGGCAGGCAGAAGCGATTAGGGGCAATCAGGAAGGCAGGCAGGCAAGCAGTTGGGAGCCAGCAGTCCTGGATTGTGAGAGGGATGTCCGACTGCCCATTTAGGCCCGATCCTACATGGATTGGGCCTAAACGGGCAGTCGGACATCCCTCGAGGAGTCTCAGATTGGAGAGCGTGCAGGCTGGGCTGAGGGTCACCCCCCCCCCCCCTGTGCACAAATTCCGTCCTATATAATAAAACCCTAATATGCAAATCGAATGGCAGAATGATGGGTCACTGTGGCACACACTGACCACCAGGGGGCAGGCGCTCCCCCTGGTGGTCAGTGTGCTCCCACAGAGGGAGCGTTGCTCAGCCAGAAACCAGGCTCACGACTGGCATGTGCAGCGGTGGTGGCAGGAGCCTCTCCTGCCTCCGCTGCAGGCAGACATCCCCCAAGGGGTCCTGAACTGCGAGAGGGCACAGGCTGGGCTGAAGGACCCCCACAGTACATGAAATTTCATGCACCGGGCCTCTAGCTTAATAATAAAAAAGTAAAGTTAGCAGAGATACAACACACAACTAAATATTATTGAAATAGCATTTCATTATTTCAATGTAGCTATAGGTACCTACTATTAAATATATTTGAAATTTTAATATTCTACCAATAACAGTGGCTTTTCAAAACCTGTCTTTATATATTAGACTGAGGTACATATGACAAAATGTATACTAGGAAAATCTTGACAGTGGTTTTCCCTAGAGGCTCAGGTGGGTTACGTGTAACCCCTGGCATCCTTTTATTTATTTTAATTGCAACTGAGACATACAGGGCATTTCTGCCAACAACTATATTAATGGCCATCATAGTTATGGTTACCTTGAAGCAATAGACATGCCCAAGGAAACTTATTACTTTATAAAAAGTTCATCTTTAAGTGTCTTCCAGACATGATGAAACATTTAGGGTCTTGGTTATGTCTCAAGAGTATAGCAGGAGTATAGTAAATGGACTTACTAGAAAATGCAAAATTGCTACATTTCAGATGGTTGCCATAAGTCATCTGTTACATGCTGACTGCACCCATAAAACACCTCAATTTTGTATATTTCCTTAGGGAATGCATCTCTTCCACATACAAATAAGAGAGAGATTGGTTTGGGAAAGTTGTAACAGATGACCAAGCCAGATGGTACAAGTAAGAAAGATGGGAACTCTTTATCATACAGATGTTTTCTCATCTTGCCTACTTAGAGGGCGAGGCCAACAGAATTTCTGTTAGTAACTCCTATCTGTTATATTTCTAAGGACTTTGTTGGCTTTCTTTGTTAGTGTCTATTTGGACCTAAAATATTCAGTTGTTTGTTTTTTCTAAACCCACCAAATTGCACAAGCCCGTGGGGCAGCTGGACTGATTTGGATATTTTCATGTGAAATGGTTTAGGCACAAAATCAGGTGATCTCCATGCTATGAAGAATATAAGGAACATTATTCAAAACAACATTAAAAACCCTAGAAAGATTATGTTTACATCCACTGACTGCTTGTACATTTCAAATTGCAATTAAAGGAAAAAAGTTTAGATTATTTCCTTCATTTCCACCACCATACATGTCCAAGAAAAGATGGCTGATATAGCTCTCTTTTCTAGAACTATTGTGTTTGCCTTGATATTTAATTACACACTGATTATCTAGAAAGAATGTTAGAATTCTGTAATTTTAGTTAATTCTAGTTCATTTTCTACAGAGAACAACAATTAGCATTTAGTAAATTTACATTGTGATACCCATTTTCCTGCTACAAGTAATCCCCCATGAATATAATGGAAACACTACCTAATACTGAATATCTTGTGAGCCGATGGGAATAGAGCTACTTTCAGTTTACTTTAAAAGCCTCTCTTAAGATACCCAGTTGCAGAGGGGCTCAGGATGGAAGAATGGGGTGAGAATTCATGGGAAGCACATTTTTGTTTTGGTTTATAGTGACAGTTTTACACAGGACTTAAATCTCCAGTCTGCAGTAGGTGATATGTGACTTAAAACCCTTAAGGGAGATGATTTCCTCACTGAATGTCAAGTGCAACTCTTCAAAGGGACTAACAGGTGAAGTGGAAAGATATCATACTCTTGTCTTTGTTCAGAAGGGACCTAAATGAGCAGTTGTTCTTGAGTGGAGTGGTGGGTTTAGGACAGGTTTACCACTTACCTGGAGTCTTCCTGAAACATGCCACACATTCGTGTGTTCATTCCCTGGGAAGGGAAGAATGAAGAAGCTTTTAGTTCTTGCCTCTTTTGCAGGGATGGTTTTTTAGGGAGCTGGAATGGTCAGTGCTGTTATTGTTGCTTCTATCCCTGTAGAAGGTGCCACGGTGGCAGATGTCTAAAGAAAGTCCAACAATTTGGCTCTTGTTGCATATGATATTTTTCTCTAAGATAGCTGATCACTTTTTATATTTTTGGGGAAGATCACGATGACAGGAACAATGGACTCTGTTTCCTTCTATGACTTTACATTAGTAGTTGCGCATGTGTTGATATATCAATAGCCACATAATAGTAATTTGTTTTACCTGTTTCATTAAAGGAGTGTACAGGAGTCTATAATTTTATAAAGAGTATTAAAACACATAAGTACATTTTGAACACTTGATTTAGCCTTTTGTGTGTAGATGAAGTAAATAGATGTTAAAATTATGTATTTTTAGTTAAAAGGGCATGCAGTGCTTGCTGATAAAAACTTTATCTCCTCTACTATCATCTTGTAAATACCAGGAATTCTAGCATTAGTGGTATGTTCCTTTGCGATATGCAGTATTTTTTTTCAAGTGGTTTCTTAAGATACAATTAAAGTAATAATAAAACCAGAACACTTCCTTTAATGTGGGAGTATTAGAGACACTGCATGGACATGGACTATCAATTTTGTGGTAGACGAAAGGTATCAATGATGTTTCATAATTTTGCCTCTATTCCTCATTGTGCTTGCAATCAAAGCCTGTCTGTCTGTCTGTCTGTCTGTCTGTCTATCTATCTATCTATCTATCTATCTATCTATCTATCTAAATAAATAAATTTTGTAGTTTTATATTTTGAAACCCTAACCCCATTGTGATGGTAGTTTTATATTTTGAAACCCTAACCCCATTGTGCTTGCAATCAAGGCCTATCTGTCTGTCTGTCTGTCTATCTATCTATCTATCTATCTAAATAAATAAATAAATAAATTTTGTAGTTTTATATTTTGAAACCCTAACCCCAGATTTATATTTTGAAACCCTAACCCCATTGTGATGGTATTAGGACCTGGGATCTTTGGGAATTAATTAAGTCTTGAGAGTGACACTCTCATGAGTAGGATCAGTACCCTTATGAGAAGAGGTCAGAGAGCTAACTACTTCTTTTTCTGCCATGTAAGGTCACAGCAAGGAGGCCACCAGCCTGTAAACCAGGAAGAGGGCTTTCCTTGAGAACCCAAGCATGCTGGCACTCTGATCATGGACTTCCTCCCTCCTGAACTGTAAGAAAGAAACGTTTGTTGTCTAAGCCACCCAATTTATTCTAATTTGCTACAGCAGCCCAAACTAAGACAACATACATATTAGCAGCCTCTATTTTAAACCTCCTTTAGTTTATATATACATTTTTAGAGCTTCTCCTCTTAGTAATTATTAATGGCTTGGCTATGAACCCTAGTAATTTTTACTTTAAAAAGAGAACAGGTTATTTGAGACTATACATGGGATGTTAGGAGGACTCTAACTCCCTACAAAAAAAAGACACACACTATTCACTAAGGGGACCTGTACTAGGAAGATAAAAAGTCAGCCTGTGGTTAAAAGCAGCAACATGAATAAGTGGAATTTTTCTTTTTGTCTTTTCGTAAGGCAAGATAAGTAGGCACAAAGAGTAGAGAGGAGAATAAAGTTCTCTTCCTATTTTTAATTTTTCACTAAATATTTGTTTAAATAAAGAAGCAATTTAAAGAAAAGTGGAAACAAAATCATTAAGATTATCTCTTTAAAGTAAATGCTCAGCCAAATGAAAGAACAAAATATAGACAGCGGGGCACAGATTTCCTACAATCCTGGGCCAGCCAAGTGTTGGGGCTATAAATTATGCAAGTAGCCACATCACAAAGCAGCATGAAGCCCACGTGTGATTACAAAGGAACATTCTCACCAGGCCCTGGCAACATGAACCTAATTTCTACTGAGACCCGAATGACTGATGAAAGATGATTGCTGGAGGGTATTATGTGTTTATCTTTAAAGTGTGACATATTGTGCGGCAATGCAAGGTATTTAAAAGCTGCTATATGGGTAAGCAGGCCAGTCCTCAGTTTGCTATCCAAACTACCTGAAGCTAGGTGTGCAGACCTGGTTTAGTTGCTCCTCAAGCAGATTTGCCCTGTAGGGCACCCAGCTGATTATGGAGAGTGTAACCATTGCTTCTGTGCAGGTGTGACATTTGATAAACCGTGTGGTACAATGGTCATTACTGAAAGGGAGGGTTTGACTGTAATCTGACTTTATGATTTCCATAGTTGTTTTTCTTGCTCCTGAAGCAACCTGAAACTTACCTGTTATCTTTTTCAACCTATGTCCATGCTCTTCCTAGCCCTCACATTCTTTGTGTTTTTTTCCTTTCCTTTTTTCTTTTCCTTCCCCTCCCTCTTTCTTCCAATCTCTTTTTCCTTCCTCTCCCCTCCCTCCAACTCTCCCTCCCTCCCTTCCTTCTTTTTTCTTTTGAGAGAGAAGAAACAAACTAAGGATTCTTTTTCAAGGTACAGATGATTAATTAATGTTGCACTCTACAAATTTAGCATAAGGGCACTCACCAAACAAGATTGATTAGCTTTAATCCTGTAACAATTCATCAGGAAAACAGAATATTTTGTTTCCCTTGGCCTGAAACTCCTTTGCTTAATTTTCTATTATTTGAGTTTAATAACAAATCTCCATCATGAGCAATATTGTGCCGTCCCCACCCTGTTTATGTTATTAGACTGCTTGTTGCAGAAGAGAGTCATATATTACAATCAATTTTATGAATATTTTATACTACATAATCACACATAACCATGAAATAAGCTTATTTTGTTATTCTCACGGAGGAGTTCAGGTTATGATAAATTCTTAAAAATATTTAAATCGAGCAGAATTGCAAGGGATTTATTTTTAAGGATATGTAAATGCTAACAATGGAAATGAGTTATATGTGTTCATAAACATTAACAGTGTTTATAATATTGGCCAATAAGGACTGTATCAAAGTCTTGATTATGTTCATAAAGATATCAGAAGAAAAAGAAAATAGCCTGTGTTTGAGTTTTATGCTTATATGGATCAGGATTCTCAATCATCAGTGGGTTATGGAATAATTTTACATGTTCTCTATTGTCTGGGCTCTTATTTATATTTATAAGTATAGACTTCCTTTTTCTGCTTCCCTGTCAAAATAACTTACAGTCTATTGTAATGTAGCAAATGGAACTAACTTGGAGGCAAGACAGTTTTTCTAATAAGGTATTAAGCAACAAAACACAACACATTTTGCAAACTCTCCCAACTGTTAGGACTCCTGTAATGCATCAAAATGAAAAATACACAGTGATTGTGTTATTAATTATAAAGAATAAAATTGCAATAGCTGAAACATAAAATACTTTTACATCTCTAGGAATAATGTCTCAGGAAGAAATGATAGTAAATTTCAATTAGAAAATAAATCCCACACTATAAATTTTGTTGTTCTAAAATGGAAATATACGTAGCATAACTGCTGTTTTATTGCATGCAGCCATATGCTTGAATGTTTACCTCGTCATCAAGGAAATAATGGTTTTTTTGGGGGGTGGGGTGGGGGAGTGCTGCTGTGAATAAGTCAGTGGTGTTGTGTATACACTGTAGATTTTTCTGTCCCAGGGCAGAGTTTGGAAAAGGATTTCTTGGTCACCTATCAAGTTGAATGTAATAGTTTTGGTGAGCTTTAGGTTGAAAGTTGCTATGACTTTGAAATGTGTCACAGGGGTTAGTGTTTCTCAAGCACTTCTCTCTGTCTACATTAATCACTATTTGGAAGGCTCATATGCAAATATCTTAGCATGCCTGGACTGTTATGATGAAATACTATAAGACCTGGTAGATTAAACAACAGAAATGGCGGGTAGGGTAAGAGAGAGAGAGGATCTTTCTCTTCCTCTTATAAGGCCACATCTCTGGAATTAGGACTCCATTTTTATGACCTTAACCTTAACAACCTCCTAAAGATACTATTTCCAGATATGGTCATATTAGGGGTTAGGGCTTCAATCTATGAATTTGGGAGATTCACAGTTCAGTCCATAACACCTGACATGGATTGCTTTGGGGCTGTTTCTGTATTTATGCATTCATTTACAGGGGAGATGTTGGAACTTTGAGTAAATAGAGACCTGCATCAAATCAAATAAAAAATAGCTATTATTTAAAAAAATGCTATGTGCTCTTTGAATTCTATAGTTTGTATTCCTTTATAGTAAGCAGGGTTTCTCATATTTGGCACTATTGACATTTGGACCAGGTAGGCATTTCTGTGGGGGTGGCTGTGCACTGTGCAGTGTATGATGTTTAACAGCATCCTTTGCCTCTATCCACATGATGCCTGTAGGATCGTGCAACTGTGACAACCAAAAATGTCTCCAGATAGTGCCAAATACTCCTATGGGGCAAAATTTCCCAGGTGAGAATCACTTTGACAAAAAAAGATACTAGTTTTTAATTTTTTAAAATTTTTGAGTGATTATAACAAGCACATTATTTTAAAAAATATTTTTCTTGATTTTTAGAAAGAGAGGAAGGGGGGGAGAGAGAGAGAGCGAGCGAGAGAGAGAGAGAGAGAGAGAGAGAGAGAGAGAGAGAGAGAGAGAGAGAGAAGCATCAGTGTGAGAGCAAAACATTGATTGGCTCCCTTTTGAACACCTGCTACTGGATACAGAGCCAGCAACCCAACCATGTGCCCTGATCCGGAATTGATCGGGAATTGAACCTGCACCCTTTTGGTGCATGGGATGATGTCCATCCACACTGGTCAGGGAAACAATTAGATTCTTAATATTTCCAAAATAATGTTAACTAATTCCTATGAAATATAGGATTAAGTAGGGACATTGGAATTGAAGAAGCATGATATGAGTCATGTCCAGTAGCTTTCATGGCTACTGTTGTGGCTACTCGTGTCACATAAAATAAAATCCATATGTTTTCATCACAGTCTGTAAGATGTTCATGATCTGCTTCAGTTGCCAGCTCTTATTTTATTCTCTACCATTTACCCCTTGCTCACTCCAAACACCAGCTTTTCTGTCTGGGCTTTGAAGAACCTAAGCTTTATCCTGCCTTAAGGGCCTTTGCACAGTCTATTCTTTCTAGAATTTTTATCTCCCAGTTTTTGTATAGCCCTCTTCATGTCATTCAGGTTTTAGCTCACATGTCACCTCATCTGAAAAGACTTTTTCACCACTCTAAGTAGCAAATCCCACTCACAGTCTCTTCCATTGTTAGATTCTGATGCTATTCCTCACAGCATTAACAATATTTGAAATCATGCTGCTTATTTGTCTGTCTTCCCCTTCTTCATCCATCTGTACTTCTACTGAGTATAACCTACATGAGGGCAGGAGTTCTGTCTGTCTTGCTCACACTGTTATCCCCAGGATGTACCTGACACAGAAATGAACACTTCATCCACATTTGTTTACAGGGAAATATTTCAAAAAGGAAATTTTTAGAAATGGTTTTAAGGTCTATCATTGCTGAATATAATATATACCCAGATGCCTCCCTTCTCGTTGAATGCCACCCAGGCCTCCTTGGGAAGATGAGCAAGCAGAGCACCTCTGATAATAAAGTGTTAGAAATAGATTTGTATTCCTTTATCTCAAAACATTTACTGAAACCCAAGAGGGAGGCTTAAAACACACAAATCCTATTCTTTTCCCCCCAAAATAACACATACTCTAATACCTCTACAAATGTGTCATCTGAGATTTCAGACTTAAATGAATAATGTTTAGCTGTTTCCTCTTCTTATTTGCCAGGTATGAAAATATTTTAAGAGTGAGAATATCCACATCCCTCAGCTTGAAAGTGCATTACTGATACCAAAAATACTTGCAAAGCCGAGTAATAGATAAAAACTCCACAGAACTAGATTTTATTTGACAGTCCTGAGACTCTTTTTCAATGACTGCACAAAAGCATTAAATAGAAATAGCCTAAAGATAGACATTGAATCAATACGCACCAGTAAGTTTGTGAAATCAATTTTTTGCTCCTCAGATACAGGAAAATTGATGTAACCAATGCTGTGTAACTCCTATTAATTGCCCACAGTGACAGAAAATTTATCAATTGCTTATTGACTTCTTCAAGACCATGGGAAAACGGTAGTGGCTCCAAGGTTAAGTGTATAATATGGAAGTCTTCCTTAGCTAAAGGGAAGTGTAACTGGAAACCAATCAGATTTTAAGATGTATATCTCTATGGTTGGTTTTACACATACATGTCTCTTTCCCATGCACATCTTGCCTCAGACATTAGGTATCAGAGATGCTTGTCGTATAAGGTTTGTGATAGGACCGCTGCTCATAATATTAGTAGTACACATTTTCTGACACAATGTGCTAAGCATTGTGCCAATTAAAAAACACAGAGGTTGGCACAATTATATTCTTCAGATAGTATCAGAAAAGGAAACTAATTGAATGTGGTCTGTTTCAAGGAATGGGAAACCTAGAGAACGGGAGCATAAGCAAATAAGATGTAGTTTATAGGTACGGTGTCCAGGACTTGACTACATTGATGTTGGGAGAAATCTTTTGATCTTCCTTCTTCGTCCTTAGCAAGGGATGTGTTTCCTCATGGGCAATCCGGCTGCTTCTCCTCCAGGTATTGTGTCTACATCCTCAACAAGCATGGAGAGGAAGGGTGAAGAACAAAGAACCAGAATGAAATGCCAGGGACTCTGCCCCTTTTGGAAAGATTTCTTGGAAGCCCCACTCGGAAACATCCCCTGACTTCTCCCCCACTAACCCAGGGAAAGCTGAGTACTAACTGGGCACACCGATACCCCTGATTAATTGGTGTTCATATCCAAGGACAAGAGGAGAATGGGTATGGAGTAGGTCGCTTAAGAGCCTCTGCTACTGAAACCGAGACTCAGGTGAAGTACTAGGAACTGGCCAGAGTCACAAGGCACACGAGGGAAGGCAGAGCTGGGTTTGGGGCCAGGTCTGTCAGCCTTCAGAGCACTGCTCTCTGCGAATTTAGGAGTGCTGGTTCTGTGGGCTTTGCAAGTTTGGAAATGAAGTTGCTTGACAAAGAAGATGAAGATTGTTCACTGCAAACACTCTTGTGGAAAAACAAATTTGAATTGTTATTGACCAGGGTAGAAATAAAATATCTTAAAACAGTAGTAATAGGCACAAAATTGAAAATGCAGCCTATGATGTTGACACGATATGTTTTGTTCTGCAATGGGCACTCACCATCTATTGTAGTATGCACCTGTGTGGTGAATGTATTTCTTTTCTATTTTAAAAAATATATAGTTTGATTAAATAAGTTTAATTTTTAAAAGGTGTTTTCCACTCTTTTCTATTTAAATAAATTAAAAAAACTATAATTGTCCAAACATCAAAAATGACCCAAATGTTCTGGAATAGATGACAAGTAGGGATAGTGTATTTGCGGTGCTGAGGGGAGTTAGCTGGGACAGGTGGCCTTTGACTGACAGTGGTTAAGTGTCCAGGTTGAGGTTACTCTATTGACCAATGGAGCTAAGATTACACTGAAGATATGCCACCTCTCTTCTCTAGATTTACTTGCACTTTATTTACTTCATTCTTTTTAAAAATTAAAATTTTTCATTATTTCTTATATTCAATATATTCCTCTTGCTTTTCTAGGTGCTCAATTAATGTTAGTTGAAAAAAATAAAATATTCAAGTTGGTTATTGTTCATATATAGAATACATATGTATGTATGCATGTATGTTTCTCATGCTACTTTACACTCTTCTTTAACTATAACAACTTAATTTATTTATCATACAGTTTACTCATTTTAAAGTATATAATTCAAAAGTATATTCACAGATTTGTACAGCCATCACCACAGTCAATTTTAGACCACTTCTATCCTAAAAGAAACTTCTTTTTCCAGTAATAGTCACTCCTTATTCCTTTTCATCACCCTTCCTTTTGAGGCAAACACTAATGTACTTTCTGTTTGTATAAATTTGCCTATTCTGGACATGTCATATAAATGGAATCATACAATATGTGGTCTTTTGTGGCAAGTTCTTTGACGTAGTATACTATTTACAAGTTTCATTCCACTTGCAGCATGTAACGGCACTTCTCATTTTTTTTTTTTGTGGCTGAATAATACTCCATTGTATGGATATAACACGTTTATTTATCCATTCTCAGTTGATGGATATTTGGGTTGTTTCCACCTTTTGGGGTATTATAGCTAATGCATTCATGTATAAGTTTTGTGTGAATATAGGTTTTTCTTTCTCTTAGATTTAAAACTAGGAGTGAAATTGCTGAATCAAATGGTGACTACACTTAATTTTTGAGAAAATGCCAGATTTTTCAAAGTGACATACTGTTACACATTCCCACAAGCAGTGTGTGAGGGTTCTATTTCCCATATGGTTTATCATGAAATGGATGCTTTCTAGAAAACACTGTACAAATTTCAAGGGAAGTTTTCCGGAGGGGGCGGGGAGGGAGGCAGGAAGCCATTCTCCTTGGAAAAAAGTCATGTTGGCCACAGGTTGGCCAGGAGAAGATTATGACTGATGAGATCAATTAACATCAGGAATGTTAGAATAGTTCCAAAGAGGGTGTGAGAAGAGGACTGTGAAATGCCCAAAGACATGTTTGAATGGCTGAGGACAAGATTCAGGGATGAAGACCATCTGTGGTGTTTTCATGAGAGGTAGGGTTTGATTTAGTTACCTTATATCAGAGAATTCTCTATGAAAAAAAACAAAACAAAACTCTGAAGTTTTATAGTGTTTTTAAATAGATATTAACAAGTCTAGAAATATTATTGATTGAAGCTAAGTAGAGATGAGACCTACACATTTATATTTAGTGAAAGATCCCACATGTGTCCTATGACATCTCAGCATTGTGATCATGATAGCAGAAAAAATTTCCTGGAGACAGTATCTTAAGATGCAGGCTAAAATTCATTTTTAAGATTCATTGTTGGAAGCTTGGCCAATTGAATTAACTTAAGAGTGTTGGACAAAATGACATTTAATGAAATTTGAAATGCACAACATAGACACATTGCTTATTTAGTAAATTCCCACCAGGAAAACAACAAAACAAACTTTATCTCTAGGTGCACTGACCAAAATGTATGGTTGGATTCTTTGCAGTTTAAGATGCTATGAGGTTAGTTTTCGTGTTGCAAGAAAGAAAAGAATGGATGCAACAACAAATAATTAATAATAATGACCTCAAAATAATTTTGTAATACATGTATAAACAGATGATACAGGGTAGTATTTATTTTGAACTATAAATATATTCTGCTATACTATCCAAAAAGTAAATTAGAACATACTTCTTTCCAGAAGGGAAATCTCCCTCACAAACAGAGATCAGAAGTTTTCTTTGTTATTTTTTGCAAAGCTTGCCACCGGTTTTCCTATTGAACTCCTTCTACAAATTCATGGAGTGACTTCTGCTATAATGTGTTATTTAAATTAGAAAAGCACTTTTTCATCTTCATCGTTGGTTTAAGAGACAGGTCCAAATTTTCTTTTCTTTCATCAGATGACAGGAAGATAAAACTCATAATTTTATAGCTAGCCAGCTAGTTCCTGCTTTTATCTAGGGCTCCTTTTCAACACCCTTTTGAGGAGCTTTATCCATTTAATACCCTTGCTAGGAATGCATACTAACACCTTGTTAAGTAAGACAATTAAGTTTTTACCCTTTGCCAATTTTTCATGCTTTCTAGTATGTAAAGGTTAAATTTGACAAACTGATTGAAAAGTAATCCTTTATAACATGATTTTAATGGTAACAAATTATATCTCTGACACTCCTATATAACAGAAAAAATCATCAACACTTAAGTTTGGGGTGCAGGATATATTATATGTTCAAGGATAAACTTAAAAACAGGTGTTTCAACACACAGTTCATTGGTGATGAATAAAAGGTAATGGATGTAGAAATAATTGGTTAAATTAGTGCTTAAAGGAGAGATGGAGTTAAATGTGAGTTATTGAGGGGAAAATATTTTATTTAAGTCTTGGGAATACCAAACAACTAGCACAATCAACAGTGAGATAATTGTGTTGCCTGATTTTTATATAGTTTTACCGTATAATTTATCATACAAACCATGCCACTTTTTAAGAGTAAAATGGACTGGAGCACTATTAATAATTATGCTAGAAAAACAGATATAGAGAGGGACGTAGGCAAACTGGGGCATATGGTCACTCAATAAATGCATATTTAGCCCTTGCTAGTGTGGCTCAGTTGGTTGAGCATCAAGCCATGAACCAGGAACCAGGAGGTGGATTCCTGGTCAGGGCACATGCCAAGGGTACAGTAGGGGGCATATAGGAGGCAGCCAATCGATGATTCTTTCTCATCATTGATGTTTCTATCTCTTTATCCCTCTCCCTTTCTCTGTCTGAAATACATAAAAATATATTTTAAAAAATACCCTTTAGGGATAAGGAAAACCTAGAACTTGGGGGTACAGACCAGAATACCCTACTAAACATTGTAAAGAAGAGGGGGGGAAAAAGAAGCTTATACATTATATTTTGTTTCTTCATAGTAAATCTATAATAATAATAATAATAATAATAACAATAATAATAATAAACAATTTGCCAACAAGTTATTCATGAATTTCTCAAGAAAATTTCTAATATTGCAAGTGTAGGTGAGGAAGCTGAGGTTTAATTAATGGAAGCAACAGTTCAAACTTCACAGGGTTAATAGGTGGGGGAACCATGACTTAAATGTGGCTTACCTGATTGCAGAGCCTTTGTTCATAGTCTCTATAGCATACCAACTTCTGGAGCAGTGATTTTCAACCTTTTTCATCTCATGGCACACATAAACTAATCACTAAGATTCTGCAGCACACCACAAAATATATTTTTGCCAATCTGACAAAAAAATAAGTATAATTTTTATTTATTCACACTGAACAGCAATTGTTATGTTGTCTGTTTACATTTTTAAAATTTGACAATCTAAGAGAAAAGGGGTCAGATATTGCATATTTAAAAAATTCTTGCAGCACACCAGTGTGCCTCTTGTGCTACACTGTTGAAAATTGCTGCTCTAGAATACCAGACCCTGATTATGGACAATTAACCCAGAATATGCTGAACACCATAGGACGTTTTTCAATCTTTGTCCTTAAATGGACATAAGAATGAAGTAATGAACACATTTGAAATCATATGGCATGCTTTAGTTTAGAGTTAACTAATTAGTGTCAACACTGAAAATAAATTAAAAAACATTTTAAGATATAAAGGGAGAGGGGTGACTTAGGCTTGGTTAGTTATTTCCAGATTTTCCCATTATTTAAGAGAAGTCAGAATCCAGTGCATTTGTAAAAATCTACAGAATTTTTCAAAGTAGGCAACTACCTCAAAAAAAAAAATAATAATGTCTCAATCTCTCGCTCCCCTACCCCTCTCCATATATATTTATATATATATGACATAGAAATATGTGTACACAAGCTATGGCCTATAGATTTCTACTTTCTATCCTCTGATTTAGCATTTTCTAAGAGGAGAAGCAGGTCTGAGAACATTCATACAATTTAATGGGATTACAAATGATTCAAGCAGCTTAATGTTCCCAGAGATATTCATTTTCATTTCTACTATTCATTAATTTTCATTCTTGTTGAGCAATACTATAAAAAGGACCCATGTGTACATTTTTTCCTGTAGTGTTTGAATAACAGTGGATTAAAACATACTGAATGCAGTGATACTTAAAAAATAATTTCTTGTTACCATAGTATTTTTCCTCCATTTTTTTTTTTTTGGCAGCCATTAGCTACTTATGTTTTGTATTTGAAAACTCAAATTTAAATCACTGATTGAAAATGACATCTAAAAGCATGGATCAGTTTTGACTTATACAAGTGATTTTACTGACCTGTCAGGATTAGCATTCTTCCACTGTGATTTAAATAGTACCATTGAAGAAGTATGCATATTTAGGGCAAATAATATAAGAAAGAGAAAGTTGTTGTTCATAACAATGGAGAATGTAATGGAAATATTGTTCTATGTGTACCCAGAATTGAAGATTTTGTGAGGAGAATTCATGTTGTTAAAAGCTCATATTGTGCATCTTAAAATAAACTTCATATTATATATACAGTACATATGTATCATAAACTACATATATTTTATTTATGTCTAATTTAATATTGCGTATTAAATTTTATATATGTGAACAAGCTAAATAATGTACAGAGTGATCCTAGTTTCCAGAAATGAGACACTGCAATTTGAAAACATGAAATTTTCTATCCATCAAAGGCATCTTGGAGAAAAGAGGAGGAAGACTAAAAGGTCCAGAAGTTTTACTGGAAAGTATGAGACTTGGATTCTTGTTCCAATTTTGTTACCAGTTTGCCATGTGACCTTGGGGAAGGTATTTCAATTCTCTAAACTTCAGTTTTCATTATCTATACTAATAAAAGGGTAATATGCTAATTAGACCAGATATCTTCCAGATGTCCTTCTGGACAAAGCCGCAGCAGCTGTGAGGGCTGAGGGTCAGTGGTGCAAGAGAGGCTGCGGCCGCAGGCCTGGTCCCATCCCACCACGCCACGGCCCCTCCTTCCACAGAGGTGGCACTGGGAGAGGCGGCAGTGCCATGGTCCTGGAGCCTCCGCAGAGGCTGGACAGTGTGCGACCATGGTGCCTCAACCTCCAACAGCCCCTCCCCAGCCAGCCTGGCCCCAGATTACCCCTCCCACAAGTGGGTTATTTATTTCTGCTCTGATCCTTTTTATCTCCTTCCTTCTGTTCACTCTGGGCTTTTCTTGTTGCTCTCTTTCTAATTCTTTAAGTTGTAGAGTTAGATGATTTATTACCATATTTTCTTAATTTTTGAGGTAGGCCTGTAGAGCTATGAACTTCCCTCTCAGGACTGCTTTCACTGTGTCCCATAGATTTTGGATTATTGTGTATTCATTGTCATTTTTTTCAAGGATGTTTTAAATTCCTTCTTTGATCTCTTTGGTAACCCAATCATTATTTAATAGCATGTTATTCAGCTTCCAAGTGTTTGATTTTTTTTTGGTTGTTTTTGTTGTCGTTCATCCTATCTAATAAAAGAGTAATATGCAAATTTTACTCTGCTACACCCACAAGCCACACCCACCAGCCAATCAGGAGCGAGTATGCAAATTAACCCAACCAAGATGGCTGTGGCCACGGAGCGAGCAGGAGGCTTGGCTCCACTCAAGGCTACCAAGTTTCAATTATAGAAGATAAATAAATCCCAACAAAAATGGCTATGGCCACGGAGCGAGCAGGAGGCTTGGCTCCACTCAAGGCTACAAAGTTTCAATTATAAAAGATAAATAAATCCCAGATACCAGGACCTCCACTTGGGTCGCCGGGGGGCGTGGCCGGCCTGCAAATCACCACAGGCCCCTCGCCCAGGCCAACCCACACCCCAAGGGAACCCCCACCTTGATCTGGGACACCCTTCAGGACAAACCAGCTGGCCCCCACCCGACACCAGGCCTCTATCCTATCTAATAAAAGAGTAATAGGCAAATTGACCATCACTCCAACACACAAGATGGCTGCCCCCATGTGGTCAAACATGGTTGCCCCCATGTGGACCCAAGATGGCTGCCACAAGATGGCCAGCAGGGAAGGGCAGTTGGGAGGGACCAGGCCTGCAAGGGAGGGCAATTGGGGACGATCAAGCCTGCAGGGGAGGGCAGTTAGGGGTGACCAGGCTGGAAGAGGAGGGAAGTTGGGGCAACCAGGCCTGCAGGGAAGGGCAGTTGGGAGGGACCCAGGCATGCAGGGGAGAGCAGTTGGAAGGGACCAGGTCTGCAGGGGAGGGCAGTTAGGGGCAAACAGGCTGGCAGGGGAGGGCAGTTAGACATCAATCAGGCTGGTAGGGGAGTGGTTAGGGGGTGATCAGGCTGGCAGGCAGAAGCGGTTAGAGACAATCAGGAAGGCAGGCAGGCGAGCAGTTGGGAGCAAGCAGTCCTGGATTGTGAGAGGGATGTCCTACTGCCCTTTTAGGCCTGATCCTGCTGGGATCGGGCCTAAAAGGGCAGTCGAACATCCCTTGAGGGGTCCCATATTGGAGAGGGTGCAGGCTGGGCTGAGGGACACACACCCCCGTGCACGAATTTCGTGCACCGGGCCTCTAGTTTCTAATATTATGCCATTGGGGTTTGAGAAGATGCTTGATATGATTTCAATCTCCTTGAATTTGAAGAGACTTTGCCTGTGATCCAATATGTGGTCTATCTTTGAAAATGTCCCTTGTGCACTTGAGAACAACGTATATTCTGTAGCTCTGGGGTGAAATGTTCTGAAGATGTCAATTAAGTTCATCTGATCTAGTGAGTCATTTAGGATTGCTGTTTCTTTTCTGATTTTTTGCCTAGAGGATTTATCCAGTGATGTCAGTGGGGTATTAAAGTCCCCTACTATGATTGTATTGTTGTCTATCTCTCCCTTGATATCTTCCAGTAGGTTTTCTTTTTATGTATTTGGGTGCTCCTGCATTGGGTGCGTATATGTTTACCAGGGTTATATCCTCTTGTGGTATCAATCCCTTTAGTATTATGAAGTGACCTTCCTTATCTCTTGTTATGGCCTTCACTTTGAGGTCTATTTTGTCAGATATATGTATTGCTACCCCAGCTTTTTTTTATTTTTATTTGCCTGAAAGATATTTTTCCATTCCTTCACTTTTAGTCTGTGTGAGTACTTTGTTCTGAGGTGGGTCTCTTGTAGACAGCATATATATAGTTCATGTTTTTTATCCATTCAGCCACTCGATGTCTTTTGATTGGGGCATTTAGTCCATTTATGTTTAAAGTTATTATTGATAGGTACTTGTTTGTAGCCATTTTTTATTTTTTTGTGCCTGTATTCCTTCTTTCCTTTTATTTCTTCTTTTGACACCAGTCCCTTTAGCATTTCTTGCATTGCTGGCTTGGTAGTGATAAACTCCCTTAGCCTTTTTTTGTCTGTGAAGCTCCTTATTTCCCCTTCAATTTTGAATGATAGCCTTGCTAGATAGAGTATGCTTGGATTCAGTCCCTTGCTTTGCATCACTTTGTAAATTTCCTTCCATTTCTTTCTGACCTGATGTGTTTCTGTTGAGAAATCATTTGATAATCAAATAGGAGATCGCTTGTATGTAACTTTCTGTCTCCCTCTTGCATCCTTTATAATTCTTTCTTTGTCCTGAACGTTTACCATCGTAATTACTATGTGTCTTGGTGTGTTCATCTTGTTTGGGACTCTCTGTGCTTGTGTGACTTTTTTCTTCCCCACATCAGGGAAGTTTTCTGACATTATTTCTTTAAATAGGTTTTCTAACCCTTGTTTTTCTTCCTATCATTCTGGCACCCCTATTATTTGTATGTTGCTTCATTTCATGTTGTCCCAAAGCTTCCTTAGGCTCTCCTCCTGTCTTTTAATTTTTTTCTCCAATTGCAGTTCAGTTTGGGTGTGTTTTGCTTCCCTGTCTTCTAATCCGCTAATTCGGTCCTCTGCTTCTCCTAGTCTACTGTTGAAACTTTTCATGGTGTATTTTTTTTTAAATACATTTTTATTGCTTTTTTACAGAGAGGAAGGGAGAGGGAGAGAGAGCCAGAAACATGGATGAGAGAGAAACATCGATCAGCTGCCTCCTGCACACTTCCCACTGGGGATGTGCCCGCAACCCAGGCACATGCCCCTGACCGGAATCGAACCTGGGACCTTTCTGTCCGCAGGCCGACGCTCTATCCACTGGGCCAAACCGGTCAGGGCCATGGTGTATTTTTTTTAATTGCAGCTATATCACTCTTTATTTCTTCTTCTTACATAAGTTGTTGATTTTTTTCATTCATCCGGTTTATGAACTGTATGACCCTTATTCTGATTGACATGATTTTAAAATTAGTAGATTTCAGATAAAAACCTAGGTTTTTAGATTCTTGAAACAAATGGGCAACATTATGGTTAGATTTCTGACTGATCACATTCAATTGAGCCAAGTTACAGCTGTCCCCTTCAATGCGGCAAGTGCTCACCCAATCTGAAATTATGAATATTAAGAATCACTGGTATAAGCATGATGAAAACAGTGCTTTGGGAAGCAAATATAGGGACATCAGACAAAATAATACTCAGAAGAAATGGAAAATGTAGATCAGTTGGAAATCTATTGTATTAATCAATATTAATTGAAAAATTCTAAATTAGAATCATAGACAAAATGGCATAATGATTAAAAGGAAACATGGTATCATTTCAAAGTTCAGGGATCATCTTCATCACTCACCAATCTAATAAGTGAGGAGACTAAGGCCCAGATTTGGTAAGTGACATGCTCAAGATCATACAGCTCAAAAAAAAAAAATAGACAAGCTTTGAATCCATTTTTACTGACTTCTGATCCAACTCCTTTGCACCACTGCTTTTTCCCCTTTTAAAGTCACCATCTTAGAGGATCATACCCTATTGAGACTACATGCTGACTGTTAGGCAGCTATAAGTGTCCAAAGAAAAAAAGGTCAGTAAGTTCTTTTAGGATTGAGCTCTGGAAGAGTTAAACACTCAAAAAAAACTGCCTGGCATAGAAATGGCATCCTAGAGATAATTTTTTTTGAAGGAATAATTATTTACCCCAGACAAGTTCCAACAGTTCATTTTAAACTGCATGGTTCTCTTCTGATATGTGATAAAGGCAGACAAGCCTCATAATAGTCCATTGGAAAGATATTTGGGATGGATGGAGGGAGGATGCTTGTATGTGACCTTAAGGAAAGTCACAATTAATTACATTAAATAATTTCATTTAATAGGAAGAGATTTGAAATTATGGAACAAATATTGTCTAAAGTTGAGGTGGAAAATTTCTCACTAGTTACCCCAACTGTTGATTGTGTTCTTTCTTCTTCTTTTTTTTTTAAATCCTCACCCAAGGATATTTTTCTATTGATTTTTAGAGAGAGGAAAAGACTGAGAGAAACATTGATGTGAAAGAGACACATCAATTGGTTGCCCTCTCACATGCCCTGACCCGGACCTGCAATCAAGGTGCATGCCTTTGACCAGAGTCAAACCCAGGACCCTTAGGTCTGGTCCACAGATAGAATCTCTATTCACTGAGCCAAACTGGCTAGGGCACGTTCTTTCTTCTGTATCCATTTTCTATCTTGGAGCTCAATCAGGATGGAAGGCTATATATACTGTTCTTCAGAGTTTCATAATATTAAAGACTACTTAATCATGCACCATACAGGTTGGGAGAAAATAACTTGTCTTATTGAAATAGGAACTTTTATAAATATTTATAACAGTGGCTTGAAATGATAATGGCCTAAACCCACCTGCTGTTTATCAAGGTATTACAACTAAGGATACTAAGGATAGCATGGTTGACATCAACTTTATTGAAAATAGAGGACTACCATTTTTAAACAAATGTAATGACATGAGAAGAGCAATATCATTACACTTCAGGGGATTTTTAATTTAGGTGTCTTTTTTTTTTTGACAAAAACCCACATTCTAGAGTAAGAATTAAACCTACTTAAATTTACCCAAACTAAATTTTGAGGATGGCTTTAATTCATTGTCATATGTGAACTAATTTCTCCCTATATTGGGGGAGAGAGGATTTCTCAGATAAGAAGCAATATTGCAGAAATGAGAAAAGAAAGCATATATGCTGCTTCTCTTATGTATTTCACGGAAACAATGACCAGAATTGAATTTGCATGATTAGAATGATCTTTCTGTTATTATGTACCAAAGAAATAGCTGCGACCTTGCACATTGTCTGGAAGGAATATTGTACATATGGAAGATCACATATTTCATTTATAATTTCAGAGAACATCTTGCACAATATTCTTTCTTGCAATCCTATTTCCAACCTAGGGTAATCATCATCATCATCATCATCATCATCATCATCATCATCTTGAAAAGCTAATAAGATTCATTAGCGTTATTGCAAGCTAATATTAGTCTTGCCATTTCCAAGGGAAATAGTTGAAATATCTATTAGCACAATGTTTCTCTCATTCTTTGGCTGTTAGCTTTGCCACTCTAATTCCACAGATAAGAAGTCAATGTCTGAGTCTATCTTCTCTCTTGTAGTTAAGTATTTTTCTTATGGATGTTTAGTGGGACTCTTTATGGGGCCAGAAGCCTGAGACAAAATTTTACTTAATGAAAATTAGACTGGAAAGCATGCAGGTTTGAAATGGACTTAAATTTATTTTATAATAATTTAATACTCTCTCAGAGTTAGAGGCACTTCTGACCTAAAAAAGTTAATCAAATACCATTAGCATATCCCTAGAGCAGATACTATGGCTAAAATATATTTTAACAGCATTGTTGAATATTGGATCCAAAGCCTGTTGATATATTTCTGATGAAAGTGTATACTGATATATTGATGAATGATTTATTATATGAAATCAACCCTAATAGGTCACCTATTTTCACATTCAGAAACTCACTTGAAGTTTGTGTGTTTTGATCTTTGTAATTTAAAGAACATATTGTGCCTACTTTTTACTCTTTACAAATGCCAAAAAAATAAAATTTTTATGATCCAGAATGCTTCTGTATACACTATTAAAACACAAAATACAAGTGTGGGTTAAGTTGAAGATGGATTAAATTTGAATGGATGTGATTTTTTGAGGGTTTTTTTTTTGTTGTTGTTGTTTGATCTGAGCTCCTTCACCAAACCTCATTTGTACTAATTTATTTTATTTTCTGTTATGGAAATATTTTTCTCCGTATCTTTTGACCTTTGAAATTTGAACCTGTTTTGTAGCAACCACTTTTACTTTATATTAAGTTTTCATTACTTAACACTTAACTCTCTCCTTCTACAGGAGATTGTATGGCTTCTGTTCATTGTTGCATTTTTTTCATGTTAGTTTTATTTTTATTTTTTTCCTATTTATAGATGACTAGCCTTTACAAGTTTACTTTGGTGTTTCACAGAGTTCCTCTTCTTTCTTTATCTTTTAGCAATACTACCTATAAAATATAGTTTTCTTTCAGAGATGTAATCAATATAAAAGCTAATTATATTGATACTAATTACTAGTAGCTACTTATACTTTGTCTATTATTTCTGTAGAGATATTCAGTGAATATATCTTTCTCATTTTCTGCTGAAATATAAATTAGATAACACACTCCCTATCATCTTCATTAGGTCCTTCTTTTATCCTGTACTTTTTCTCACAATAAGAAAAATAAAACAACAGAAAATTAAAGGGGAGAGGAAGAAGAGATAAATTATTTATAAGAAAGAGAATTAGAAATATTGACCAATGAAAGGCCAATAAAACATAGACAGGAAATGGTGAGAAATGAAATGTGGAGGAGACTAATAAAAGTTTCCACACTGTTGTTGAAACACAAAGAGGAATAAAACAGATGCATTACTTCTCTGATCTTTGTGACTATGCACAGGCTTCTGCATAGAGATGCAGCTACTGATTATAATTAGTTGAGGATTTTATTTCCAATTTCCCACCTTTCAAATGCAAATTAATGGTTTCTATGACAAAAATAAAAGTCCTTGACACCCTCTTGAAAAAGGACTCAAGTAAAATGAATAATCATTCGAGATGAACAGCCTAAAGTTACCAAGAAATGATTCACAGATTCCACTTTTCCAATTAAGCAGAAGGAACTGTTGGAAGATAACATTTGTTTCAAAAGAAACATTTTATTATGGGCAGGTAAAATAATAACATCCAATCAAGATCTAGTGAAATGGAATGCATGTGTGTGCCTGGGCTGTGTCCACAGTATTTTGATTATGCATGGCTCTACCTTTGCACCAAATATTCATATTTTCTTACTTATAGGTATCTCCAAAAAGAAGGTAATCCTAAAATATTATATTACTGGAAAGAACACTTCCATTCCGTCTATTTAACAGCAGAATGTGCTGTTAAAAAAATAAAAAACAAAACCATAATTTAATTGCCTTTTTAGGCAGGTAATTATCTTTCCAGTCTCATCTAACTTATGCTTGATGTTAATTTGATTGAAATATTTGCAAGATTCTTCTACCCCTCCCTCACATGTTTTCTCTTTTTCAGTGCATCTGTGACAGATTAAATTTCTATGATTTATCTTTGTTTACTTTCTCTTCCTATATGTGAAATTCTTTTTCACAAATGTTTCCAATAAGGATGAGGTAACTTCAAAATGTTAAGAGGTTTCCTTCTGGTAGAACAAGCTGACATAGTCGCGAAGGACTGACAAGATTTCTCAAGCTAATTCCAAATGGTATAAAAGCAGGTGCAAAAATTTAATATCTCCACAGATTTTACTCCTTTCAATGCAAACTTATTTTTACTGTGTCAGAAATAGTTTCTTTAGGTGTTTGTGCACATTTGGCTCTTATGACAGATAGTTATGAAAATGAAAATATATTAATACTATCATTGCAAAGAGCTACCATTTGGTAAATACCTATGATGTGTTAGCAACTGTGAAAGGCATTTTATGCATAGTATTTTATTGAAATCTCACAGAGTCCCATGAAATAGCTGATATTATTCCATTTTTTAATATAAGTAAAATAAAATGTAGAGGAGTTAATACTACTTGCCCAAGATAACATAGGCAAAAAACCCTATACTTTAAAAAATTTTATTTTATACATATAAATATATATATATATTTGAAATATGTATATGCATTTAAACTAAACCATTATGACAGCAAAACCCATGCTAATTCAGCTGAAATAAGATTAATTACTTTTAGAGAAATAACCTTATATGGCAACTACTAATGGAGGAACTTCAGCCATCCACAAAAATATATGTAAATATCTTAAAAGGCTGAGAAAGATTGAATGTGAGGGTTGTATAGTTGTTCTGGTTATCTATGGCTGCATAGCAACCATCCTAAAACTTAGTGGTCTAAGCAACAACCATTGACTATGCCCACAAGTTTATGGATCAGTAGAGGAGGCAGGGCACAGTGGGGATGACTTGACTGTGCTCCGTGATGACTTGGGCTTCAGCTTGGCTGGCTCTAATGTGGCCATATGCTAAGTGCCTTGGGATTGCTGTTGACCAGATTCCTCTGTTGATGTTGTTTTTTTCATATCATGTCTGTTAGGTCCAAGATGGCTTTCTCTCATATGTCTAACTGGGACAGAATGATTAAAACTTATCAGGCATCTTTTTCTTTTTCTTTTTAAAAAATATATTTTGATATCAGAGAGTAAGGGAGAAGGAGAGAGTGAGAGATAGAAATATCAACAATGAGAGAGAAACATTGATCAGCTGCCTCCTGCGTGCCCCACACTGGGGACTGAGCTCGCAACCCAGGCATGTGCCTTGACCTGGAATCGAATTGTGATCTCCTGGCTCATGGGTTGATGCTCAACCACTAAACCACACCGGCCAAGCATACAGAGTCTCTCTAGATAGTAAGCTTGGACTTCTCCACAGCATTTTAAGTAAAAAAGATATAGTGATTATATATTATATATTTATAATACACATTTATATGTATTTCTTATATATTTATCGTTCTGTAGTATATATATAAATGTAACTTATAAATTATATATATATATATTTTTTTCTTTTCTTTTTTCAATTCTCCACTCTGACTCTTTCAGTTTACATAATGGAATATGGCCAGATAAGAACATTTAGCTTCTATTGTAGTTATGAGTCTGCATTTAGGGAATGACATAATCGCTGGAACAGCTGCTGACTTGGGGGGCAGATTTTATTTCACAGGATATGGGGGAGGAGACATTTGTACAGAAAAAGCCATTTCATGGATGAAGACACAGGCTAGATGAGGTAAGGAAGAGAGGAGATGCTGGACTTATGACTCCTTTCCCATTCCTGGTTCTAAGCCTTCCTAAGAATCAGCCTTATTTCATGACGTTGACCTCCATTAGACAATTATATATCCTTCAATGCCGTCTACACAACAAAACGACACGTAGAAACAACTTGAACAGGACCCCAGGTTGTTTATTGGAAATTTCTGCTAGACATGTCTCTAAAAATATACTTGGTTTGAGGCCAATCTACTGTCTGAAAGCAACTTCTCTGAAAGGGAAATGAGGTGGCCAGACCACTGCTACATCTAAAATCATACAGTATCTATAGAAATGGAAAAATGTCATTTTTTCATTCCCAGAAATTATACTTATCAGAAACTGTTCTATTTTTCTTCCTCTTTTAGGCCCCTCTATGATTGAAATGGACCAAAATCTATCAAAGAAAAATTCTTATATTTAATGTAATTGTGCTAGCCAATCAAGGAGCTGGGGGAAAAAACAGAATATATCATTGTTATAAGAAAAATCAATCTTCCAACTCTCTACGCTGTTTTTTTTATTTCTTTCCATTTGTTCCTATTTGCCATTACCTGTTGACTTCCAAGGGCAGTGCTGGTATTTATCTTTTGATGAGGTTACTTTATTTTGGACCCAGAGACTGGAACAAACCATTATTCACTAATAAGTATCATTTATTTTCATTTGGGCTCTTGGGTTCTTACTAGGTGAATGCTTATTATATTGAAAATAATAAATACACTTGAGGACTAGCATATTGCCAAGCATTTTTTTTCCTGGGTGTTCTTGAGATGAAAACATTTATAAGCGTGTGTGACCCCTGGATTTGATTTTCTCTACCGCTGCTCATGAGTGACCTTGGGCAATTATCTCTCAGCTTGCCATGGCTGCGTGTCAGCTGAACTCCAGAAACCAGCTAGAAACTTCTGAGCCTCGGGAGTGCTTTAGAGATCCTGAGATTGAAGCTGTTAACTTTAAGTAACAAAACTGGAATTATGGCTCCATTTAGTGACAACTAGGATGTTGGTATTATTGACCATTTGGGATGCTAAAAAGGGCATATTCCTATATTTTCAACTGGCTTTGAGTTCTCTTTTGGCTCAGTTCCAAATGAATGTTGCATGCTCTTTATATTTATATTTACTGAAAGATTCCCATCCCAAGATAGAAAAGCACCTGTAAAACTCCTTGGCCACCTCCTCCAGCTTGAAGATGGTAAAGAGGGCGGGTAGAAGAGGGCATGTCGGTATTTTCTCACATATGTTTGTAGCCCAAATGTATATATTTGATTGATGTATTAGAAAAGTTTAGAACTAATTTATAGCAAGTATTATCTAAAATTACTGCTCTTATAATTAGACATTCAAATGTTCTTTTGCAAAACTCAGTTGAAACCTGCATTTCGTGGCCTGGTAGACTGTAATTAATGTACTTTCCTCCAACAGTTTTGTATGTTTAGTGTTTTCATGAAAATCAAGGGCATCTACTATTCTGATGTGTCAGTCACTGGTCTGGGCAGGTGATCGAATATACTTCCAGTCCCTGATTTCATTTTCTGTCAGTTATTGACTTTTGTTGGACCTTTTTATTTCCCCAAATAGTTCTCAGGTTGTGTTCTGGAATTTTGAGATTTTGATTTCTCTTAATGGCTTTTCACACTGCGCATAGCTGAAAGGGGATAGGGAGAGATTGCAAAGGTTGCATTTGCTATGGGATGCTGATTTTCAGAGAAGGAACTGTCAGAGGAAGAGCCAGTGGAGACATTAGAACTGTGCCACAGAGGAAGAGGCCACCAGCATGTGTGGCAGGTCTGAATTAGGGTCTCACTGCCAGTGTACAATATTTACTAGATTAAAAAAAGTTTATTTTTTAAAAATTTATTTTTTACAGAGAAGAAGGGAGAGGGATAGAGAGTTAGAAACACTGATGAGAGAGAAACACTGATCAGCTGCCTCCTGCACGCTCCCTACTGGGGATTGAGCCTGCAACCAAGGTACATGCCCTTGACCGGAATTGAACCCTGGACTCTTCAGTCTGCGGGCTGATGCTCTATCACTGAGCCAAACTGATTAGGGATATAGACTAGATTTTAAACACAGTACCAAAAAAGTCAAATGCCTCAATAACTTTTATACTGATAAGCCATTGAAACTATGATTTTAATATATTAAACTATATAAAATGCAGTATTAAAATTAATTTCACCTCTTTCTGTCCACTTTTCAATATCTACTTACTAAATTTTTTTTTCAAATGGCACATGGGGCTTACATTACATTTCCACTGGAGAATGCTGCTTAGAAATTATTGTCTATACTGAGTGAGTTTCAAAAGCCATAATTGGTTAACTGTGAGGCTTGAATGATTTAGGAGTTAGACTAAATAAATCTGCTGTATCATTAAAAAGGAAATTCTAAACTATGATTAAAAAGAATCCCACTTGTATATATACACCGAGCTCCAAACTCATCCAGTTGCATACGTTAGATATGTACAGTTTCTATATGTAAATCAGACCTTAATTATTAAATAGTTTTAAAACATGAAAAGAATCCCAGTTTTATCTATCTGTCTATGGCTACTCAGAAATTCATTCATAGGTATTTGTGTGTGTGTGTGTGTGTGTGTGTGTGTGTGTGTGTGTGTGTGTTAAAGGTCTCAATATCTGACATTCCTAGTTTGCTTGGTTTAAAATTGTTTAAAAGAAGCTACTTCTACAGTAAAATCACCTTTGTATCACACTTACACTAACTGTAACTAAAACATTATCTGCCTGGTTCTCTTATTTTCAAGTTAATTTAGCCAGGGTAACTAAGTCCTGCTGTCCCTGTTTCATTTTGCTTGTCCTCATTTCTTTTTTTTAAGTGTTATGGCCAAACCTAGAAGTGTACTTTATGCTTCTATTTGAATGCTTCTAAAATTAAGTTTACAAAAGTATAAATGACAAGAATTATTACATTGTATTTAATGCCTAGTCTTTGAAATCCCTGAAACATTTTTGTTGTCATTACCAATATAAAGTTTTAATTTTTTTCAAGTTGATATCTCTCTCTCTCTCTCTCTCTCTCTCTCTCTCTATCTCTATATATCTATATATATATATATATATATATACACACATACATGTATATATATATATATATATATACATACACATACATATATAATCATGTTTATTCTTTTTCAAGGAATTTCAAAACAAAGTACTATTAATAGCCAGGTTACTATAATTTTGCATTTTTCTTCAAATACATATGTTAGATCTTAGTTCCATATACTAGTAACTGATTTTTTTTCTATCATCTTAGTTCCACTATATGTACTGATTCTGTGATAAGGTTGACTTTATTTAATACAAATACTAGAGGCCCAGTGCATGAAATTCGTGCACTGGTAGGGTCCCTAGCAGCTGCCAGCTGCCAGCTGGGTACTCCCTCCCTTCCCCCAGCCAGCCCCACCCTCTGGTTGAACTCCCGGACAATTCCTGGTTGAGGGTATAATTTGCATACTATGCTTTCATTATATAGGATAAGAATGTGATTTAAATTCCACAGAACATAAAAAATACCTTTAAATATAAGATTTTCATATAGGCTAGGCACATTTTATACATTTCTTATTATGAAATTATACACCTAAAGGAAATAATTAGAATAATTTGTGTCATTATGAATTTCTCTCTACAACAGAGAGGTGTGAAAATAAGTCACAGAACTTCAACAGAAAGTCCCCAATTACTTCTGTTAGTCTTATTCTCAAGTAATATGACAGCTTCATACAATGCCGTTCAGTTCAGCCCAATTGTGCCAGAACATGTTTCCCTGAAACACTCATGTATAGTCCAACTGATGTATTTGGTGTTCCTTTTTGTGTCTAAGACTTCATTTGAAGTGCTATACCTTGGAATAGGAAAATGATTGACAAGATTGGACATGACCCAACGCATTTCTCCTCCCTGCTCTTAGCCTTGTCACTTCGGGTTCAAACTAGTTCCTGAGGCCTGAGAAAAACAGGAGCTACTGGGGAGCAAAGTTGGGACCCTCATGGCCCTTCCTCTGTTTAGCATCCATATAAGAGTTTCTGAACTCTCAGTGTAATTTATTATTCTTCAGCAAATATTTCCCTTTCAGTCAGTAATAAATTGTGCTTGGCCCTGTGTTCAATCTTTTACATATTTAATTTTTAATTTTTTGTTAATCCTCACTGGAGGATAATTTTCCATTGAACTGACATTCATGGACAAACATTTCATGTTCTCAGGACCAAAAGTGTCTAATCAACCTAGAGTGACATTATTTCTGAAACTATATGAACATAGACTGACCTTAATAAAAAAAAAAGGCTACAATCATATGGCTTCATTTATTGTGTCTTTCTCTTTCTCTCAATATATGTTTCTGTATCAGAGAGAGAAAAAACTCTAGTGAGGCCAGAAGGAAATTCAAATAATAAAGGGATTATGTTGTACATTCTTTGTAACACTGCATTATTCATATATGACGTTTAATATTTGTGTCTATATGATGAGCTTTAGCAATAGCCCTGAAAGCACTCTCTAATGGTGATCAGTTACAGATTTATTCTCAATAGTTAGCACTATGGTATCCCATCTGACCTTAAGAAAATGCCAAGTAATTCTCTAGAAATAGAACTATAAAATGCTAACCTCTTAGAACGACAGCTGTCCCTGTAAAGGATCTGCTAATCACTTATATTTCTCGGTAGAAATCAATAGCTAACTATTATTTAATTGGTGAATATAGTGTGACCTAATCATCTCCATGAAGTCCTCCTCTCAGGAAGTTGATCCCTTGGGATACCAGGAATGAGCCTGAGGAATGGGAAATTAATTGCAGAAAGATAATGAGCATGGTTTCAATCAGGCTGAAGGGAACAGACAATGGGATAGATAATTTAAATCTCAAGACTCTGATTTATCTATTTTATTATTAATTAGAACAAAACATTAATCAAGCATGACATCAAACGAGGTACTGTGCAAAGTTATAGACTAGACTTGAAGCAGAGTCAGAAAGAGACACACTTAAAAATGAAACCTGGTCTCAGAGCTTTCGTTTAGATTCTGAGTAGGAGAAACTGCACCCAGTGTATTTAAAGATCGGAGATGCTTTCAAATTCCTTCTTTTCCATAGACACTGCCTTCCCCTCTTCCTTGATCTAAGTGGAGATTCACAACTTTGTCAGAACACAGAGATAGTCATTGTCTCTCCAAAATACCTTTAATTTGCTCATGTCAAAAAAACAAAACAAAACATAGATATATAAGAAAAAAAAAAGAAGAAACTTGTGATTAGTGATGGTGAGTGCCTTTTCATGTACCTGCGGCTGTTTGTATATCTTCTTTGGACATTTGGGCTTGTCATATGTGGCTCTTATTATGTTGAAGTACATTCTTTCTATACCTTGTTTGTAGATAGCATATTGAATTTGTCAAATGCTTTTTCTGCATTTATTGAAACTATCATGTGATTTTTGTCCTTCATTTTGTTAATGTGGTGAACCACATTAATTGATTTACAAATGTTAAATCATCCTGTATCCCGGTGGTAAATCCCATTTGGTCATGGTGTATGCCAGTATTTTCTTAAGAATTTTTGCATCTATAATCATCAGGCATATTGGCCTGTAGTTGTCTTTTTTTATAGCGTCTTTGTCTGGATTTTGTATTAGGGTAATATGGCCTCACAGAATGAGTATCTAGAAATGAGGTAAAACTTAGCTGAGAAAGTTCTTGAGTTTCTGAACAATGCAATCCAACTTTCTCTTAGAAAGTTAACACTGATAGTGATAAAGACAAAACTTCAACAAGCGGAGATATTGGGGGCAGGAGCTGAAGTATTTCAGATGTAAACTAGAGCTGGACTAAAGAGAGAGGAGCTTCTGAGTTTGGCAAACAGGAAGTCATTGACAATGTTTTCTAGCTAAAAGTTGGGGAATTTTGACATTAGCATTCAGAGGATTAAGAAGGTAAAAATGAATAGTCTGTGAGAATATTCTATTCATTTAAGGAGTTTGATAATCAAAAAGAAACAGAGAGATGGGGTAATAAGCTTGAAATGAGGCTGAATAGAAGAAAGCTTTTCTTTATAGGAGACTTGTGATATTTGTAGATAGATGGAAAAAGATAGAGGGAGTTAGGATGCTAGCAAAAGTAGGTAATTGATAAAGAAAATTCTAGGAGAAGTAGAATAAAACCAGTAACAACAATACCTGTCATGTATTGGAAGAGATTGGGATCATTTTTCCCCCCTAACAGATCAATTAGATGTTAATAAGAGTAATCTTACCTCCCCTATTCTTTTGGTTTATTTTTGGATACATTTGATGTGATGAAATTCTGAACTTTGCACATATAAGGCGATTGAACTACAAAGTCATTCGGATATGGGTAACAAGGATAAATACGTTTTAGAAGTGCAGGAAAGAAGCAGTTGGTGTGGATCGCAGCTTGTGTTCCTTTGTACAATCAGCAAGAAGCATCAAGTCATGTGTTAAGTCCAATTTCAATTATATAAGCCCCAGGAGGTAGCATATTTACATGTTGTACCTCTCCACGGCCCTGCATTCCTTTTATGTTTGTTACAGTTACAAAATTTATCTCCCTTGTTATAAGAACACTTCAAATCCCTTTGAGAAAGTAGTGCATAAAATATGAATAAATACTGAGGATGTTTGAGAAATAGTCTAGATATGGGAGAGATGGGGCTGTATCACTGGTGACTTAAAAATGATAAAAAATTAGAAGAGATACCACGGTCCTTTGTGTTCAACCTGGACATCTCGAGGGTAAGAAAAGGCCTTTAGACTCTTGCAGGCGTCTGCCACAAAGCAGTGGCAGTCTGGGAGAGCACAGAGAATCCTGTGGCACTCATAGATTTGAAGGTTATTGTGTGTCATGGCTTGCTCCAGCAATTCAATAAGTCAAGTTCAGGGTCTCCTAAGACCATCCAATTCTCAGTCCTAATTTGTTTCTCTCTGTGGTGAAATTACCCTTAATGCTAAAAGATACAAACCCCTGTTGGTATGGTCATGAATTGACTGAATCCGAAAGCCAGCATAACTGACATGAAGTTTAGCACTGTCCTTTCTAAGAGACTAAGCACTGGCATACATCTCTAGACGTGGAAAGATACAAGACAATTATTTTTCATAGTCTGATTAAACACAATAAATTCGTTTAACGCTGCCACTGAGATTTGTGCCGTAGAAGTTGAGTCCAGAACTCCAAGGAGAGCTTGTTGGACACCGTAAGAAAGGAATAAATTGCATCTGAGAGAACCTTACCTTTCAGCAAAGAGATAAAATAGATTACAAGTACTCTTGGAGATATGAGAAGCTATAAATGGGATTTTGTTTGTTCTAACAATGTAAGGGGAGGGCCTTTATTTTGCAGGGAGGCTTAAGATGACATTGCAGGAGCTGGAGAACAAGTGGAGTAGACAATAACATTCTCTGGGTATGCGCCCTCCAGACAAGAGTCATTTAAAATGACCGAGGAATCACAGCACCCTTTCAAAACTGTCATGTCATGTAATTTCTTTTGCTTTCAAACATACCTTCACTGATTTACTATGATCACTAAGTGAGCATTACCCCCCTTTTCATCCCTTTTATCAATAATACTCAGGTGATTCTTCATAACCCCTCCAGTCAGGATTTTAAGTGTCCCCCCCTCCCAAACCCAGGTCTTTTATTCCCATAAAAATGAAATGAGAAGACAGCCCTTGGCTAACTTTCTGTAGGAGTTAGAGTTCCCATTGGGCCATAATTGGTAACCAGAGCTGAAGGCTTAGCAATTAAATCCCCCCCCCCCCATGAAAATAGATGAATAAAAGTAGAAATGTTATGGGCTGATTTTTTTGACTAACCTTCTGCCAGCTCTTGCAATGTTTTATGAAGAGATGTCAGCACATTCAATAAATCTCAGCTGGCTGTTGTCCAGGAGAAATTATCACCAGCCTGGTGAAGGATCTCTGGCTCTTCTTAAGAAAGGGAGGGGAGGAAGGATTGTTCTGGATCATTCTGAGTTGTGCATTATACATTAAATTAAAATATATGTTTCACCCATTTAGCAGCCTGAATAATAAAAGCTGTATACAGCTGCAACAATTCTCTGCTCTATGCATTTTAATGACTGATTTGTGAATATACTAGAATTATAGCTGCTATTCAAATATTTTCCTTTTTTTAAGAAGTCACAAATCCCTCCCTTTCAAAATTCACAGACAAACACTTTATAATCTTTTAATAATTTGTCCTAAAGAGTTTTAAAGCCTAGACTGTGTGGAAATTATTTGTTTTAGGACCAGTAAATATAATGGGCTTGTCAATATGGTATTCAAATAACTGTCAAAATATTTGGAGTGTCTCCAATGAAAGGAACTTTATTTGATTTTTGCATTCAAATGAATTCCAAATAGAAAAAGAGACACACAGTTCAAAAGGAAGCATTAGGCTATAAAGCACCTTTCCATTTCTCTAAAGAGTTGTGACTGCCTGCTCAAATAGACTTTTAAATGGCTGCCAAGTTTTCAGATATTCATACTTAAATCAGTTTGAACTAGTTGAGACACAATTAGAATTGTAATTTCTTGTCTTTCAATTTTAAGAAAGCTAATAAAATTGGGGAATGAGCATCTGCCATCTTTAATATGATAACTAGGTCTTAGGAGGGTGAAACAATGCTTTCTCCACCTCCAGAGGTTGTTTTTCTAAGCATAATGCCAGTTTTGACATAGTGGCTCTGTACCTTTTGTGTGATGATGCATAAACCACAAACCAGAAGCTTTCTCTAATGAGTTCTAAAAACCAGGACTTTTAGATACAACGGCTAAGAAAAGAAAATGACATGTTATGACAAAGGTGATAATATGTATAATATTCTCAATTTCTCATAGAAACTTACAAAAATATTATTAACTAAGCAGCCGAAAGTTTAGGATGCCTGTGGTCAATGAAAGGAAATGGTCAGTAATTTATACCATTAATTCAGATAATGCTCATTCTTAGGTTGGAAACATGTCAGTAAAACATGATGCTCTGTGGAATCTCTTACAAAGCAAATGATTGCTCATTACAGCCTCAAATAACCCTCAGTCTCTTAACACTGTGCCAGGATCATTTTATAAAGCATCGTTTCCACAAAAACTAGTTGAAGATTTAAAAAAAATTATTTCCTGATTTTAGAGAGAGAGGAAGGGAGAGAGAGAAATAGAAATGGTGATTTTTTTTCCCCCACTCACTTATGCATTTATTGGTTGACTCTTGTGTGTGCCCTGACCAGGGGTTGAACCTGCAACCTTGGCGCATTGGGACGATGCTCTAACCATCTGAGCTACCCAAAGTCAATATGAAGATATTTAGAAGCTGGAAAAAGGTGTCTTATTTCAGAATGTATTAGAGTTTTGTAACACTGATGACTCAAACTTTGTCCTAAGCAGTTTTTGCATCAGTAAACTAATCTAAATGTCTTTTACGAGGATTAACTTAGAAAAACTCACTGAGAATTGTTTTTCTAGAGCAGGAATCAATAAACTTTTTCTGCCAAGGACCAGTTAGTAAATAAGTTGGACTTTGGGGAACCTCTCTGTCACAATCACTGAACCCCGCCATGGTGATGCAAATGTATGCATGTGACTGGGGATTTGGTTCCTGGGCTGTTCTACAGCAGTGATTTCCAATTGGTGTTTGTGTGTGATGAGGATGGAACTTTGGGAAGTTCACAGGAGGATATAGGTCAAGAGAATCTCCACTGAAAATTTTCATCTTTTTTTCTATCAACAGTTAACAGGAAAATTTCTTTTGGCTGAAATAATAATTTGGTGGAGTCTATAGTTCATTAAAAATTGTGTAAATAATGTGAGGGTCAGAAATCACTTTAAATATTGCTTATCATAAATGTATAGTATAAATTAATGATGTCCAATAGAAATATCCTATGAGGCATATGTGATTTCAAATTGTCTAGCCACCATATTAAAAAATTTAAAAAAATAGGTAAATTTAATTTTAAGAATATACTTTATTTAACTCCGTATATTAAAATTATCATTTTATAATCAGTATTAAAATTATTAATGGGTGTTCTACATTATTTTTTGTATAAAACCTTTGAAATCTGACATATATATTATACTTACAGTGTATTTCAAATTGGACTCGTCACATATCCAGTGCTAAATGACCATGTGTGGCTAGTGACTACATTATTGTATAGTACAGGAAAAAATATAATTTAATATGTTATTTATACTTACTGGATTATATTTTTGGAACAAGTGATATAGGACATAAGGCAGATATAGGACATGGGCTCTCTAACTGAGCCCAGCGGCAGCCTAAAGTGTCTTTATTACACAGCACTTTGGGAAGTCACTGACAATCAAGAGAGCTGGCATTTAGGATTAATACTCCCTGTCAGTCTATATAGAGACCTTAAGATTAATTCAACCACACAATGGATTGTTTCAAACCTCAGGACTCGTTTCAAGCAGTTATTTTCTTTTATTTGCCTACCAGGGCTCAAAAATCCCAATATCAGGAAAGAGCAGAGAGATAGACAGAAGAGAATCCAGCTGGGTGAAGATAATAGTGCGTGATAGAGTGAAGGGACAAATGGCAAGTAAGTGCTCTCTGCAAAGTTCCAAAAACTCAATACTCTGTCACCAGTACATCTGCAAAGCCACCACTGGCCGCTCTAGACCTATTGGTTTGCATTGTCTGGCCACATACACCAAGCCTCAAGATGTATTACTAACCTGAAAGAATCCTATCTAATAAAAGGGTAATATGCAAATTAACCATCACTCCGCAACAAAATGGCTGTGCCCATGGCCACAAGATGGCGGCGCCCAGTCCTCTTAGCCCCGAGCCCCAGCGGAGTCCCTAAGTCTGCCCAGCAGTGGCAGTCCAGGGTGTCTAGCTGGAAGGCGCCCACCCCACACACAGCAATTCCTGCCCAGTGGCGGCAGTCCGGGGTGTCCGGCTGGTCGCCTCCGAGCTGCGTGTGATGGGGGCGAAGCGGCCACGGGGCTTTTGGCCGGGGTGTCAGGCCAGCAGCGACCCACCCCTGAGATGAGCGTGATCCAGGGCAAGCAGGCCGCAGGGCTTTTGGCCAGGGTGTCAGACCGGCAGTGACCCGCCCCGGAGACAGGCGTGATCAGGGGCGAAGCGGCCACAGGGCTTTTGGCCGGTGTGTCAGACCGGCAGCGACCCGCCCCCCTGAGCCACGCGCTCTTTGGGGCGAAGCGGGTCGTGGGGCTTGGGGCTGGGGTGTCAGGCCAGCAGCGCAGTGCACCCCCAATGTACAATCTTCAGGCCAGGGAAGGCACCCACCGGGCTATCCGCAGCCAGGCTGAGATGGGGTGTCATCTGGGTGGGCTGAGGCGGCAGCCTTGGGCTGGGGTCTCAGCCTGGCCAGGGCCAGAACCCCTCCAGCAGTGGCAGCCTGGGGTCTCAACCATTGAGTCACACCAGCCAGGCAGATATGGAGGAATCTTAAATGTTTCTTTTTTTATAATATATATTTTATTGATTTTTTACAGAGAGGAAGGGAAAGGGATAGAGAGCTAGAAACATCTATGAGAAAGAAATATCAATCAACTGCCTCCTGCAAACTCCCGACTGGGTATGTGCCCCCAACCAAGGTACATGCCCTTGACCAGAATCGAACCTAGGACCCTTGAATCTGCAGGCCAGTGCTCCATCCACTGAGCCAAACCAGTTAGGACTGTCCAATATGCTAAAGAAAAAAACCCTATCTAATAAAGAGGGAATATGCAAGGGAGGGCATTTGGGGGTGACCGGGGTGTCAGGGGAGGGCAGTTAGGCTTCGATCGGGCTGGCAGGGGAGTGGTTAGGGGGTGATCAGGCTGGCAGGCAGAGCGGTTAGGAGCAATCAGGAAGGCAAGCAGGTGAGTAGTTGGGAACCAGCAGTCCTAGATTGTGAAAGGGCCTAAACAGGCAGTCAGACATCCCCCAAGGGGTCCCAGATTGGAGAGGGTGCAGGTTGGGCTGAAAGACACCCCTCCCCCCGCCCCGTGCACGAATTTTGTGCACCGAGCCTCTAGTAGTAACATAATCAGGTTCAAGCAGCTCAGCACTCATCTGATCTCTGACAGTTTTGTGGCATCAGGTGATCTAACTGCAGCCTCACCTTTCACAGGGATAAGTATCTTGCTCACTTCATCCCAAATTCCTTTGCGCACAATTTCTACACTCTTCTTTACTAACCAGGAAAAAATGCCCCTCTCTGAAGCCTTCCTGATCTCTCTCCAATGTTCATAGCCAAATAGGTCTACAAAGCCAGAATTCAAAGAGCTCTGGAAATGAAGAGCTTTTATTTTTAAATACATTTTATTAATTTTTACAGAGAGGAAGTGAGAGGGATAGAGAGTTAGAAACATGGATGAGAAACATCCATCAGCTGCCTTCTGCACGCCCCCTACTGGGGATCGAGCCCGCAACCAAGGTACATGCCCTTGACCAGAATCGAACCCAGGACCCTTCAGTCCGCAGGCCAACACTCTATCCACTGAGCCAAACCGGTCAGGGCTGGAAATGAAAAGCTTTTAAAAACTCATCTGCTGATAACATCTTACCTAACCTGAAGTCATTTATCCACAAAATCTGACTGGACTGAACTTGAGTCTCTTGGTAGGTCTTTATTTGTAAGAATTCATCCTGCAGAGATATTGTGTGTGAATCCCTGTTGCCCCAGATCCCACTGGGATGACTGTGTCATGGATGGTGTTCAGACCATGTTATCCTTAGAATATCAGAAAAATTCTGAAACACATCTGGCTCCAACAATGCCTTTATTAGTGGACCTTTTTTTATTAGTAGTAGAAGTAATGCTAGTGGTAGTCATTTAGCACTAAATATGCTCCAGGTACTTTACCCCTTTATTCCATGCAACAACTCTATTAGGTTAGTATTATTATTACTTTCTTCTAGAGGTGTGAAAATTAAGGCGTAGTGGACTTAGGTAACTTGCCCAGTTCACACCACCACTAAGGGGATGCCAATAATCAAAGGCAGGCAGTCTAGTTTAGAGTCTGTAGTCTTTACTGCTGTGCAAAGTGCCTCTCCCAGGCTTTGTTATGGGTCCTCCTCACTTGACATTTCTTATGTGAATGTCTGTCTCCTGAACTAGAATCCCTACTCCTTGAAGGCAGGGATTATCTCCTTGATGCTTTCCACCTGATAAGCGTGAACATAACAGCATTCATAGCAAAGAATCACTGGGTTTAAAAAAGACTTAAGAATTTCAGGAACCTACGATAGATTCTACAGATTGTGTTCCATCTCCTACGAACAGTTATTCAGGAAACTCAATGAAAACAAGCACAGGCATGACCACAATACATAGCACGCCAACTACAGTGAACATGAGTTCTGATTCTAGTTGCACCTATTAAATGTTTACCTTGAGCTATGCAGTGAGAGTATATGTAGATGTCTTACCTCAGCTTATCCCCTACAGCCGTGGTCGGCAAACTGCGGCTCGCGAGCCACATGCGGCTCTTTGGCCCCTGGAGTGTGGCTCTTCCACAAAATACCACGGCCTGGGCGAGTCTATTTTGAAGAAGTGGCGTTAGAAGAAGTTTAAGTTTAAAACATTTGGCTCTCAAAAGAAATTTCAATCGTACTGTTGATATTTGGCTCTGTTGACTAATGAGTTTGCCGACCACTGCCCTAGAGTTTCTGGGGAGGTGCTATTTCTGTTCTCCAGTTATAGATGAGAAAACTAAGATTTGGAAATGTGTAATTATGATGATTGGAAGTGCTGAAATTGTATTAATTTTAGGTAGTTTGACCCCACAGTTCATCATCTTTCTCAGTTTCCTTCTTTGCCGCTGGCTTTCTGCTGGGACTACTTTCTAGGATGCTGCTAGAGTTATATTTCTAAGATACAAGCCACTTTCTAACTTTGGTTTTCTTCCTACTCACATCTCTTGCCACTTCAATAACATTGGGGGACTTAAGAGTCTCTGAATATTCTGTCCTCTCACCATCGCAATCCTCATAATAACATTATAGATTTGTGCTGTTGGTGTGTCCATTTAACAGATTAGGGACTCGAGGCTCAGAGACTTTTAAGTCACTTACTCAAATTCACATAGATAATTTTTGGCTGAACTGGGATTCACGCATATGTCAGCTGATCTAAAATTTCACACTCTTACAGTGCACATTATTCTGCTTCTCACTGAACTAGTTTCTATAATTTCATCACTCCAAGAAAAAAATTACAATTATTAAAAAAAATACTAAAATAAACTATGGAACTTGTTCTAATTGAAGTTCCTACCAACTCTCTCAATGAAGAAACCTGAATTTAATTGGCTATTGTTCTCAGATTCACAAGGGCTGTATTTTTTATCTTTACACAAAATATTTCCTGGTGCCTCTGTTCATTCTATACATTTCATTTTTAAATCCAGAGTCTTTTTTCCATTAATCATATTTATAGAAAAATAAAATCCAAGTCATTGAAATATGAACTAAATGAAATAAGAGGACAAAGTTGAACAAAAAAAGTTCTGGACAAAAAAGCCTTTTGACCACAGATAGATGCAAGATTGGGAATTTTATTTTTCTTCAAAAGTAATTAACTATAGCCCTGGCCAGTTTGGCTCAGTGGAGAGAGCATCAGCCTGCAGAATGAAGGGTCCTAGGTTTGATTCCGGTCAAGGGCATATGCCTGGGTTGCTAGCTCACCCCCCATTAGGGAGCATGCAGGAGGCTGCCAATCAGTGATTCTCTCTCATCATTGATGTTTCTATCTCTCTCTCCCTCTCCCTTCCTCTCTGAAATCAATACAAATATATTTTTAAAAAAGTGATTAACTATAGCAATTACTAGGAAATAGTAATACATAGTTGTGTGTCATGTCTTCATGCATTTAAAAAAGATCAGAAAAACTCAGATCCAACTCATTTGTTTTGAATGTTGGGACATCAATGTAGTTAAAAAAATATTTTATAAGTATTCTGATTGATTGGAAGTTGAAAAGAAGAGCTGGGTCTTGAGTCCTGTAGGGATGTCTCCATATCTTCAAATAAGTCCCTCCAAGGGAGAAAGACTCCAACATTAACCATATGCATCTTCAGTGCTTGGGGACTCCCTTCACCTCCAGTTGGAAGTGTTCAGTGAGCTATGCAGATCTCGAAGATTGGGTAATAAAATCTCACCACTGTCCAGCCAGGAAAGTCTATTACTCACCTCTTCTATTAATAGAGTTGGAGCTTCGATTTCACACTGCAAAACGCTCACATTTATTTTGCTTACTTGAATCTCAAAGCTTGAGTGGTCTCTGATTTGGGAAATGTAATTTCTGCTTCCCTTTAAACTAAATAATAGTTCTATTTATAACACTTGCCATAGCCTTTATACTCCTTTTTGCATATAAAATGATGCAATACATATACCCACTCTAATGTTTTCAGTAGGGTTTCTTTAGCACACTGATTTGCTAGAAAATATAACTACACTAATAGAAGAGAAAGATGCATCGGGCCTCTAGTATATATATATAAAAGAAAACCATGCTCACCCCGGTGGGGAAGGTGGTGTCCATTCCACCAACTTACAAATGAGAGATGGAAATCCATTCTGTCCATTTGTAAACACACGTGGAGTCTTTCTTTTTTGTTGAGCTGTTTGATTTGATAGAAATGTGCTGAAGGTTTTGTTTTAAGACAGAACCATTTCTCAGGATGCCTTCTACCTTTTGTGTATCTATCATTTAGAAAAATGGTGAATAATAGCAGTTTAAGCAGCTAATAGCCAATTCCAGTCCCATCTTTTATCTGTGGAAGACAGTTTCTGTGTTAAAATGGTGAGTTAAATGCAAAACTAACCTAGCCAGCCATTGGGTGGCACTGTTGCTCCACTGAGTTCTTGGTTAAAGAACATTTCTCATACTAAAAAGGAAAAAGAATGAAGCATGATTGTACCTTGAAGAAAATAGCATTGGTTACACGGGACAGTTGGTTTTTACCTGATTCTTTCTATCCACTAAACACCCTCTGACTCAGGAATGACAAGTAGGTTTAAACTCAAATGTGAGTGTCTACTGTTTGGCAGTTGCTACTTTAGAGCCTTGTGTTGAGAAGGATTCTGATGTCATACCTGAGTCAGTGGGGAGAGTGTTATGGATGGATGAACAATGTCTGCTGTGAGTGCAGAATATTGGGATGGTGCCCTGGCCGGTGTGGCTCAGTTGGTTGAGTGTTGTCCCATGCACCAAAAGATCATCTGTTCAATTCCCAGTCAGGGCACATGCCCAGGTTGAAGGGTCAATCCCCAGTAGGAGGTGTGCAGGAGGCAACTGATTGGTATTTCTCTCTCATGTCCTCATTTTTCTCTCTGTCTGTCTCCCTTCCCCTCTCTTTAAATCAGTAAAAAGATATTTAAAAAGAAAAAGAATATTGGGATGATGACATCCTTTCCATGATTGCTATAGCTTACATTTTGAACTCTATGTGCCAAGGACCTATGGTCAGAATAAATTCTGCATTTTCATTGAGAACATATGAGTGGAATATAAGAAATGTGGAGTAATGATAGGTGATATGTAGAGAATCAGCATATTGGAGCATATTATTCATTCTTTAAAATGTGAACATGACCTGAATTATGTGTCCTCTTTGCTTGCCTCACCTAATCTAGCCCGAGTTTTAAAGATGACGAGAAAATGGTATTATTAACCACAAGGAGGTTAATAGATTTTGGTTGGCTGGTGCTCTAGAGTAGAGGCAAAAAAAAAAAAAAAGTCTTTACCATAATATCAGAAACCTCAAAGTCAAAACTATGTAGTCATCTTAGATTTTTTTAAAATGCTGTTTATTTAATTTCAGTTCTATTATGGTTTTAAATTTATCATGAAAAAGTATGACTGCCACATATGTGGGATTCTATGAGTACATTAAACTTTCTCTAACTACTCCCACAGTTGTATAGCATTCCTTGACACTGGGGTGCTTATTGAATGGGCTATTCAGTAGTGTTTCCTGTGATAATGGAAGTGGTTTTCATTTGTTCTGTCCAGTAAGGTAATCACTAGCCACATGTAGCTACTGAGCACTTAAAATGTGGTGGGGATGATCAAGGAACTGGATTTTTAATTCTCACATAATTATAATTAATTTGAATGTAAATGTAAATAGCCAAGTGTGATTATTAGCTGTTATACTGGACAAGGAAGTTCTAGCCGCTGAGGAAATTACTAACAGTGGCGTTTGAAGAATACACAGCCCATGGAGCCAGATAGCCCTGCTCCAAGCACAATAATGCCCAGGAAGGGTAGTTAAGGATGGTTAAGCATTCACTGTGTGTATGGCATTGTTTTAAACACGTTACATATTTAATCTCAACAACTTATGAGGAAAAGCACTCTCCCCATTTTACAGATGAGGGAATTTACAACAAATTTGATAAGTCCCCCACTGGGTTATGGGCCCCTCTGCACCGGCTGGTAGCTAGGTTTCCTTTCCAACACATGTTGCTTAAATATGTATTCATGGTTTATTTAGAAAGGGATTGAGTCTGTGGTTGGAAAGGGTAGAGAAGGATGTCGGTGGCAGCCTCAGGTCCACTCTGAAAACAAAATTCTTCTTTAAAACAGTGTAGTGCCCTCTATGTTCCTTGGGAGGCCCGTCTTCCTCCTTCACCTCTAATTAGCTTATCACAGTATTCTCTCTAACCAAGCAGAAGTCCTTCCTGGGAGGTTGTGTAACAAGTACAGTTTCCTCCAACTCATTACATTGACAGTGTTGTTCTAACATGCTTTATAGATAAGCTCTGATAGGAGCACACAGCCACGGTTCTGTGGTAGCCGGAGGATGGCAGAGCTCTTGTCTATGGAATGAAATCAGTGGAGGCTTTTGTGGTAGACAGAATAATGTCCTACTCACAGAGATGGCCATGTTGTAATTTGTAATCCCCAGAACCCATGAATATGTTCTGTGCAAGGCAAAGGGAACTCTGAGTATGTGATGAAGCTAAGGATTTTGAGATAGGTAGATTATCCTGGATTACATCTTTGGGCTTGCTGGAATCGCAAAGAACCTTATAAGACAGAGGAAGGGGTCAGAATGAAGAAGGGAATGGAAGAGAGAGCTGAGAAGATGGAGGAAGGAGCCAAAAGACAAGCAATGTAGGTGATGTCAAGAAGTTGGAAAAGGCAAAGAAACAGAATCACCTTAGAAGCCTACAGACCCATTTTGGACTTCTCACTTCCAGAGCTGTGCGGTAATAACTTTGTGTTAAGTAATTTGTTGCAGCAGAAATAGGAAACTAATTTCTGAGAGAGGGAGACTTTGGAGCAGTCTTAAAGGATAAATGAGCATTGTCAGATAGAGACAGGAAGGATGTTCCAGTGAAACCAGCAAGTTCAAAGGCACGAAGCTCCAAAAAAGTAATCAGTGCATTGAAACCATGTGTATCTCAGGTGTCCTGCAGCTTAGGTATATTTCAAGGAAATAAGAAGCAAAGCTCCAGTGCCACTCGCAGAACTCTGTGGTGCAGGAAAGGGGGCCTTCTGGTTTCAGTGCTAGTCACAAGCAATATGAGAGCAATCCCCGGGCCAGGCTTTCTCTCCTGGACCACATGTGGACCTCAGGAGTCTCTGTGGTTTTGCTCCATGTATTTCTATTCCCACAGAGATCAAGAGAAAAATGTATAAATATTTACTACAGGGAAGGAGGCAAGATCCAGAGCAAAGGTAACCATTAAAAATAAGAAAGTAACTTGAAAAAGAGAGAGCCATTTCTACTACTTGAGATAGAAATTTTTGCTGGCATGAGAGGCCGGATGTATGAGAGGACAGATAATCACTAATTTCAGATTGGACAAAGGCTCCTAAAGGAAATCTTTTTGACCCTTATAATGTATGTTAGACTTCTAGCACATTTATATACAGTATATTATAATATATATTATATAGCAGAATGGTGAAGAGTAAAATTAGTTAAGAGATTTCTTCTTAAGGAAAAGCCTTTTTCCCTTTTGGGAAATTTTTTTCATAAGCCAGTTCTCTTGGGGGAGAAGCCAGTTCTGAAACCTGAACACATGAGCCCCAAGTTTTCAGATGCATTTGAAGGGGCTGAAGATGAGGGTAGAAGAGGAGCAGAGAGGAGGCCAAGAGGAAGTTTACCCTTCATGGTGTAGACTTCTTGACCTTAGGTGCCTGCAGGGAAAACTCCAAATGACATGGAGTACTTGGCGGGTCTCTTGTAGTACCTGGTGAACACAGTGAGCTCACATCTGGGATCTTTCAGAGAAGAAACAGAAAGCAAAATAGGTCCCATGGACAGATTTTCACATTTGCTGTCTTTTATACTTGATCTAATGAGTTTTTCTCTGCTCTTCTTTTAATCTACATCCATAATCCCCACCCTAGTTTCTTCAGAGTTCCTAGGGAATTGGTTAGTAGCTAGGACAGGGGCTAGGGTGAGGCAAGTGAGGGGAGTGAAGTAACTACCTAGCATGCAACCTTTAAAGCATACCAAAACATCAGTAGTCAGGATAAATAATATGTAAATATAATGTTTTTTAAAATCAAAATCAATGCCAAAAAAACCTCCACCAATAACAATTAAAAAAACAACCCACAGTGCCATGCTGAAGCCGAAGGCAAAAGGAAAAATCAGTAACACCCATCCTGGCTTTTTAAATTTTAAATTTTTTACATTTTTGTCACCATGGATTTTGCATTAGCTTTGATTTTTAAAGAAAATATTGCAATAATATATGATGCAAAGGCAACTCAGAGTGGCAACCTAGGTCTGTGCCCAGTCAAACCTGCACTCTAGTGTAGCGGTTAACAACCTTTCGGACCTCACGGACCACCAGTGGTCTATGGACCACCAGTTGGCAACTGCTATTGTAGAGTATATATGTACAAGCCTATAATTAAGCCCCAACCCCCTTTCCACTTATGGCCTAGCCTTGAAAAGCCTGTCTTAACAGGGGCCATCAGACTATGCAAAACCCTGGCAAGGTTGGCCAACTCGTGGTGCCAGATGGAGTCTTGGTTGAAATCAAACTTCCCTCCTTACAACCGTCACAGGAGCTCCAAAAGCCCGCGAAAAGTCCAGAAGCCTAGTTCATATTTGGGGGACAAAGAAACTAGGGGTATAAAAGGGAAAGCCCCACCATATTCAGCACCTGGATTTGGGAACCAATTCCCCTGAGCCATTCAGCCCTGGTGCTCCTGCAATAAAGTGATATTCCGAGTGCTGGTTGTGTGTCCTCCCGTTGACTGGTAATTTCTGCAACAATGATTTATCTTGACTATTGAATTTTTTGGCACCTCTTTTCATGGATACTAGATGGCCAATAGCAAGCTGGAAGACAGGGAAATAGAGAAAGATAAGAATAAGGATTCCTGACCTAAATTTGGCAGGTTTTCTAAACTTTATTTACACTGAGTGGCCAGATTATTATGAACGCATAATAATCTAGCCATTCAGTGTGTGTATATATATATATATATATTAGAGGCCCGGTGCATGAATTCGTGCATGGGTGGCGTCCGGCCAGCCTGGCCAGGGGGAGGGGACATGGGCGGTTGGCTGGCCTGCCTGATGGTTGAACTCCCGGTCGAGGGGACAATTTGCATATTAGCCTTTTATTATATAAAATATACACTGAGTGGCCAGATTATTATGCGTTCAGAGATCATAATAATCTGGCCACTCAATGTATATGTCAATGAAGTAGAGCTGGTCAGAAGTGATGCTCTTTACCTCATTTGATGCAGAGAACAAGGCACAGTGTGGTTGAAAGTCAGAGCCAGAACAATGCCTTCTAATTCCTAGGTCCGTATTCTTACTATAGTTTAGGCAATTTCTTGGCTGAGATTTGTGATTTCCTTCTCTCTTCCTTTTTTTTTTTAATCTTCTTATCTGTTTCAGGGATTTTGATATTTAGTTTGGACAAGAGATTGAAAATATATATATGTGAATTTGTCTTATTTTTTTCTTGTTTAGGTTACTCTCACTCAAATGTAAAAGCAGAAAAACAGTTGCTCCACTATTGCCTTTTTAAGGAAAAAAGTTCTTGCCTACATATAACCACAGCATCTAAATACAAGTGCTGATAGATTCTGGCAGATGTCATTATTTAAATTTTGGTTGTGATAACAGTTTAATTAGGATTTAGCATTTTACTATTGTTTTTTATGTTGATGGGTAAAAATTTTAGTAATTAATTTAGATAGAGAGATAGAAAGATGGATGGGTAGATAGATAATAGAGTGATAGATAATAAAAGAGTGGTAGATAGATCATAAACAGATTATCAATAGAGTGATAATAAATAGAGTGATAGATAATACAGAGTTAAATATTTCAATTTAAATGAGGCTTACATTTTGTTTTCCCCAAATTGTTGCCTAATTATAAAAATCTCAAACATTAGCTAGCATGAGTTGTATTTATTAATGAATTTGGGGCAACTCTTATTCTTCACTCCTCAGATAGTCTTTGCATGATCTAATTTTTGCTATGTGATTCAGTCTTGATATATACAGAAGAAAACCAAAAATAATAAAGGGAGAAATTGCTTTGACAGAGCAGCAAATACATGTCAAACTGGTTTTGTTTGTGTTTTTTTTTTTGTTTGCGCATGATAGAAATGCTTCAGATAGCTGAACTCATGCTAGACGTGTAATGATGAGGGACATTTGCACTGAGCAAATGAAGACACAAACAACATTCACAGAGAATAATGAGGAGACAGCCTATCGCTCATGCATCTGGGTTGTGTTCAGAAGGCAGCAATGTGATCATAGGTCAAGGAGAGGGAGAATGGATGTATTCAATCCCAAGTAACCAGCCCAAAAGCAATGGAATGAAGATACTAACTCTAAAACTTGGCTTTGTGTGCAGAACTGTGGGCCTAAGTTGATGTGTTATCATCATAACTAGCTAGTTTATTAATATTAATAACAGGAAAGAGCAAAGGGGAGATCAGACATTGTAAGTATGGTTACGTGGGCAGCTTCACCAAGAAGCTACAACTTCATGCTTCCCAGGGAGCCACCGGTCCATTCCCTGCAGATTACTGGCGGGGGGGTGGGGGGGAGTTGAACCAAGGGGGACAATGGAAGTCCAGTGATGCAGGTAAGGTGCCTATCTGTCAGTCTAACCTGGGAGAAAAGAATTGGTGAGAGAGGTGAAGCCACTGCAAGTGTGCGAAATTTTTTCTTTAAATACTTTTCAGAGAAGAAGGGAGAAGGAGAGAGAGATAGAAACATTAATGATGAGAGAGAATCATTGATCAGCTGCCTCCTGCACTCCCCCTATTGGATATAGAGCCTACAACCCAGGCATGTGCCCCCACTGGGAATTGAACCTTGACCTCCTGGTTCATAGTTGATGCTCAACCACTGAGCTACACTGGGAGAGCATGTGTGTGAAATCTTGAAGGGTTAATTGGTTAAGCTTCTGGTTATAATCCCCAGACAAAGAGTTCTTGCTCTCTTGCTTTGCTCTTGCCTGCTTTTGGCCTTGCTCTCTCTTGCTCTTTGACCTGCACTTGCCCACCATGTGGCCTTATGTAGCCATCTGGCCCAGTGCCATGTGGGCTCCATATGCAGGATCCTGGACTGGACTGTGCTTTACTGTGGAACAGAGACTCTGGGCAGTGGCCTCAATTATTGCCCTGCTGAAGACAAGATAGGACTTTTTCCACAGTGGGATGGAGGGAGATGCAACATTGGAAACACATGGGTTTAATTCCATGAGATAAAGATCACTCATCTTCCTGTGTGAGTCTTAGGAAATTCCTTTCCTTGCAACATTGAGAGAACTCCACTTCCATGGGAGGCACAGAGGGTATCCCACCGATAACAGATGGTGGGATAACAGATCCTCTTAAAATGAATCTTTTCACCTGTGACATTGGAAACCGATTGCCTTGAATCTGGAAGCAACTTTAAATAATGGTATCATGTTTGCACTCCACTTCCGGTGTTAGAGTATACTGGTGAAGGTCACTGAGGGTAGCTGCGATGTCAGCTCTTTCCCTAACTAGTACCTTTGACTAAGCTTGCCTAACCTCTCTACAATGGGAGTGCTGATAGTGGCGGTGGGCATTAAGTGAAGTAATAGAATTTAAGTGCCTCCCCATAGGATAGCCACAGGGTAGTGATATTTTAAAACATAAACCCCATTTTAGGTACATGAGGTCCATACAGATCTGACCCCTGCCTGGCTGACCTCATCTATGAGCACACTCTCTTTCCTTCCCCACGCTCCAGTCTCTCTGGCTTTCATTTCTGTTTCTTGTAGCACAAACTCATTCCTACAGCAAAAATCTGATGCTGGCCGTCTCCTCTGCCTGCATACTCTCCTCTGAGCTGGTTATAGAGACTTTTACTGAGTGCTATACTAAAACACAGCCCTCTCCACCCTATGGGGACTTTCTATTCCTTTATTCTATCTATATTATTTTCTCTACTGCACTGGCCACTCTTTAAAATCATCTATTTCTTTCTTATTTCCTGTCATTATCCTCCTTACCTCAGTTAGGATGTAAGCTATGCATGAGTGGGGACTTCATGTAAGAGCTTTAACATGGTATGCTCAGGGTTTAGAGCTGTGCTTGGTAGTAGGTGCTCAAGGGAGGCACAGTGAGGGGAAATAGGGTGAATATGTAATAGAGTCAACAATAAAAAAAAAAACCCTCATAAAAAAGAGACTTTGCTTGGGGTGATGGGCGCACAATGCAGTGTGCAGATGATGTTTTGTTGAGTTGTACACTTGAAACCTGTATGGTTTTGCAAATCAATGTCACCCCAATTAAAAAAAAAATGTACTGCCTACCTGCCTGAATGTTGCTCAGACAGGATTATCTTACTGGGATCTGTGTTGATGATACCATTTACACCAACGGGGTGGCGAATTTGGGCCTTGTGAGGGCTGTTCCGTGACTATGCTCAGTGGGATTTGTCTTTGGGGTCCAGGGGAGAAAAGCCTTTTGTCTCGGGATTAGAGGACTACTTGCATGTATGGCTGGGACTATGTACTGTCACAGTCGATGATTTGAACTTTCTGCTATTCAAGTGCTGATGCAGGTATTTAAGATTGTAATAGCAAACGTACAAAGAATATTTACATAGCTCATAAAGGACACCCTGTGCTTCCTGTCTGCATTTTACGGCACCGCTTCACAGTGGAGAGTGGGTTCGGTGATGCACTACATTTTATATTATCTCCGACTTGCCCCAACGTCAAATGACCACCCAGCTTTAAAACTTTTCGAAGCAAATCACACACAGGGCCACTGATACTCAAGTGAAACTTCTTCCTTAAATCCCAATAAATCCCCCAAATGTTATGCAAATTGAAAAATACCTGTGTCAAAAGACTGTCAGATAACACCTGTCATTCCCAAGGACTATTTGTAAGCATACAGAAACATCCAGAAAGAAGTAATAAATTGTTCTGGTACCCTGTTCTGGCAGCCATTAATAAATCAATATGAAGGGGAGTTCTGAAGGGCAAAATGTTGCTGTCGGTGGGTGTCCGATTTAATTTTGCTCTAAATTAATATTTCGAATATGATAAGTGAGCTGGCAGGAGCAGATTTCATGATTAATTCTGTGGAGTCAAAAATGCTTTGATGGCACTTTAATAGCGACTCCACTGATCTAAAAGCACTGGAACTGGGCTCATGTGGGCAAGCTCACAAGTTGCATGATAATGTGGATCCCACCCAAAGAGGAGATTTACTTTTTATTTTCAAATCTCTGGCATACCATGTGATTGACTTGTTTCCTCATGCGGGCATAGACGTAGTTATAGCATTGCGAGGCATGGCTGAACGGTGCGGGTGGTATGAGTGAGTGGAAAGTGCCTTCGAAGCCTTCTGTGGTTCTATCTTCCTGAAGTCACAGAAATCAGCTTTCAACAGAGTCACTGCTCCCCTGAAAATGAGGCTCCCTGGGATGGATAATTCTATTCTGAAAGGACCAGTAAGATACATCCAACCTGAGCTCACGAATGAGAAACAAGAACGGAACCTGAGTGTTTCCTTTGGAGTCAACATTGAACTACAGTTGTTATTGGCCTGGGCCTATGGTTTCATTGATGGGGAGGCTACCACTGATATTTTGTATTTGTAAAGATTATTGAGTGCATCTGGAATACTCAGGTTCAAAATCCTATTCAACACATCATTCTGAAGAACTACCTATGGTCAAAGATGGCATGAGTTTAGAAACTGTTTTGTCATCCTTGTGGGGTGTATTATGCTATAGTGCAGTATCTTTAGTCAAATGGGGCTTAGTCCAGGCTTTTTAAATTAAAGTATTACTTGAAGTCATGTCAAATTTTGGGCTTTAGGGAACTAATTTTATTTTTTATTTTCTTCAGTTAGATATTTAAAATTCATTTTTGTTATTATCAAAGGACATGCATATATTTAAAATATTTAAGTATACATATAATTTTATGAAGTATATACATATGATTGCTCTATAAGACATTTTATGACAAATAATTGATCCTTCACACCATTCCCTAAATTATTTTCTATTTTTCAAGGTTACTACTTTCAATTGACTTACTTCATCCTGTTGGTTATTACTTTCATATTTTTAAATAATATAAGTACACTGCTATGCTCTTTGAACATTATTTATTGACTTTTATCTAAAGAAGATCAGCATTTTACCTTCTACTTCTACTCTTCCCCAACCTTCTCTGCCTACACGAGTACACACACAAATACACGCACACACAGATTCTAATCTTTCTGGCCTCAAAGTGTACAGATATGTTATAATTTTCTTAATATTAAACATTTACATTATTTGACTATGCTAATGCTATTCTCAGCTGACCAAGGTAATGATTAATTTTCCTTTCTGCCAAATTTTTATTTTTTCTGGGATTAATTATTTATTGCTATTTAATTGCTAAACGCCCTATGAACTTATCACAAATTCAACTGCAAATTCTTCCCCCAGTTGTGTAAGTTTTTCTTACTAAGGAAGGAGGCCTGAGATAATCTATGTCTTATTGTAAAAGCAACTGCCCTGGAGCCTTCACCTGTTCGCATCTAGACTGCATGTTCTCTAGGCATCTACTCAGCTGTGGTCTTGGGTGCTTCCTTGTGATTTCCTGGGGACTGATTACGTTTTTCTCTTTTTGAGTTGGATCTTCTGTTCCTTGAATTCCTTGCCTTCTCCTTTCTTAAATTATGCCTTTTGGGAGAAGCCCATGTTCCAGTAGGTTTCAGAGAATGATCTCATGGAGAGTGCTGCTTTTTTCCCCCATTTTTAAGATATAGCATTCTGATGTTCCCTTTTATCAGAAGTCTGTTCATTCTCTCCATAGGGATATTTGGAGCATCTTCTTTCAATCCCCACTGTTATAACATTTCATGACAAAATTATAGTGTCTATTGTTAGTGCCAGTATATTGTTGTCCATTATATTGGTGACTCAGTGGAATTTTACAATCTCAAAATCCAAGTTCTTATTTCTAGAAAATTTTCTTGAATTTTATTAGTTCCTCCCTTCCTTTCTCTTTCTCTTTTAACAAAATTACTAGGGCAAAAATACTGAGTCTCTTGCCCCAGCTTTTAAATGTTCTTATATTTTAATGCTATTTTTCCATTTTTTCATCTTTTGTTCTACTATTAACACTCCTATTGAATCTGATATTTCTGCAATCATTGTAATTTACAAGAGCTCTTCCTTATTATATGAGCATCCCTTTTTAAAAAATAGACTTTTATTGATTTTTATAGAGAGAGGAAGGGGAAGGAATAGAGGATAGAAACATCAATGAGAAAGAAACATCATTAATCAGCTGCCTCCTGCACACCACCTATTGGGGATTGAACTAAAAAACTAGGCATGTGCTTGATGGGGAATCAAACCGGTGACTTCTTGGTTTCTAGGTCAACATTCAACCACTGAGCTACACTGGCTGGGTGAGCAGTCCTTTTATTTTAGAGAGTCTGTTATTGCTTCACCTAACAAATGTAGTCACTTACCTTTCTGAATATATTAATGACTATTTTTAAATTTTTAAAATTCCTCTGCATGACTCTTATAAATTGCTGGTGGGAATGCAAAATGATACAACTGATTTGCAAGACAGTTTGATAGTTTCTTATACAAATAAAAATGCTCTTTACCATATGATCCAGTAATCATGCTTCTTGGTATTTACTCAAAGGAGCTGAAAACTTATGTTCACACAAAAGCTTGCATATGGATGTTTATAGCAGCTTTATCATAGTTGCTAAAACTTGGAAGCAAACAAGATGTCCTTTAGTAGGTGAATGGGTACATAAATTGTAGTACATCCAGACAATGGAGTATTATTCAATGCTAAAAATAAATGAGCTATCTAGTCATGAAAAGATATGTAGGAATCTATTACTATGTTAAAGAGGCTAATCTGAAAAGTCTACATACTGTATGATTCCAACTATATGACATGCTGGAAAAGGCAAGATTATGAAAATAACAAAAAGATCAGTTGTTGCCAGTGGCTGAAGGGTAGGAAGGGATGAATAGATGAGGCACATACTGATGGATATAGGTCATTCTATATTTGTCCAAACCCATAGAATATAGAACACCAAGAGAGAGACAGAATGTAAACTATGGACTTCGGGTGATTATGATGTGTCAGCATAGGATCATTAGTTATAAGGCTTGTACTACTCTGGTGGGGGATGCTGATAAAGGGGGACCTGTGCATGTGTTGGGCCAGGGAAAATATGGGAAATCTCTGTTTCTTCCCATCAATTTTTCTGTGAACCTAAAATTGCTCTAAAAATAATTTTAATTTAAAAAATTGTAATTAACAGTTTGAAGGAAAAAACAATAATGTGATTATGTAATTCCTGTGACTACATGATTAATAACAAATGATTGGTATATCTAATAAAAGGGTAATGTGCAAATTAACTGTCACTCTGTCACAAAGATGGTGGCGCCCATAGCCACAAGATGGTGGCACCCAGTCCTCTCAGCCCTGCTGGAGTCCCTCAGTCCTGGGGGGGAGGCTGCTGAGAATGGGCAGCATGAGCGGCCTGGCAGAATGCTTGCTTTGTTGCCATGGCGACGAGGCAAGTGTTTTGTGCCCGGCCGCGGATGGTCCTCTGGCCTGCAGAGAGCCTCTGGGCAGCAGGCGCAGAGTGGCCAGGCCCCACAGAGAGCTATTGGCACATGGATTCATGCACTGGGCTACTAGTTTTTAATAATAACCAAGAAACAATTGTCTATATAAATATCTTTATTCTTTGGTACTATGCTAGTATATATATTTATATATATCATATAGTACACTGTAATATATATTGTATAGTACATATATATTCTATACACTCGATGTATGTTATATTACTTATATGATATCGTATCTATCTATCTATATATACTGGCATACTACCAAGGAGTAAATAAAAAAAGAGGCATATTAAACACACAGATGTTTCTCATTAAGACATTAATGTAGGTTAATTTAAAAAGTCTAGAGTTAAGAAACAAGTTTTGGCTATTGTTTGGATGTGTACTACCCCAAAATAATACCAACTCAAGCAGAAAATGCATTTGATCCATTCAGTGTGCTATTTTCAGTTTTTTCAAATTTCCTTAAGTAGTAATCTACTGCAGTCTTTTGTATGTTTCTTGTATAGTAGTTATATCAAAGTTTTTAGAACATGGTAGCTGTAACATATACATCACATGTAATGAAAAGTATTATTATATTTTATAGGATAATCTTATAATTCATATTTAGTTATTCATACCACCGAGGGACAGCTGGCTTGGTAGTATAATATATGAGAAAATAAGCTCCTTGCAGATATTAAAAATGACTCCTTCTCATAGAGATTCATTCCACTTAACCACAAAAGAAAGCCTATTAATTAGACTTTTGAATCCCATTAAGAAAAACAAATACCAATACTTAACTGCTCAAATATGACATGATGGAAAATTGCTAACATAATTAGATTTTTAATAGTGTTAATGACTCTTGTATCTTATTAATAAGAATTAAAGCTAATGTAATATTATATGAAGAAAAATTGCCACTGAATTTTCTTCTACAGGGAAATGTAGCACGGTTATGTCTATTTCCACATGAAGGGGTTTTAATTTTTATTCCCTTGCAGTTGTAATATAACTCACATGTTCCTTGACTTAATATATTATCCCTGACATTATGTGACAGAAGGTCCTACAAGTACACCATTTAGGTCTGTAGTCTCATTAGATATCCCAAGTCAAGCATGGTGTTGACTCTGGATGTAAAACTATCCATATTGAAGCCTGAAATGTTTTTTCTCTGCCCTCTTTCTCTAGCTTTTTATAGATTATCACTCCTTCAATGCCTTACTTCAACCCCTTTGAATTTTCCCATCTATTAGTCAAATTACATTAACTGTTTATGCTATGCAATTTGTCATTTTTAGCATAGTGTCTCCCTCTTTAGTTATTCCATGGACATAAAAAGCATGTTTCATTGTCCAGCGAGTATGTCTCATTAATTAGTTAATATACCAATATTCATTTAGAATCTTCTTTATGTCTATTATGAGTGTCACAGGAGACATTATTAAAGAGGAACATGATCTCTGTACTCAGCTGATTTGCCCAAATTATATAAATATGTTAGAAAGTTTTCTTTCTTAGAAATTTGAAAGTCTGATATTCATATTTCTATGAATCCCTTCAGCTAGCTAAATTCACCATCCTAGCTGCCACAAAGACAAATAGATGTTGGTTTTCAAACTAGGCACCAAGCTCAACATCTGAGAAAATAGCCAATATCTGAGACAGATGGCTTGCCAACCAATTTATAAACTCCTCCAAATTCATACAGATTATTAAAAAAAATCAATGAAATGATGTATGATTCAACCAAGACAGTGCTGCTCTCTCTCTCTCTCTCTGGTTCTTCATTTTAATGTGATTGTATCAGCATGTAGTCCTTCAGTGCTCAAGGTGTGGTCTGGGGACCAGCAGCATCAGCATAGCAGAAGCTTCCTGCAGGTGCAGAATCCTGAGTGCCATCCCAGAGGTTCTGAGTCATGACCTACAATTTCACAAAATCCCCAAGTTATTCGTATGCACCGTCATGTGTGAGACACGGTGGACTGTGTTTGCTTGGACAGGCAGAACAGTTTCTTGCACTAGGAAAAGGGGTAGTGATGGGGATTCTGCTCAGGTGGCAGTGAGAGTACAGTATTTATCTGAGAAGAGCTATGATGTAGGCAGTGCTGTTAGAAACTGAAGTTATTTAGGAATACAGTAATCAACATAATACAAATTGGAAATATGTACAGTGGTTCTCAAGCTTGGGTGCACATCTAGAATTGCCTGGGGAGCTTTCAAAAACGTCAGTGCCAGGGTCCAACCTCCAGAGATCCTGATTTAATTTTTCTTGTGAGTTTTCTAGGCATCGGGTTTTTTTGTTTTTGTTTTTGTTTCTTTTTGTTGGTTTGTTTTAAGTTCTCAGATGATTTCTCTGTGTGGCCAGTATTGAAAACCATTGATAAAACATGAAAAATAAATGAGGGACCTTGGGTTAATCAGTTTGAAGAAGAGAAAACTTATGTGGGTGATCGTAGGACAGATTGCTTTTGTGTAGCTCCAGGAAGCCGGGTTGGATGAGGGAGAGACACTTAATAATTGAAAACCAGTATAAAGGAATTGTGGTAATTTGAGCCATATGAAACCAAAATGGGCATCTTTGGGGGCACCTGGTGAGTTCAGGTAGAGACTGCACAGCCAAAAGGCTCTCAGGGACTCTGTAGAACACGCATGCATTTAACATTGGGCTTTGGGTCAGACTGCATTATAATGGAGTAATAATAAATGTTTAATAAACCCTTTCTGTCTGGGCACTTTATTTAATTACTAAATTTCAATCTGACCATAACTATGAGGACAGATCCTTTAAAATAGAGGCTTAGAGAGTTGCAGTAAATTATTTGAGATGACAAACTAGTGAGTAGAAGGACAGGTTTGTCAGACCCCAAACTTGGATTTAAAACCTCAGGCAAATTCTACCATGATGCTCACTGATACTCAGTTCTATGACTCTTAGATGTATGTGCCATGCAGCAATCACGATGGCTTTTATATGAAGATCAAATTTAATGGCCAGGGTGGCTCTTCTTAGCAAACTCTCATAAACATTAAAGAATGTTTTTTATGATCACTTGTTCCAAACTCAGAAAATAGAACATCATTGGAAGAATGAGCCCGAGTTAAAGGACCTAGACTCTTAATTTAAATAAATAAATAAACAAGTAATACAACCATGTAATTTGCAGTAGGAACACATTTTATTATAATTCTGTTTCCCCCCTCTGCTGTGATTGAAAGCATATTTGTTTTTACTCTCTCTCTTTTTAAAATGGTAATCTGTTTTAGCATTGCAGAACTAATTATGAGTCACCCAAGTGTAACCAAGGAGTGCTGAGGGCTCCTGAAATAGGACAAAGGAAATTCATTAAGAAATAACATCGAGCTTATGGTTTCAAAAGGTCATTAGAAATGCTAAACCAGAGAATACCATTGCCTGAGATGATACCAAATCTGTTTATCAGTCCCAGGGTTATGGAACATGCGGTTATTGGTTATTACTGAGCTCCTTAAACCCCTAAGCAGAAAGTCAGCTGCTTTCTACAATGTGAGTCTAGGATATTTTTTGTCTGTCTCAAGATATCATGTTCTATGCTCAAGGAGACATACTTTAGGGTTGAACCCGAGTCATCACCTCTATTTTCTCTGTGAAAGGACGCTGTTGGTAGACTTTTACGAGAGAATTTCTTTAATGGCAAGCAGGGTGTAAAGATCTATAATCAAAAGGTGAATATTTCAATGTCATATTTCAATATCCAGGTACTCATATTCAGAAACATAGCATAGCATACCATAGCATAGCATAGCATAGACAACCATTACCGTAGGGATTTTGCTGGGTGTATAAGGGGACCCAAGGGCATAAAAAATGACTTCTTCCTAACAGCCCAGTAACTCCAACACTAATATACAGAGGCAAGGAAAGCAGAAAAGGTTTCTGTAAAGAGCCACACAGTAAATGTTTTAGACTTTGTGAGCCCTAAGTTCTCTGTCTCAGACACTCTGTCACTGTAGTGTAAAGTAGCCATAGATGGTATGTAAACTAAACGACATGGCTGCCTGTCAATAAAAGTTTATTAATAGATAATATATTTTAAATTTCTTACACATTTTTTTGTGGCACAAATTAATTCTTCTTATGATTTTATCTCCCAACTATTTAATATGTAAACACCAATCTCATCTCACAGGTCATACAAAGCTCATTGGCCTGCTGGGTTTGTCCCGTGGTCCATAGTTTGAGGACACTTACTTTTCTCTCCTAGTCATGCTTTGATTTCCAGAGAAGTAGAATTCTGAATCTAACTCTTTAGGTTGATTGCCTCATTTTCTTATCTATTTGTTTTTATCAAGTTGCTACCCATATTTCCTTCCAAAATATTTCAGAGATAAAAATTTGTGGTAAAATTCTCACTCCCTTGAGGGTCACCTGGTTTGGATTCCTGGCTGAAACAATTTGACTTACAATGCAATAAATGACTGGAGTGTCAGGGCCTGAGTTTGACACACTCCCTACACATGTGACTTTGAAAAATGATGTTTCTGACTCTTAGATTTTCTATCAGTGAAGTAGGGATAATGATTATAATAAAGTAAGAAGCAGCGCTGACTGGTTTGGCTCAGTGGATAGAGCGTCGGCCTGCGGACTCAAGGGTCCCAAGTTCAATTCCGGGCATGTACCTTGGTTGTGGGCACATCCCCAGTAGAGAGTGTGCAGGAGGCAGCTGATTGATGTTTCTCTCTCATCGATGTTTCTAGCTCTCTATCCCTCTCCCTTCCTCTCTGTAAAAAAAATCAATAAAATATATTTTTTTAAAAAGTAAGAAGCAAAGAATATTCTGTGAGTAGATTCTTGGTCATTTCTGGAGTGTTGTACAAAATATAATTTGTTATTTTTAAATGTGGAAATGATAATAGATTGTATTTGCCATAGCAACAATTAATAATTATAGTTCAGTTTCTCCTATGGGCTATGCATTGGTTTAAGGGTTTTTGCATCGATTGATCCATTTAATTCCCACAACAACCATATGAAATTAGTCCTTTTTTAAAAAAAATCACCCCCTTACATACTTGCATTCTAGGGTGCAGAGGGATTGAGTGATTTGCCCATGGTCTCCCAGCTAGTTAAGTGACAGAGGTAGGGTTTGAACCCTGCACTTTTGTTCCTGAGTCCACAATCTTCACTGCTTCTGTTTTATATCTAGTCATGTGCCACACACTTTTCTAACCATTTTACATATATTATGTAACTGAATGCCCACAAATATCTTATGATAGGGACATGACAACTTAGTGGTTGAATGTGTGGGTTCTGGAGTTGGACTTCATGTTTGTTTTCTCTACTCTGTGACCTTGAGCAAATTACTTGTCTTTAAGTCTGCTTTTACTGGAAATAATAATAATAGCAGGTACCTTATTGAGTTTTGCGAAGATCAAATGAAATGATGCATGTGACATAAATAACATGGTCCTGGCTTACAATTTTATATCTGCTCCTTCACTCACTTGCTCACACATTTATTCATTTATGTTTCTCCCTCACCACCATAGAGACAAATTTCTGAGTGTGTTGTTAAACAGTGGAGTTAATGAAAAATTCAAATAATACAAACTATACTTTCTTTCCTAAAGTGTGGTATATTAAATATCTGTAGGTGGATTAATTGGGTACAACTCAATTAAAAATATACTGATATGGAGACTGACATAGATTTGAGTTTAAATAGCTAGTTTGCTGTTGTGATTCGCACCTGAAAATCTAGTGTCAGCATGCATGATATCTAAAACAGTATGCTATTTTGACCTTGACAGATATAACACTTGAAAGATGTCTACCTTGAAGTTGAGTACTGAATGTATTAATAGAAACTTTCATTAATTGGCTTATATTTGATGATCTTATTTGGGAAAAAAATACTATCATGTAATAAGAGTTTAAGCATCTTGTGTTTTGACAGGGTATGTATGAAAAGAAAAGTCCTACAGTATATAGGAAAGTTTAAATGTATTTCTCAGTATCTTCCCATAGATTATTCTTTAAGATGGTTAGAGTTTGCTGCATCTTGGGGAACCATTTCGATTAAAATATTTGGAAAGCAGAACTTGGTAGGTAATTACAGAAGCATTAGCTATGCAATCTAGCTAACACTGTAGTAATATTTGCACACTTTGATTTGAGTTACAGAATGGAAAGTAAACTTAGAAGATATGATTCATATCTCTCATTTTACAGATGAAGAAAGAAACACAGGCAAAATAACTTGCCTAAGGTCAAACAGGCTTCATAAAACTAACACTTTCAGTGAATACTAATCAAACATTGATCCCATAATGACATTTGGTACTTGGCAATTGGTTCTATATCTGAAAATCTTAATTGTATAGATAGGAAATACAGTTTTACAAATCTAAATATCAGTCTGATATCTGACCTCTTTGAGATCAGCTTCTACCAGCCGCAGGCTCCTCTCCAATGGCAGTGTTAGTGCTAAATTGGATGAGGGAGTAACAAAGGCGGGTCTCTGAAACAGTGAAAAAGAAAAGTATTTTGCCAAGACAATGGATAGTGAGAGAGAAAAGAGGACTTTGGATAGAAAATTGCAGGCATTTACAGGTTATTCCTCAAGGGAGTGGTGAAAGTTATTGTCGAGGAAGACAGCAGTCTTTGGACAAGATACAAATATTGATCCTTTGACTGAAACAGTGGCTGAACCTGTGGCCTTGTTCGTTACAACACTCACCCTGAGCGTTGAGAATTTTGACTCTGTCTGTGGTAATTTCAGATTCTGAAACTGCACATGAAGCATCCTCAGGAAATATAAAAGTGATATAGATTAAAGGGAATTAAATTGGGAGGCTGGAGTCAAAACTAGAATGTAGAAGTGGGATTACTGGGTCAAATGGGAGTTCCATTTTTAACTTTTTGAGGAAACTCCATACTGTTCTCCACATTGGCTGCACCAGTCTGTATTCCCACCAGCAGTGCACCAGGGTTCCTTTTTCTCTATGTCCTCGCCAGCACTTGTCATTTGTTGATGATAGCAATTCTGACAGGTGTGCGATGGTATCTCATTGTTGTTTTGATTTGCATTTCTTGGATGATTAGTGACTTTGAGCATGTTTTCATGTCTCTGGGCCTTCTGTATGTCCTCTTTCGAAAAGTGTCTATTTAGGTCCTTTGCCCATTTTTTGATTGGATTGTTTGTCTTCCTTTTGTTAAGTTGTATGAGTTCTCTGTAAATGTTGGAGATTAAACCCTTATCTGAAATAGCGTTGGCAAATATGCTGTGCAGATGCTTTTTATTTTGATATAGTCGCATTTGTTTATTTGCTCCTTAGTCTCCATTGCCCTAGGAGCTGTGTCTGTAAAGATATTGCTACGACATATGTCTGATATTTTGCTGCCTATGGAATCTTGTAGGATTTTTATGGTTTCCCGTCTTACATTTAAGTCCTTTAGCCATTTTGAGTTTGCTTTTGTGTATGGTGTAAGTTGATTATCTAGTTTCAATTTTTTGCATGTATCTGACCAAATTTCCCAGCACCATTTATTGAAGAGACTGTCTTGACTCCATTGTATGGTCTTGCCTCCTTTGTCAAATATTAATTGAGCATAATGGCTTGGGTAGATTTCTGGGTTCTCTGTTCTGTTCTATTGGTCTATATGTCTGTTCTTGTGCCAATACCCCAAGAAAACAGAAATACCAATCAGAAAGGATATATGCACCCCTATGTTCATAGCAGCACAATTTACAATAGGTAAGATTTGGAAACAACCTAAGTGCCCATCAGCAGATGAGTGGATTAAAAAACTGTGGTACTTCTACACAATGGAATATTACACTGCTCTAAAAAAGAAGGAATTCTTACCATTTGCAACAGCATGAATGGAACTGGAGACCATTATGCTAAGCAAAATAAGCCATCTGGAGAAAGATAAATATTACATGATATCACTCATATGTGGGATATAATGATCAACTTAAACTGATGAACAAAAATAGATCCAGAGACAAATGGCAGGGGAGGTGATGAGGTTAGAGATAAACCAAAGGACTTGCATGCATGCATATTACCATAATCAATGGAGGTGGGGACTGAGGCGGTGGGGACTTGCCCTCAGGGGTGGAAATGGGGGGCAATCGAGGAAAAAGGTGACATATGTAAAACCTTAGACAATTGAGAAACACACACTTTTACTAAGATCTGCAAAAAAACCCCACAAAACAAAAAATACAAACACAGAAACCACAAAACTAGAATGTCTAATGCATCTTTGGCAATATTAGCGTGTGTTTTTTCCATTCTTTCCATAAACATCATTTTCAGTATCTAGATTTTTAAAAGTTAATTAGTTTGACTTGTTCATCTCTGTGCCTCTTTATGCACAACGTAAATTGAAGTAGGGTTATTGCAGTATTATTGATTAATTTGGTCAAAATACATAGCTGAGCTGGACCATGTGGAGGCTGGAAATACACTTCAAAGCCCTAACTGATGATACAAGTAACAATGCAACTGTACCAATATTCTGTAGAGAAGACATATCTATTTTGTTATGTTACCCAACTGTAAAAGACACAGGGGCATTTCTGATCAGTTCATATCCAGTTTATTTACACACTACTTACTAGAAAGTTATCATGTGTATAGCTCTGAGTTATAGTCTATGAATGGTAAAAGGATGAACCTACTGATGAATGGGCCGATAGATAAAATCTAGTAACTGAGAGAAATTAACTATCATAAAGACAAATATGCTATTATAATCACAAGTACAGTGAGTATTGTGTAGGAGGAAGCTCAGGTTACTATGAGGAGAGTTTGTGGCTCACCAGGTTCTCATAGGAAGAAATTAATTTCTACCCTGCTGCTCTCTTTATGAAGACACCTTGATTTTCTATATTCTGCTTATCTTGCAGGTGGTAGGAAATGTTGAGTTTCTTTAATTCCTCATTTTCACTGCCAAACCAGTGTTTATTCACCTTTTTGGGAAAGCCATTCTCACAGGCTCCTGCCACCTGGCTCATCTCTTATCTTACCCTGCTCTGCAAACCACTTTTATATTTTGTGAATTGGCTCTTGCCTCAGTCTGTTCTTTCACTCCAACTGCCATCAGCTATCTCAGGTACTTCAAATGTTTCCATGGCCATCTACCCAAATTTCTGACCTTTTCTTCTTCAATGACCTTCATTTCCATTCTCTGATAGTCTGTTGCCAAATGCTTAGATGGTATAATTGCTCAGAGATGTCTTATCTATGTAATCTTAAACCAAATTCTGGGAAACTCAGCTCAAATAATCTCTAGCAAGTCTTCCATTACTATTCCCTATTGCCTTGCTTAGGTCTCTTCCCTTTTGGGGGGAGGGGCAAGAACTTTATTTCTTGGGGTTTCTTTGAAGAGCCACAAAAACACAGTCATGATACCAGGAGGAGGCAAAGTGGATTTTGAACATCAATGAGATAAAAGCTCTCTAATGCCCTGGCTGATGTGGCTCAGGTGGTTGGGCATCGTCACATGCACAAAAAGTTGCTGGTTCCATTCCTGGTCAGGGCACATGCCCACGTTGCAACCTCCATCCCTAGTAGGGGGCTTGCAGGAGGCAGCCAACAGATGTTTCTCTCTCACATCAATGTTTCTCTTACTCTCTCTCGTCCCTTCCGCTCTCTCTCAAATCAATTTTTAAAAAAGTTTAAAATGCCTTAAACCTCCTTCAAATGCTCTTGTGTAGAATCCTGGCTTTCCCAAGAGGGAATGTGGACAGAGGAGAGTGGCATTAAAGTTCCTGATGGCTGAGACTGCTGTTGTATGGGGCTTCCGCATCCAATAGCCTTTGCTTTCCCTCATCATGGAGCTCTCCTGCTCAGTGTCCTCTCTGGGATCCCTGCCTCCAGACCTCCTACTTGGAGACTAGTCTATCCTATTGAAAGAAGAATATTAAAGTGTCCATAAGGAATGCTTGCTTTTGCTTGTCCTTGTCTTTTACCCAAAGGGTTTCTGCCTTTTAATTCCTAAATTCATACAAACTCTTTCTCCTTCCTCTCTTTCTCCCCCACTTCTTCCCTCCTTCTAACTCTCCCTCCCATCCCACTCCTAACTCCCTTCTTACCTCTCTTCCTCCCCACCTCTCACACACACACACACACACACAGACACACACACACACACACACACACACATATATATATTATTACACTTTCCACACTGATTGTAAGTATTCACTTAGGTCTTCACTCACTCTAAACTAGACAGTAGCCTTGATCGGCATCCCATTGGCCAGCACTTTACCAAGCATGTTGTCGGCGGTTGAATATGAATATAAACAATAGAGCAGTTCTTTGATATAGGCCAAATCAATCTGTACATATGGGCTACACTTGAATATGTAACTTAATAAATATGACATATGTTCTTACCTTCATATTGTCAATTCTTATACATTCCTTAATTTAAAAAGATGACCCTAAATAAAACACATATTTTAAGGCTCTGTTTTCATCTGGGATATTTTAAGTTTAATAAAACCTTGAAAATTAACATACAATTGATAATGATAAGACATTCTGGATTATTGAAAAAGAAAAGAATAACAAGGTGATCTGTTGTAATGTGAAATTATACTAATAATATATTTGTATTATTTTGTGGTTGACCAATAGTTTTTTTGGGTATTTCTGTATTTGCCAAAGGATAATACTTTCTGAATCCTTCTTTTTATGCCTAGGTGATGCTGTGACTTTCTGAGAAGCATGAGAAATAAGGACATTGACAATGGAATAAGGTAGGGGGGAATGGGGCATTTTTAATACCTCTGTGTTCTTGCCTTTACACTGGTTCTTCCTTCCCACAACTTTTATAAATTGGAGCAGAGCAGATGCCAACTAAAAGGCAGGCTTAGTGTTAATGTCCTCTTGCCATTCTATTTTCTTTTGTTCAGTTGAGAAGGAAGATGAGAAAGTAGGACAGGTTCTCTATTATTTCATAGGGTATGTCTGGCAGCTGGAGAATAGCAGTGGTTGACAAAATGTTCAGTTAATTGAAGGCATGTAGTGGATATTGATGATCTTTCTACGTTTAATGGAGAAATAAATCTGCTGCTAGAGGAAAAAAAATACAAATGGCTCTTTGGCTGATATATGTCTACACTATCCTCTTCAGGCAAATCAAAAAATAATAATTACTTTCCCAGATGTAATACGTTAATGCTTAATTGCTCTCTACAGAGCATCGCAAGTTGAAAAAAAAATCAGTATAGCTTATTCCTCGATTTTTAACTGTTAAATACAATGAAAACATGTTGAGATGAAAACACTTAATTCACACAGCAACCTGTTGGTGACAGCAAAGTTACACAAATTTTAGCACAGAAACATACATTCAAACGAGACTATTCAAGCTTTCAAAATATTTGTGAAATATTGGACAAAGAGAGGTATTTATTAAATGGGGGGTATTAGAAATACATTTAAAGCTCTCTGTTAATACACAACTTTGGATCTATTGAGTTTTCAAATATACAGTGGTTTGGATAAATAAAAACTGTGGTTCTTCCCACAAAATGTCCTGTTTCTCTCACAAAGGGGAAGCAGTTAGTCACTCATAGGCTGGGCCATTTATCAAAGAAAGACTTTCTAATGATAATAAAATAATTGGGCTGAAAGGCCTAAGTATTAATTGTATTAAACTCATTATAGTGATTTAAAAAAACCCACTCAAATTCTCAAAATTGTTTTCAATTCTTTAAATTTAGCCTTTTTGGGAATACTGCCTTAAGTGTAACGAATTCAAAAATATTTATTTGCATCCTCTTTCCTCTTCAATAAGACCAGTTAGGAAAATTTCTGCTGTTACACTATTATTAAAATCAAGCACTGGGTCCTCAGTTACACAGCTCAATACAGTTTGTGAATATAAATGAACATGATTGTATTTAAAAGAGATAGTAGCTAAAATCTCCCTTTATTCTGGACTCTTCTCCATTCTGTCTATTATGTCCTATTAAAATTTCCCCTTTGTCTGGTTTCCCCTCCACTATTGCCTCCTATGCAACACTTTTCCTTGCAATTAGAGAATCTTTCCACCACCCCATTTCTTTTGTTCTTTCCTTTCTAAAGGGTATCTTAAGATTCATGTCTGTATGTCCAACCCTCTCTCCTCCATTTCTCAAACATGTGTCCTAGACAGTTTTCTATGCACTAAGAAGGAGTATGAATCCTGTGGGAAATTACAGTAAGAATCAAAGTAAGATTTTGACTCAGCATATTAACTCTTGACTGATTGCCAATACTTCCTGCATCTCTCTGTTGAAAAGGGTTCTGAGACCATAATCTGGTCTCAAAGGGGAAGGTTGTTATAGTCAAACACCACATTATGTTCTGCATATATAATGTAGGGTTGGGAATAGAATCCCTATCATAAGGTTGGCCTAAGACAATGGTCCTCCAACATTAATTTATATCAACAATACCTTGAGGGATTCAAAAATACAGATTGCTGAACCCCACTCCCCATGGAGTTTCTGATTAGTATTCCTGGGGTATGGTCTAAAATTGGGAGCTTTTTCAGGTGTTCAGATGATGATGATGCTACTAGTTCGGGATGACACTTTAAAAACCACTGATCAAATACACCGTTTCTTTTCTTTCTTTCTTTTAAAAAAGTATGTGTGTGTATGTGCATATGTGTACATGTGCAGTGTTTCTTAATCAGGAATAAGTATCAGAATACCTTGAGGATTTTTAAAAGTCATAACTGCTTTCTGCCCCAGAAATTCTGAATTCATATATCTGGGGTGAGACATTCATATAGGCACCTATATTTTGCCATGTTGTTGATGTCACTCAATTATGTTCAACTATTAATGGGAACAAGCTAGTAAAGGGGAAGTGTTTGGCAATTCAAAAAGAAATACAGATATATATGTAGAATTATAGCAAACATTGACATAATTCTCCTCTAAAATGGTCTATGTTTTTTGCCTAGTTGTAGAGAAAGATCAGAGTTTATAGGACAGATTTGAAATGAACAAGCAAGTTGACCATTACTACTTTGGAGAATGGATGAGAATACTGACTAAGGAAACAGAAAGACAGGTTGGGGTCAGCGTTGAAGGTCTAGTTGAGATTAGAGACCAGATATCTGTAATGATTCCCAAATGTTCCAGTTTCCTCCATTGACCTAGACCAGTGATGGGCAACCTTTTGAGCTTGGTGTGTCAAACTTCGCCAAAAAAACTGAGCATAACTCAGGTAGTGTGTCACTTTGAGGAAAAATCTAACTCCAAGACTCTAGTCGCAAATGTTTCATCCTCAGGAGCAGCAAATGTTTTATCCTCGGCATGCGGCCGCGTGTCATCAGAAATGGCTACGTGTGTCAGTGCTGACATGCGTGTCATAGGTTCGCCATCACTGACCTAGACCATATTCTCTGAGCATGAACACCATTATAATAATTGGAAATTCCACAGTGAAAGTAAGTGGGAAGTATTTTAAGAGAGATTCCAAATGGTGGATGTGAAATCTAAGCTGGGTAGGGAAGGAAGAGCAGGTCTTGGGTGGGGCTGAAGGAGAAGTGAAGGTTTAAAGGTACAGGAGGTCTCAGTGGTCTCAGAGCGCAGTGTAGTATGAATGATTGCTGTAGTGGAAAGAAGAAAATAAAAAGGACAGGAGGATATGGAGAGTGGGACTCTTGATAATAATTTTCAGTTGGAGGATATTTTGGAGAAAGATACAATTTTAATTTTTATACATATAAATCAACTAAACTCTAAAATCTCCATGAAAATAAGGAATTGTGTTATAGTCAATATTCAATATATATATCTTGAATCATATCAATTAAAGCATTTTTAAAGTTCAACTAGTTGTTAGTCTTCAGGACCCTAAGTTACTCAGCATTCAGAGAAGCCAAAGTATGTGAGCTATTCTTTGCTGTTAAGGGGATCATAACAGAATTTGTAAGTGGTTACAAGGGGAAATTTATGAGGCCTGATGATTGTGTCCACCTGAGTAACTTATGTATAAGGTATAGCACAATGCTCTGGGTACACAAAAGACTCTGTATGGTAACAAATGTTTTCACACTGCATAATACCTACTTAGGCATTTTATCATATATTATCAGACTTGGTTTTCATAGAAAACTCTGTAGAGGTATAGAAAATATCATTGCTCTTTGACAGATAAGGAATATGAAATACACGCTATTCAATGATTTTATCCATAGTCGCAGAGTTGGATAATGATCCAGCAAGGCAAACAAACCAGACCTCCTAGCTTATAGTCCACAAGCTCTACCCACAAAGATACCTTTGAACCTGGTAAGATAAGCATCTGCTTTTGCTAGTTCCAGAGAAAATTTTTGTTTAGTTATTCATGTTTGTGCTTGCGAACTAATTGAAAATGAATTTAAGATGAACATACTCTCATTCTAAAGCTGACTTTGCAAGATACTTTTGGGGAAAACACACACACACACACACACACCACACAAACACACACCACACAAAACACCTGTGGTTGAATCTAGGTGCCTGAGGTTCTTGCTCACTGTAGTAATATAAGAAGAATGTATCAATGTTGTAATTCCTTGGTCATAAATGCCCTGTGAAAGTAACGTAAAGGGAGGCTAGAATTTACTATTGTGTTTCCTTCCCTTAAAAAAGAAAGGGATTCTCCACTCATAGGATATGAAGGGACAAAAAGACAAACACAGGTTGAAAAGCATGTGACAAAATGCCAGAAATGAGGCTGGACTGATTCACGAGGTCTTGAATTACTAGCACATCCAACCATCATCTCACACGCAATTATGTCGAGCCTCATCTCATTCTCTTGTGATGAAACACAGCACTATACAATAGATATCACACGGTATAATCTCACCTGTTGAGTTGAGAAGTGTTGAAATAAACATTTACTGTCACTCAGCTTCAATTGCAAGACATTTAATGGGTGTAAAGCATTTTGTGGGTAGATTGCAAGGTAAATGTTCATGGTTTGTCAGCTCAACGTGCCTCTGATGATAACACAAACTAGGCTACCTGTGTGAGACAGATACAGACTTCTGGCAGCCACTCAAGTATTAAGGAACCAGAGACTATATGAAGTGTTTGGATAAATATCAAGAAAATGCAGGTTTCTTAAATGTACAAGTATTTCTGTATTCTCACATATTATCTGAACTGTACTAGACTTGTCAATACAATACCTCATGCTAATATCAATATATTTATTCTGATTAACTCATGAGAAGGCTAGAGTGGGCATTATCAGAGTAAAATAAAAAAGTGTTGATCTGCAGATCTACAGATGCTCTTCTTGGCTATGAAGGGGCAGGAAGCAAGTAGAATGAGTTGGCAGAACATGATTTTATATTCATTCAACAACAGAAATATCTATTGAACATTTACTACATCTCAGACACCATAGTAGACAGTGGTAAATAAAACAGAAAAGATCCTGTGTTGATAGACATTCGTGCAGATTTGTAGCCCTTGTACCTTTTCAAATTTCTTAATGGCAAATCTTTGGAAACAAATTATAAGCACCTCACTACTGGTAAATTTCACATACTAGGAAACACCTTTTATTTCAGTATAAGAACAAAATTGGATTATTTTTTTCTAGCATTTCAGTAATGATCTAGATGAGTCCAAAACCAGAAAATACAAATTTGAGGTGGTAACCACATTATTGGATAGTTTTACAATAAACACAATGTTTTGAAATTTTACAGAAATTTCACTGGTTGGAAAAAGCCATGCAAAACTATCTTTTGTTGTAATGACATGCTATTAAATTTAATAGCATTTTTGTTCATGCTCTTCCACTGCTTCATGAACAACTTCATTGAGACTTTGCTCCAAAATCAAAGTTAAGATCTATAAAGTCTTTTTTGAGAACTTGGGAAGAATTAATTATTTCTACTTTGTCAGATCTTAGCTTCTGTGTCATTTCAGTGCTTAATATGTTCCCACGCCCATAGCTACAAGTGAATAAAGAATATATGTACGTACTTCTGATGTAGCACCAATCACACTTTAATTATTATAATTATAACTAGAGGCCTGGTGCACGGATTTGTGCACCAGTGGGGTCCCTCAGCCTGGCCTGCGGGGATTGGGCCAACACCAGCAGTCTGACATCCCCCCAGGGGTCCCGTAGTGCGCGAAGGCACTCTGCAAAGTGGCTGTTGTTTGACAGCTCCTGTGTTGAGCGTCTGCCCCCTGGTGGTCAGTGCATGTCATAGCTGTCAGCTGGTCAGCCAGTTGCTTAGGCTTTTATATATATAGATTATTGCCTACTAACCTGTCTCTGCTTCACAAAGCTTAGTCCAAAGAATATTCATATAAAAACCATGTATTTAAGGCATAATTTCCATAAAATACTGATAAATTTGATGGATTTTTGACAAATGAATGCAGTCATTTAGCCACACCTCAAAAGTGAAATGCAAAGTTTCCATCACTCCAAAATACCTTTGTGCTCATTCCAAGAAAAACCCCATTCTCATCCTGACAACAACTTACCTTTATTCTGTCACTATCCCTAGAATTTCATGTATGTTTTGTTATCTGAAAATGTAATATATAATTATATAAAAATAATAAATTTTATTAACAGGTATTCAATTTCATAAAAATGGAACCATACAGCATATATTCTTTTGTGCCTGGCTTCCTTCACTTAATATTATGCATGGAGATTCATTCATATCATTGCATGTACCAGTAATTTGTTCTTTCATTCCTGGGAAGCTTGCCATGGTATAGATATGTAACAATTTGTTCATCTACTCATCGATTGATGGACATTGTGTTGCTTCCAATTTTGGCTGTAAGGAACAAAGTTTCTGTGAATATCTGCATACAAATTTCTGGGCAGACATATATTATCATGTAAGTATATGATTAACTTTGTAAGAAACTATTTGTTTACAAAGTAGCTTACTATTTGGCATCAATATTGATAGTTGTGTACTTTCAGATATGTGTACTTTATTTCACAATCATAAACTGGAAAAAGTGAGAATAACAAAAGAGGAATTAGATATAGAGAATTTAAGGTGATTTTTTTCTGTAAAAGAGAGTAGAGAAACTGGAGAAGTAAAGGTGTCCAGAGAGATATTTTTTTAGGATGAAAGAAATTATAGCATGTTGTACATTGATAGGATTCATGCATGAACCATTCCCCTTCACAAATAGATATAAGTAGGAGGTTCAAAGGGCTCACTTTTGTATGTCCTCTATTAGGCTACATGAAAATAGAAATGATATGGTACTCTGAAGCTGGTGTTGGCATAGTCTCCTAAAATAACTCTTTAGGTGATGGTATTTTGATATAAATTGTCACTAATATTTTTCTATATTTTTCCCTCCACAGTCTGGGGAACCCAGATATCTAGGTAGTTGATGATTATAAATCAATCCTATACATATATATTGTGTAACTATAGCATGTCGTATGTCTTAACAGTGTAGCAGTTAGAGTGAGATGCTGGGGCACATGTAATTAATTTTTATGGCATGAAATGCAAAGCCTTTATGTATTCATGCACCTTTATCCTGTCTCCTCTACCACAAAAAGGAATGGGAGTTCTGAATGACCTGTGTTCGTGTCTGTTAGCAAGATGACCTTGTAAAACCTTTCAAAATAAGGAGAAAAAGAAATGATTCACATAAAAAGGCAAAATTTTTAAAAATGGAAATGTGAGGCTTTCTCACTTATTCTCAAATACTTGGTGATGGACAGAATGTGTGCTGTATTTTTTCTTCTTTAATTCTGCTGTAGCAGCTCATCCCACACACATATTTTATGGGCTTGTAATTGCATTTTTGCCTACTATAGTGTAACCTCCTCCTTGCTGTTTTTTCTTTCTTGAACATTCTACTTTTTAAAAAAATATATATTTTTTTATTGATTTCAGAGAAGAAGGGAGAGGGAGAGAAAGATAGAAACATCAATGATGAGAGAGAATCTTTGATCGGCTGCATCAGCCTGAAACCCTGACCTCCTGGTTCATAGGTCGATGCTCAATCACTTAGCCACATCAGCCGGGCAAACATACTTTTTTAAATAGTCAAAATTCCTTCTTTTATTGGTGTCAGCACATCCTCTCTTTCTTCACTACCTTGATTTTACATGCATGTAGTGCCTCAATAGTTCTTAATATTTATTGAGCAATATTGAAACATTACAAAATTTCTAACATCACCTACCAATATTTATAATAAAAAACAAACCAAGTGTCTATTTGGAATTGTTTCAGTCTCTTTACTAGGGCCTCCTGCTGTCAAAGTTTCTAACTCATTTTAACCTTTGTTTCATAACAGGATTTCAAGCCCTAACCAGTTTGGCTCAGTGGATAGAGCGTCTGCCTGCGGACTGAAAGGTCCCGGGTTCGATTCCGGTCAAGGGCATGTACCTTGGTTGCAGGCACATCCCCAGTGGGAGGTGTGCAGGAGGCAGCTGATCGATGTTTCTCTCTCATCGATGTTTCTAGCTCTCTATCCCTCTCCCTTCCTCTCTGTAAAAAATCATAACAGGATTTCATATATATATATATATATATATATATATATATATATATATATATGCTATTTGGAGAGTTGCCACATTCGATCTTTCTCCTCCAACATACCCACAGCACTGCTTCCTTTTATTGCTTAGAAGGGCTCAGCATCATTAACAATGGGATGGCTCTTATTTGCAAAGAAGCTTTATTTAAAAAACAAAACTATTTTGACTTGGGTCCAGTGACTACATGGGACAGTTAATCTTTATCAGAGTAGCAAATCTATTTTAATCTTAATCAAACTGACAATTGTGAATTCATGAAATACCAGGGAGTTAAAGTTTCTTTTAAAGAAGGAAAAACGCAAACTTCATGAGAATAAAAGAATTTTCCAAAGAGGCATTGAGAATATGAATTCACTTCTTTTTAAAAAAAATACATTTTATTGATTTTTTTACAGAGAGGAAGGGAGAGGGATAGAGAGTTAGAAACATGATGAGAGAGAAACATCGATCAGCTGCCTCCTGCACACTCCCTACTGGGTATGTGCCCGCAACCACGGTACATGCCCTTGATCAGAATCGAACCTGGGACCCTTGATTCCACAGGCCAACGCTGTATCCACTGAGCCAAACCGGTTAGGGCTCACTTCTATGAAGAGCCAAAGAGCATTTCCGATACACTAACTATGTTATATGTTTGATCCCACCTGGTTGGCTGCGTGTTTTTAGCCAGGGTATTAGCAGAATGAAACTTAATATGATGAAGAGTATATGACCACCTAGTAATATGAAGTTGTTTAAGAAGTCAATAGGTCTTTCCTGAAAATTGAACAGGACTGGCAAGCGGTGAAAATATTACCCAAAGGTAGCTTTGCAAATTACACTAATATTGTCTCTTTACATTAATATTGTCTCTTTCTACATAAGAACTTCAAGCAAACGTAAGTAAAACCAAAGCAGATTTTAAAAGAATTTCATCTTTTAACACTTCCCTTCACTCTGCAGTGAGCCAACTAGTAATATCCGAGCATGAAAACAACTTCAGTGGGGATGCATGGATTCCCTCCTGACTAAGATGAAAGTCACTTTCCCCACTTCAGCAGATTACACGACTATTTATTGGATCTGGGGTCACTTCACAGAAGCTGTTTGACCTTAGCTCTTCTCCATCAGCCTCTTCAGCTGGTTCACAGAAATGTGGAGAATGCCAGGATAGGGTCTGTGCTATTGGGTGATATTTTGGGGGAGGTAGGGTTCATTTTACCTGATAGTACATGCTAGGCAAAACAAGGGTGCAATTTTTTTTAAAAAGCATGGGCTTTAGATTCCAACAATTAGTTTTAAATCTAGGTTAATAAATTCCAACAAGTATGACTTAGAGTGACATAATCTGTCTAAATTTATTTCCTCATCTATTAAATTTGAATCTTCTGCAGTCTAAATTGTACTTAGCAGGATCACATGAAATGCTGTTTATAGAATGTTTCTAACCCAGTGCCTGGCCCAATAAGAATATTAATTTTCATTTCCTTCCGGGTTTTTTGTTTTGTTTTGTTTGTCCCATTTCCTTAATACTGTTATATAGGTAGTTAGACAGATCTGAGCAAAGTAGGAACAATAGGCCATGTTCAGAAGGCCACCAGGATGGAAAGCCTCAGGTAGTTAGCAATGGGCAAAACTGGGAAAACAAGTATTATAGAGTGGGTCCTTACCCCATTGTGACCTTTCCACCCCTAGCATGTCACTAGTTATGTGGATTAGATCCCTTAACTAGTGACATGCTAGGGGTGGATTAGAGCCCTCAGAGGACAAACAAGGGATAGGAAAATAGCCTCATATGACTGCCATACAAGCCCGTAAGTCACCACTCCTTTAATCATTTAGCCCTCAGGACAATGAGGTTCTGACCCACTTCAAATAGTCTTAAGAACAAAGCCTTGGGTCTGTTGACCATGGAGACAGAGTTTTGGTCCAACTAGAGATAACATCTAGGCCTCAGTTGTGTTTCAGCTCCAGTTCCAGAAAAGCAGCAAAACCAGATGAAGCAATTTCATGGCTGACATCTGGACCAGCTGCAATGACCAATGACCCCCCTACCTTAGCTCTGACCAATCAGTAGAGACCATGACACTGAAAAGGACACACCTGGAAAGCTGATGAATATTCAATTGAGATCCCTACGTGAGACTTCTCCTAAAACCTCCACTTTTAGAAAACAGATAAAACCCCTTAAGACGAAGGACACAACTCACACCTTTCCCCACCCCCTATCTTCCTTTAAGGCATGTACCTTTCCTTCCTTTCTCCTATGCTGCAAGGTCCCTTCTTTTGCCTCTGTAACTTTTTCCTGAGTCCACACAGCCTAGCTGGCTCACTTCTTCTACCGTGTGACTTTATAAATAACCTTTCTCTTATAATTAGAGTTCTTGATTCTGAATTCTTTCTTAGCCCAACTCAAGGACCAAGGTCTAACTTCGCCAGTAACATCTGCTGCCTTTCACTATTAATAAATTATATACGTATATATTCCTTCTGTTCCTGTGTCAAACAATGTCCCTTTCAGTAATAAGCATGACTCTTTTTTTCTGTGGTTAATGCTCTGACACACTTCCAACATTTAATCTAAATATCTAGTTTCTTGCCTTACCTGAGAAGAGTAGAATTAAGTACAACTTCTCCCATCGCCACTGGTTCTCTATATTATCGTATATATTGCTATCTGTGGTATACTAGTAAGAGCCAGGATAACAAATCCCAGTTCTGTCCTATGATAATCTTGGCTCTTCTATTTGTAATCACATCTATGCTTAAAAGGAAGATGTTATTTTTTCCCCTAAGGCTTCCTGAATGATTTTAATGGCAATTATTCCCCACTATGCAATGAGCTTCATCAACTTCCTGTGACCCAATCCAGTAATGATTGTCATGGATCAATACATTAGAAAATTCCCTTACAAGGAACAACCAGATAACTGCTTACAGTGGCATTATCTTCAACCTCAATTTAGTGTGGGTGGAATGCTTTCCCATATACTTGGCAAAATGAAAATAGGTATCAATGATGTGGCCACTACTCTAATTCCCAAACCAAAACACTACTGAATACATCCTGTGCATCCTACTAATGTCTATACAAAATGCAAAATGAAATACAAATTCCCAAGTGATTAGCATGTACTTCCCTACTTCCCATTTCTAATGAGCTGGAAACGGAAACCATTCCAATAATAACGAGTTGCATAAAAGCACAGAGTATATTCCATAGCCACAAATCAAAGATATCACCCTCTTCTTCCTGTCATTTGACCCAGGCAAATGTAAGTAGGGGATGCTTTGCCAACTCTTCTTCCTTTTAAATTCCCTTCTTTGGGATGGACTCTACCATTTGCCCATTTTCACATTTACTCGTAAACTCTCTTGGGATTGGTGGCTTGTAAAGGAAATTGCTCTGTGGCTGTTAGAAAAAAAATAGTTTTAATTTTACCTCTTAATCTTCACTTTAACTTTCATCTTGAATTTCCCATTTTCAAGTATCTGACTAAATTGATTTGATGCTTAATGCTTGCCAAATAAATAATGAGGCTCTGAATGAGTCCATATGTAATAAGGCAAGGATTTCATTATCCTAACATCGTTATAATCAGGCAATGATTAAATTATTTCTAACATTCTTAATACCAATGTGAAAATATGCTAAATACCCAGAACAATTTAAGCTTTCCCACCAATGATTTGTATCTGGCCTTTCTGTTTTCCAGCAGTTTATCACAATGTTGCAGGAATTGGCCTGTAAGGGTTTATGCTAATGATAATGCAAAGAACTCATCCACAGGTGTCCCCCTTTATCTCAGCTACATCTTTAAAATCATTCACAAGTTCCATGGTAACAACCCTAAGGACCACCAGCAGGAATGTTGATTAACACTTACTAGGGGGAAAAAGAATGAAATAATCAAACAACTTGCAAATTGTAGAAACCTAAACAGATGTTCAGCTCATGGTTATTTTGTGGAGGGGTGGCAGGCAGCTCTGAACTGAAGAGTGTCTGCCTGCTTTTCTTCATTGAGGGGTGGGAGGGTAGATAGATAGATAGATAGATAGATAGATAGACAGATAGATAGACAGAGAGAGAGAGAGAGAGAGAGAGAGAGAGAGAGAGAGAGAGAGAGAGAGAGAGAGAGAGGGAGGGAGGGAGAGAGAGAGAGAGAGAGAGAGAGAGAGAGAGAGAGAGAGAGAGAGAGAGAGAGAGAATCTAGCTTTGGCACAACTGACATTCTTCCAGTTTGCAGAAATCAGATTATACCCATTGTATCCAAAGGAGATGCTTAACTCAAATCTCTGAGTTATGTCTATAGCACACTTGGAATCTGACAGTAGCACCACCCAAGAAATGATTTGCAGCTTTAATGCGTGCCTGTAGGATGGCGATATTGATGAGAAATCTGTATTAGAGCACTGTGAATCATCATTAAAAGGCATTTAAAATTGGCTTGTAAAATATGGCTTTTGCTGCACTCCATGCACTCTCCTGGAAAGATAAAGCAGTGTATTAAAATGATATGGATTTTAATAAATATGAAGTCATAGCTACTCTATTAGGTGGGAACGTGGCATAAAGAACCCCTGCAGTGTACTCTCATAGTTAGAGGTTCTATTTTTATTATTAAATCCATAGGAGTCATTTTATAGTGATCTGGAGCCAACATGTAACTTTTCTGGCCACAAAGCTAACCACTGGTCCAGAACTTTTTGTTTCAAAGGACAAAATGTTCTATTATTGTTTCTGTTGCTTATAAATTCCATTTGTGGATTTATTATAGGTGTTGAATCTGGACATCAAGTAATTTCAAGCTGTCTGAATTCATAATGTGAGAACTTTCTCAACTGCAAACAATCCTGGGTTTTTCAGTGCAAAATCAGCTTGGAGTCTTGAGGGTTAAATTGAGTTGGGGGGAGTGGTACAAAACTCATGGCATTTTGGGGGACAGATTTAGTGCATTCCAATATCATTAATTCGCATTATAGTCATTCTACATCAAGGTAGTTGATATTTAGTGATCCACCTAGCACTTACTATGTAGCATTTATCTTATTAGAGCTACCATTTAATTAGATATGAAAACATTCAAATTAGCAAACACATGAAGGAAAACTGCTTACCCATTAACCTATATTATGGTTAATGTATTTATCCACTAATATAATCATGTTGTAATTTAAGACATGTAGGTTCTACCAAATTATCTTGCTATGTGGATTAAAATGCCTGTGGTTTTCAGAATAGTTTCTGAGTTAATCCTGTTTCCTTTATGTGGTTTATAGTATCCAGTTCTTCCCATTCACGGTTGTTTAAACTAAAATCTTAAAGTTCTGCGAGAGATACTGTATATTTATATATGTATGTACATGTATATAGGGTGTCTCCCAAAAAATTTATACATACTTTAACAGCTGATGACTTACTTAATTTTCACTCCTTTTCAGGTTTAACTGATTTGAAATAGTGGGTGAAGCCAGACTAAGCTTTGAACAAAAAGAATTTATCCTAAAGTGCCACTAGACTTTTTTTATGGGGATACACAACAGATAAAGTTTACAGTACAACACCAGCAATAGTTAGTGAATTGAGGGCACACAAATACTGAAGGAAATGATTTTTGATGTTTGCTATTCCATTGTTTCACGTTATCAGCAGTGCCTGGACCAGAAAGGTCTTCAGTTTGAAAACAGGTATTGACGAAAAAAATTGTATTTCTGTAGATTCTTTTAAATTTTGAAAACGAACTGTATATTGATAAACACTGACTTTATAATCATTCAAAGTGCATATACATTTTTTGGAGATACCCTGTATATATCTCCTCTATTTTTGTTTGTTTGTTTGTTTGTTTTTTGTTTTGTTAATCCTCACCTGAGGATATTTTTCCCATTGATTTTTCAGAGATGGTGAAAGGGACAGGAGAGACAGAGAGAAACATTAATGTGGGAGACACATGGATTGGTTGCCTCCCGCATGTGCCCCAACAATGGGCCAGGGATCAACCTAGCCTGCAACTGAGGTATGTGCCCCTGACAGGAATCCAACCCTCAACCCTTTAGTCCACAGGCTCTTGCTCCAACCACTGAGCCAAACTGGCTAAGGCAAGATATCTCCTCTCATTTACATTTATTAGTTAATCCAAGTCCTGACATGTGCAGAGGTATTCTATTCTTTATAACTTCACACTATAAGTAACTAGAATCCTTGAGTTAGTCCAGGAGAACTATCCCATTGATCATGGCATTTGGTATTGTGAATGTTCTTTCCTTGTTTCTCTTAGTTTGGACATCCTGTTCTCCTGGCTCACTCTCTATCTCAGGCAGTGTTTCTCTAGGCATTCCTTCTTTATAAGATGACTAGAGGCCCAGTGCACGAAAATTCATGTACTGGGGGGGGGGGGGGAAGGGGAGGGAGAAGGTCTCTCAGCCCAGCCTGTACACTCTCACAATCCGGGAACCCTCGGGTAGTGTCCAGTCCCATCGCAGCATGGCTCTGGTTCCCCAGAGCCTGCGGACAGGGGGAGGGACCAAGAGGCCAGTCCAATTGCAGCATGACTCTGGTTCCCTGGAGCCTATGGGCAGGGGGGAGGGACCCAGAGGCCAGCCTTATGGCAGCATGGCTCCATTCCCACAGCTCCCTCCTGCCGCCACGCCACGGGCAGCCGGGGCCCACAGCTTTCTCCTGCTGTTGCGCCGCAGGCCACCGGGACCCAGGACCTGCTGCACCAGCCAGAATCCTAGCCTGGTGTTCAGTCGTCCATCCAGACGTTTCGGTCATGATGGACCCTGGCTTTTTATATATTAGGATGTTCCCAGAATTCACACTTCTCACTCTACTGGAGCTCTCTTTTTCTGACTTCTCTTCTGATTCTTCTCTGAGAGATGAGAGTTTAGATTTGGATTTGTCCAACTTGGATCATAAGCTCTCCCTGAAAATCTCTCTCATGAAATGAAGAGCATAAATGTCATCAATTCAGGTTGTTATGTGTGTAAACAGCACTAATTATACAATTCATGGTGGGGGTTGAATAACCCTCAACCAAGGGCAAACCTCTCCCACTTGTCCAGCTTAAATGACCTGTTATATCTGCCTCTCTAAAAGGACTTCAAAATCAGATATATTTAAGTGAACACTGTGAAAAAGAAGTAACTAGAATAAATGGAATTGGGCATTCTTCACCTCCCCCCTCTTGCTCCCAGTCACTTCCTCCTCCGCCCCCCCCCCCAATCACTTTTTATTAAGACAACATTTGAAAGCCATGTCTGTTAAAATTTACTGCAATGGAGAAACATGATACCATGATGACTGTATATACAAATCATCTTCAATCCTGAGGGTAATGCAGGCTATTCAGAGCCTGGGACCATCACAATTTGGTTACTCCAAAGTATCTTGTCACAAAAGATGAATGATGGCTCTGCTTATCAATGGAGCACTTAGGAGCTCCGTTTCCACCCTGCTGACATCCAAAGGAGCAGCCGTTCATACTGCTGTTGTGTATTTCCTCTGTAAGTTTCATTTCCTTGCCTTTTCAATGTTACTTTCTGACTGTCTCCGTTAATTTTCATTACTTCCTTTGGTCCTTTCTAGTATAAATCTCAATTTTATGATCTGTCTCATGTCAGAATTCACTGGAACATTACTTAGTAACCAACTTTTTCTTTTTCCTTCCCCCTAGTTCATGGCCACAGAACTAGTGACAAAATATCCTTGTTCCCTTCCAGGACACAAAATGTTTGCTAGACAGCTTCCTTTCCTAGTTTTAAAATAGTTTCCTGCACATTTCCTATGTCAAAATGATTTCTTTCTTCAAGTTTAGAAGACCATTCCTTAGGAAGAAAACCAACAAATAGCTACCAACAGGCGAGAAACAAATTTGTTTTAGTGTAAGGAAAAACAATGAATGATTAAAGCATTAGAGATTTTGCTGTGGCAAAACTACTTGTGTAATCTAGAGGATTTGAAATTTCAGGTAATCCATGTTACTGATAAGATAATTACAGCTTCTTACATTTTGAAAAGCCACCGGGAAATAAATAATCTTTTGTCATGTTTTTCAAGGAAAACTATTTGCAAAAAAAAGTACTTATTTCAGGCTTCCTAATTGGTTGAATACATTTATCTGAATTAATAAGAAGGCCAAGTAGTATTGACAATACTTAATATTTATGTTAGAATGTGCCAGAACTTCTGTTAAGTGTTTTATGTATATTATTTTGTTTTTCCTCCGAGGTAAATGCTATTAATATTCCTTTCTTTATGGGTGGAAAAAACTGAGGTACAAAGGAGTTAAGTAGGTAATTTGCCTGAAGTTACATAGCTGGTGATTCTTAGAGCAGTCATTAGAGACTTTTTCTAATTCCCCACTGTAGGGTTTTAGCCATTGACAGTAGCCCCTCCCTAGTGACTCTCCTTTCTTCCCTTGGGAATACTTTATTTGAATGGCTGCAATGAATAGATTGCTGACTACAGGTAACATCCCTGTATGGATTGAGATTTGTTAGTAGCTAGGTACATAAGCAGTCATGCAACCTGCTCCTTATGCTCAGTAGACTTTCCATCCTTTTATTCCCTTTGAAAAATCCCATTGTGTGAAAGATTCATTTCCATGGGGATACAACATGATCGGCAGGACTGTTGGGTTGGATCAGGCCACAAATTCCTCTTTTTTTTTTTTAGGGAAATCTCAGAGGACTTCAGATCTGGACTAATAATCTAAAGGCCTTAAAGTGTTGAACTTATAAACACTTTTCAATGAATTATTCCCCACAAATCCACTTTTGAGGCTTTTCAACAACAGCCGCTCATTTCTAATATTCTGTATGCTAACTCATATTGACTGTGGCAGATTCATATAGTGTTGTTTGAAGCACAAATGCAGCCACCTCTGGAGTATATACAACTTTAGGTGCTAATGAAACACCTGGAGTATGAATTCCTGATTAGGGTACTTCAAATGTTATTCAACTCCTCTTACAGTGTAGACGAAAGTTATTTTAAATAAATGCTCATCACATAGTTGGTGCTGATGCACTGCAAGGAAAATTAAGGCAAGCTTGAATAAAAGGTGGGAAGCTGGGGATATCTGGGACAGGGGTATCTGAAGACCAGAGGTCATTCTTTGAATTTTTTTTTTTTTTTGAATGAATAAACCTTGGGACACAAACCTAGAAGATAGGACCTAAGTTATATTTGAAATAATTAAGAAATGTAGGGGGAAGACAAGACAATTTTCATTTCTCCATAGTGGCCTACTCTACACTCCTTTTCACTTGTGTCTTTGTGTTAAGTCAAAGTTCTTTTTGGGCTTCTATAGCCTTCAATTTTATGCTATGTTTCTTTTCTTTATGATAATTATACCCTTTTGGCTATTTTTTAATGGAAATTTTAGTCCTAGCTGTAAAATTGTATTTGCATTGCAGTGAGTAGCTTATAATGATGGGAAATGGAAACATTTGCCCCAAAAGGAGATAATACAAGTCTGCTTGTACTTATGTCATAGAAGCCCCATATAGTGTGGTTCGTGGACAGAGAATGCAAGATTCAGATTCTTTCCAGTATCAAATGTTTTATATGTCACCTCTGCAGATATGAAGATTTCACTTGTGTAATTATTGGTCCAATCTATTGTAAAATATGTTGCGAGGATAAGCCTGAAATTTTGAGGCTTGCTTTTACTCGAATTAATAATGCTGAGCTAGATTTAAGTGCACTCTTTTTTTATTTTATTTTTTTATTGATTTCAGAGAGAGGAGGGGATAGGGAGAGAGAGATAGAAACATCAATGATGAGAATCATCTATCAGCTGCCTCCTGAATGCCCTCTACTGGGAATGGAACCCTCAATCCCTGGCATGTGCCCTGACCAGGAATAGAACTGTGACCTCCTGGTTCATGGGTTGATGCTCAACTGCTAAGAAACACTAACCAGGTCTGAGCTAGATTTAATCTTTGTTTTCATCTAAATAGAATTGACATAGGATTTTCAATTTTGATTTTAGAACTATTTATGTATTAGAATAGTTAAGCTTGGTGCCTAGCCTGGACTTTAATCACAATGCATATTTTCTGTTCCCCTAACATAGCTTGCTTCAACATTTTGTGTCTGTCTGTCTGTTTGGTTCCTCTGGTTTTTTCTCTACTTGAAATGAGCATCTTTTTACCTATCTTTGTTGTTGTTCTTTGTCTTCATCAAACAGATCTCTTTACCCTGCTGAGCCTTTCACCTTCTTCAGAGTGGGGCTCCACCCACCATTGTTTCATTGCTCTCTATCAACCCTTCCATTCACTGGGGAAGCTGTCATTAGACCATTCATTTCCTGGCTCTTTATACACCTGGCTGCCAGTTCCTTGGAAGCAGAAAATATCCTTTAATCATTATTGCATTATAAGAAACTAGTATCGTCTATGGCATAGGTTGAACACCAATAAATATACCTTGAATTGTCTTGAAATTAAAACTTTAGTTTTCTTATAATTTGCGTATTCTGATCCATTGAAATGACTTGATGCTTTTTAGTTTACAAAGGAAGACCTTGGGAAGAAGGGGAAGGGAGGGTCCCATTAGAAAAGCATTTGTAGTGGGGGCATTGGACTAGCTCCCCCAGCCAGCTCTGTATGCCATAGCAGATGGCATATGGTGGGACAGGCTTTGGGACTGATGAGGTGTGGCCCAGAACTGAAGGTGGGGGCAGTGCAGTCATGAGAGACAATTCCATGATCTTCAGCAGAGTTGGTTCATGCATGGGCAAAGTGATGGGTCCTTTTAGGAGAATAGAATGAGAACAGAACTTTCTGTCCAGATTGGATTCAGGGATTCAGGAGAATACCCATGAAAATACACACCTGGAGATAGAAGGACAGTCAGAAAGTAAGATGTGGAAGCTGTGTGTGTGTGTGTGTGTGTGTGTGTGTGTGTGTGTGTGTGTTAGTACATTGGCAACACACACATCCTATATAATAAAAGCCTAATATGCAAATCGACCAAACTGCGGAATGACTGGTGGAACGACCAGTCACTATGACATGCACTGACCACCAGGGGGCAGACGCTCAATGCAGAAGCTGCCCCCACCCCACAGGCCCCAGGCCAGCCAAGGCGGGTGCCAGTGCGGGGGGGGCCCTGATTGCCCCGCTGGTCGCTGCACAGATTGGCACTGATTGCCAGCCAGGCCTAGGGACTCTAACCGTGCATGAATTTTGTGCACCGGGCCTCTAGTTTTTAATATTTAGAGCACTTGAGCCAATTTTACTTAAATCTCCAAGGGACAGAAATGCTGCCAAGTACCATCAGGTCGCAGATACTTCACCATCTTCACTTTTGATTCTTACATTAACATGATAAAATAGACACAAAGTAGTTATTGTTAGGATTTTACAGGTAAGGACATGCAACCTGGAAAGGTTAACATAAACAAATAATGATACCAGAGGCAGAATTAAGTGCCAGGCATTGTATGTATCACTGCAGTATCTCATTTAATTGTCTCAAATAAAACAAGGTTGCTATCATTATTCCTCTACTCAGTTTATAGCTGAGGAAACAGAGAGCTTCAGTCATTTCCTCAGTATCACACAGGAAGTAGTATCTGATGACCAGATCTGTCCAATTCTAAAGCCTCTTTAATTAGTGGCTATGCTAGTTCACCTTAATAGCTTTGAATCTTCAAATCCAGTCTTCTTCAACACTGTTTTTTCCCTTCATCTATTTTAAACAAACAAGTGAACAAAAAAATCCAGGACATGCTTCCCCCGCCCCCCCCCCCCCCCCGCCCCGCCCCGCTCCCAATTTAACATTTGCTCATGCATTTTAATCGTGCTCTACTGCAGCAAAGGACTTTTGAGGTTCCAAGTATAGTCTGTACCTTCCTCCATATTCAGAACCATTCCATCACCCAGCCACCTGCGCTGCTCATTCTGTGTGATCACAGACACAGCCAGAAACCCCGCTGTTCCTGCACCTCCTCCCTCTTTGCATTTCAAGAGTTTCAGGGTGCGAGCAGACAGGAACTCATCCCTCCTGCCATGTGTGGAGAAGGTCACCATCCCATCCCTTCCAAATGGTGAAAGTGAGGTACTGGAGGAGGAACAGTCTTCTAAAGGTCAAACTGAGGTGGGAGAGGAACCCTGGGGACCTGGATACCCCTCCTACCAGTCCCACCTGCCTCTACCTCAGCGTCTGTTGATTTTCCAGATGAAAGATCCAACCACCAGGTGCAGAGAAGAGGAGTTGTAGCATCTGATGACAATGGTTAGCACTGAGGGAAACTTGGGAAAGAAAATTTTTATCAGCGAAACAATTCAGGACTAAAAATATTTTAGAATGATCAGATTTTCTGATTTCAGTTGGAAAGAATTCTATTCTGCCTCCTCCTGCAAAACTTGATTTCTAGCAAAAGAAGAATTGAGGGATTTCTTTAATTGTACACATTTAAAAATAAATAAAAACCTGGATCAAAAACATGGCTAGATTTCCATTTCGGAAACTGGCTTTCTGATAACCATAAACTTAAAAGGCATTTATTAAGGAAGACGGGATAAAAATCTTTATCTCACTAATCCTTGGTTTCCGAAACTTCTGTCATTTTCTTTTCCTTCCTTACATGTGTCATACCCAAGTATGACTTCTGTTAATTTTTTAAATTACTCAATATTTTTCCTTACATTGATAATTTTTTAAAAACGCTTAACTGCCTTTTTAGTGTGCTTCCAGCAGGCTTAAAATAGTATTTTCTAACCCATTAAATAAAAATGTGTATTAGAACATAGTATATTTACTTTTTAAAAATTATTTATTTATTTGAGAGAGAAAGAGATTTGTTGTTCCACTTATTTATGCATTCATTGGTTGATTCTTGTATGTGCCCTGACTGGGGATGAAACCCATAACCCTGATGTATTGGGACAATACTTTAACCAATTTACCCACCCAGGGCTCTATTTACTTTTTATTAAAGTAAAGCCTGCTTGTTTATATAACCTAAAACCATCTCACATACCACCAGTAGTGTACTTCCCAGTTTTCAGACACTCTTTCTCTGACATTAGGCTGGGACAATCGGTCAATGTACAAGTCCTAAAGAGATATGTTAAGGATCATGGAACAGCTATAGTCTATAATGGATGTTATATATAAAAAAAACATATAGATGTGTGTGCATCTTCTTTGATCTCTTGGCTTCAATACTGATTATTTTTTTCTAGTAAGGCATCTTCTTTACTGGAGCACAGCAGTGGATTTAGGCTGCCCCTAAAGACCAGGTGCTGCCTTTCCTATTGGCTGTCTGAAAACCGAGAAGGGAAGTCATTTGTCTACTCAGAATTCCTTTTTGTATGTATTTATTCTACTAAAGATATAGACAATGTGGCTGGTTCTTAAATATAATTTTATGGGATCACGTTACTTTATTTACTTCAGGCATATCTTACCTTCTTTTCCAAAAAGAGGTATCTATCTCCTTATTCATACTCCGGCTTCTCTCCTGCTCATGGTGCTGACATGTGGTATGTTAACGAATTTACCTTTCCACAGAAAGGTTGCCTGTAGCCTTGGCTCCTAGGAGGTGATCTCTAGTCCCCTGGAATGTCCTGCCTATTAAGAGTATGTTTGTTTAGCTTGGGACCTTGGGTCACCCTGGACAGTCTAACTGTGTGATGAATGATAAAGGCTTTGGGTCATGTAGTATCTGCTTTACTTCTGGAGTGGCAGGAGACAAAGGTCAGGCAGTCAACCATGTCTGTGTGCTTGAGTTCCAATAAAGCTCTGTACATCAAGGCCTGGGGAGCGTCTCTTGTTATCATCGCTCTGTGTATATTGTCACACATCACTGCTGGGAGAGGTAACTCTATCCATGACTCCACTGGGAAGGATAAATGGACGTTCCAGATCTGGAAGCTCCCTGAACTCTGCCCCATGCATCTCTTCCCTTGGCCGACTCTGATCTGTATCCTTTTACCATCATAAAACATAACCATGATTATAACAGTGTTCAGTGGGTACTCTGAGCCCTTATAATGACCTGTTGACCTTGGGTTGGGCACCATTTCCCCTAACATCACACACATCAAAAGCACACAATCAATGTTAAGAGATGCTATAACATCACAGTCAAAGAGCTTTGAGGTTAAATACACCAGCTCTACCATGAACCAACTGTGTGATCTTAGGTAAGTTACTTAACTTCTCTGAGTTTCTGTTCACACAATAAGAATACTATTTTGTACTTTAAAGGGTTGTTGTGAGAAATCAGTAATACTGCTGTGCCAAGCTATTTTAGAACCTGAGGCAAAGGGGAAAAGCAATAATGCTAATTTAGTCTTTATATAAAATTTTGTTCATCATGGACATTTCAATAATATTCATTTCCCCCATAATTGCAATAGAATATTATTTATCTTCATTCCTAAGTTTATGATAGCCTCTCAAAGTTTATGTACCTGGGATGAGAGCTTTACTCACCTCACCTTAGTTTGGCCTGGTGAGGATTAACAGTAATAATGAAAGCAAATTACATAGCAAAGGGCCAGTATCATAGAGAACACTCAATAAATAATAGAATTATTGCTGAATTATTATTGATGTTGCTATTATTGATTTGAAGAAGACTTTGGAAATTTAGTGCTATATTAATGGGGATAAAAAATTATAACTATGACAAGGGATTGAACAGTATTTTCAACTTAAAAAGGAAACATCAGGAGTTTGTTTCCATACTAGTGACCTGGTGTATGGAAACATACATGATCTGTTCATATATAAGTACCCATAAAAACAAAATAAATGAACATAAGAGGGGAAGTTGGGAAATGGAAGGAGTACATGAAGTTTGAAAGGAAATTAATTAGAAGGTGGCGGGACTGGGCCAGATGGGCTGGGCATGCCCTGGAGCCAACCTCCCTCAGTCCCTCCCCAGCTTCTGAGGTGTCAGCAAGGTCCCTCCAGTAGGTGGGGTCCCTCGGCCTGGCCTGAAGGGATCGAGCCAGGCTGAAACCGGCTATCTGGCATCCCCTGAGGGGTCCCGGAGTACAGGGTGTGGAATGCAAATGCAAGTGTGCAGTAAACCAGATTTGGGGCTGACAGTACCCCAAGAACAACATAACCCACAGCTGAAGGTGGAATTGCACAGCCCTGCATGGAATCAGGCTCCTTCCTCTCTGGTTTCAGGGTGTGTCACCTGAGAACAGCTGCTGCCAAGTCACTGCAGCTCAGCAGCTCCTCCATTGAGCGTCTGCCCCCTGGTGGTCCGTGCATGTCATAGTCACTGGTCAGACAGTGGGAGGGACACTTAGCACATTAGCCTTTTATATAGATAGACAGATGCAGCCTGTGAAGACTGGACAGCGAGTGTGAGTGCTTATGCATTAGTGTTGTAACTTATGGCATGAACCATGGCAAGTGAGTAAGTGGAGGCTCTTTCTGAATGTTAGCCTTTATAAAAAGATGTCAAATTTGTAAAGATTGTCTTTAAAGAAATAGCATGTTCAGCATTCAAGAATGATCATGGAGTATGATACACTAGCTAAATGGATGTATCCTAAGGCTTTCTTTCAGTGTGGGCTTTGGCTATTGAAAACTCTCTGTGAGATGCAGTCACTGACTTCTGTACCCTAATAACGAGAGTAGAGGGGGCATAAATTACCTTGTGGTATCATTGTGGACATCATGGTCTTTGGCTCAAACTATATTTATAGGTGTTAGAGCTGTGACTTTTGAAACCAAATCCCTGACAAAAGGTCCTTTGGGGGAGATAAATAAAAAATAAATTGTTGGCATAGTATACAAAATAAATGTCTGGTCTTTGTGCCAGGTTCTTTGCACACAACTCCTACATGCTTAGAATTGCCCTCTTTTGTATGCTAGTGACATGACTCATGGGAGTCCTCTAGGTTGCGTCAGAATGTGGGTGCTGGTCACCCAAAATACCAACCAGGTGATTAAACTTTCAGCAATCCCCTACCCCAGGCTAATGTTTTAATAATTCATGTCTACATAATGAAACTTTGATAAAACTTCCTAAATGACAGGGTTTGGGGAGCTCCTGTATAGCATGCCTAGGGAGGATATTGAAGCTCTGCATGCCCCTTCCCCTTACCTAGTTCTAAGCATCTTTTTCATTTGCTTGTTCCTGTGTTATCCTTTATAATAAGCCAGTAAATGCAAGTAAAGTGTTTTCTTAGGTTCTATGAGTCAGTCTAGCAATTATAGAACCTGAAGAGGGGGTCGTGGCCAGACTTGTAGCCAATAGATCAGAAAAATACAGTGAGCCCCTGGGACTCCTGAGATTGGTATCTGAAGTGGAGGAGTCTCGTGGGACTGGGTCCTTAACCTGTGGGGTTGTACTAACTGCAGACTATTAGTGTCTGAGTTTAATTGTTGGCTACCCAGCTTGTGTCAGAGAAAGATGGACCTGCTAATATAATTTAGTTGAGGTTTTTCTTACAAATCCTTGCTGAATTTCTTTAAACAGTTTGTAGTTATACTAGTTTTACAGCTGCAGTAAACACAACTGGCTATGGCCAGGGCTTATCTCTTGTTTCCCTACTATTTCTGTGAACTCCCCGAAGTAGAAATAGCATTGCTCAAAGGCTTTACAACTTTAATAACTGATGAAATTCATGTAAATAAAATCACCACATTTTTTACTGTTGTATATAAATAACCAGTTTATTGGATAAGTTTTCCATCAATGATATTGGCATCATTTATGCCAAGATGAGATATGTCTGTTTCTAAAAGACCTATACAATCTGTTCGTGTATAAGTACCCATAAAAACAAAATAAATGAACATAAGAGGGGAAGTTGGGAAGTGGAAGGAGTACATGAAGTTTGAACCAGTGTTGCTCAAAATGTGGTGCTTGATCCAGCAAGTCTGCATCAGCTGTGAGCTTCGTAGGAATGTGTATTTATTGGTCACATTTCAATTTACAAAATTTGGACAAATGTGTTTTAACAGATTTCCAGGTGATCCTTATGCACAGTAAAGTTTGAGCACCACTATTTTCTACATGTGTTAATCACAAGTAAGTTAGGTGAGAAAGTTAGTGTTAACAGAAGCTCATATTATATGGGAGGGCGACCAGCATCCCAGCCTGTCTGAGACTGCAGTTTTCCAAGATGCCAGGACTTTCTGGGCCAACACTAGGTAAGTTCCAGGCAAACTGGGACAAGTTGCCCTTATGGCCAAATGATTCTGTGCCTGTTTTAAAAGCTACACTACCTTGCATTTTGTTTTATGTCTGTTGAATATCCTTTATTCTCTGACTGATTTTCCCCAGGCTCTGGGCATGGCCAAATTAATATGGCTAACTGGTGGGTCATAGATTTTGGGGAATTCAATAAGGTAGTTAGTTAGAGTTGACATTTTTTTCTCGATGTAACTGCTCGAGTGTGATTACACTTGAGTGTGTGATCCATAACTTGCTTCTGGACTTAATTCTTTTCCACTTCAATGTTATGTGAGCAATAGGGCTCAAAAAGACAGCGGCTAGGAATCATTTTAAAGTGCTCAGAAGTCACTTATTTATTTATTTTTTTCATTGTCTGCTTCTGTTTGCTCTAGTCCAGGTTATTATGAATGTCCCCTTTTGTTTTCTGATGGAGTAGATACCTTCTTTACGCATAAGTTTGCATTTATGTCAATGAGTCTCACATTTTCAAAGTGTTAGTTGGACATTGCTTTGAATTGCAGAGGCTGTGACAGCACTGTAAATGCCATTGAGAGCTGATTAATAGAATTACCAGCTACTAGTAATTATGAGCACCATGTTTATTTTGAGTGTGGTTTTATTTTAATGCACACTTTGAAAGCTTGTTTCTAAGGAAAGAGAATAGGAAATGTTCCAGGGAAATGAGTTTTATCTTTTGTGAAGTTCAAAGCAGGAACAAAACAAAACAAAGTATTTAACAATTTGTGTCTGTCTCTAATGAAATCTAATGGGTTAGTGGGTGTGTGTTTCTTCAAACATAATAACTCTGCACAAATTATTTGTTTTTAATGTCATAAAAACCCATGTTATATTACTTGGATTTCTTAAAGCTCTCACAATGAAGACTCAATTATGTTGCATTCACAAACAATTAGGTTTGACTATTTGGATGCAAACTACTGTTGCCAACATTTTGCAGAGTTTTTTTAACCAGTAGAAACATTGCGCTGTGTCTATTAAAATGCTCATTTTGTAAATCGTCTTTTCATGCGATTTAGGCTGTAGCACAAATGCTTCATCTCCTTTTCCCTTTGCAGCTAATTTTTCCCTGTTTATCCACACAATTTGTTTGATAAGTGCTATGAGTAATTTCTGAAATATGGGCTTTCTCTACTGACTCAATGACTCAAGTTCAGTGAACTTGAAAGCACAGTGAAATGGAGGAGTCATTTCCCAAGGCTCTAATATATCTAGTTGGTAGTTCCCAAAGGGTGCCAGGGTGTGTTTTCTGATCCATGAACCTCAATGGTACACTGTGATTTGAAGTTGGTCTTGCCCAGAAAGCAATGTATATGGACACATTAAAATAACAAAATCACAGTGTGTGGACAAAGGGTTCTGTGCTATTCTAGGTGACCTTTTAAGTAATCACATATGATGAAAATTAAGTATAGTGAAAAATTAATCAACAGAAATCTCTTAGGAAGGTGAGGTATTGGAGAACAGCATATAGGCATATCTCGGATACATTGGGGGGTTCGATTCCAGACCACGGCAGTAAAGCAAGTTTGTAATTGATTTGCTGGTGGAAGATCTTGCCTTCAAATGTTAAAAACTCAGTATCTGTGCTGTGCAGTAAAGTGAAGCGCAGTGAAACAGGATATACCCTCACTCTTGTTTCAAGGATAACACAGTCAGTTTTTCTCTCAATGATGGAAAGCTCATTTGTTTTTCGATTGAGCACCAGAAGAAATGCTTGGGTGATACCACTGGTCATCATGAGTGGAAAAATAATCTTAAGTAATATTAAGATAGTATTCAACATGGTGATCTAGGCCAACAACATGAGAAGCATGTGTTTTAGGACCACCTGAGGGAACAAGAGATTCAAGTCTCTCATCTCCCATCTCCTTCCCACTCTCTGCCCAACTGCATCCAGGACAATGGCAAGCAGACCCACCTCCTACTTCAATTGTCACTCATTCTCTCTCCTTTCCTTTGTGCCCCCATTGCTTTCTCATTTAATTATCACCACTAGCCTTGAAGAATTGGGTCTTTTTAAAATTTCCATTTGACAAATAAGCCTAGAAAAAGGCTTAATGACTCTCCCAGGGCCACTCAGAAAGTAAGTATTAGTGCCAGTATTTGAATCTAGGCTTCCTAACACTGAAGCGTTGTCTTTAACCTCTGTGCTATAATGTAAAACATGTCCACGAGTAGTCTGCATTTAATACCAAACCCGGGTTCGGCTGTCTGCTGCTTGGAAAGCCAATACTCGAGAGGCAGGTGCTGGTGTAAGGAAAAATGGTTTATTCAAGAGCTGGTAGCTTGAGAAGATGGGGGGTTTTCATCCCAAAGACCATCTTACTATCACAGTGGAGGCCGAGGGAGAGGGAAAACAGAATAAGAAGATCAAGGAGAGGGGGTTGAAAATTTCTCTATGTACACACCAGCAGAGTCTATTCTGATAAGGACTTCAAAACTGGTCAAGCAACGATGGTCTGGTTTTCGTCATCCTGGTTGGAGTCTATGTCTTTTGCAATTAATTCCTAGAATTCTTTTTTATTTTAAATATATTTTTTGTTGATTTCAGAGAGAAAGGGAGAGGGTGAGAAAGATAAAAACATCAATGATGAGAGAGAATAATGACCTGAAAACCTGACACCAGGGATTGAACCTGTAACCCGGGCATGTGCCCTGACCTGGAATCGAACCATGACTTCCTGGTTCAAAGGTCAATACTCAACCATTGAGCCACACCAGCTTAGGGCAGTTCTTAGGATTCTTATACAAATATGCTATTTATCTACAAACTACATATTAGAGCCAGAATTTACATAAACAATGTCGAGAGAATGGTGAAGTGGCAATGTGAGGATGGAGTAACCTAGCACACCAAAATGTACATCCAGTGAGAATTATGTCACTCAGAGACTGTCACTCCTTTTGCTGCAATGGTCTTTCCTGTTTCTGCCTTAGCACTTGACTCCTTTCATTCTGTCTCCTAAACCCTTGGGACTAGGTTTCCAATGTCACACCTTTGCAATTGAGAGCCAAGTTTTGACACTACTATGGCTCTGATATTGGTTGAGCAAAAATTTTTTCATAGCCTTTCCCAAGTTTAAACCATTGATTGAATGAAGGTCTTATCCACTTAGCTTTGTTCAGTGATATATACCATACCCGATTGTTAGTGTGGATATTGAAGGGATGAATTCACTTGTAGTTTACATGAAGTTGGAACAAATTGAACTGACCAAGATCTTTCAGTTATGTCAATGTTACCCACAGACACTTTTATGTGTCCTATGAATTTTGTAAGCACAAAACCCACTTTGAAGTTTTCCCTGGCACAATTGAGCATGTGTGTCTGCTGTCCTTATCTAAGTACTGCTTTCTAAGACAGTCTCCCAACACAAATGTATTTGATTTTATATTGCCTTTGGGGGTTTATAATGTAAGATGCATGAATGCAATAATCCATAAATTGCAATATAAGCTTCAAAGTCCTCAGTGAGCTTTCAGGGGATTGCAATAGCCACTCAAACAAATTCTTAGGGCTTCATGATATACCAGCTTTTTGCTTCATTTCAAAATCTTTTTTTTTTTAAAGAAATGAAAATTTACTAACCTTTCACTCAACACAAAATAATGTTGGGATTCCAGTTCATTTATATTCAGCTGAGGTAACATATTTATTCAGGTGCCCGATGTAGAGTGTTAATGGATTAAAGTATATGGACAAAGTGGGCGATTGTACTGTAAATGTTACTTAAGTGAATTTGGCCTGCAAGGGTATTATTGATTTATTTTATCTAATTTGGTTTGTATTGCAATTCAAGCTCAAGACTGAGGGTTGAAGTCATCTGTCTTCTATAGGTGAAATGACTTCAAGTCACAAGGGAACTAAACTAAGTGAATAGGAAGTCTCTTCCTTTGAGGAAACAAAGAACGTGGAGATATTTTCCGGGGAGGGGGTTGTTGTGGAGAAGGAAGTGTTCTCTTCCCAAGGACACTAGGAAATCACATTCCACCAGGAAGAAAACATGCAACCACCACTCAGTGAAACATTTTGATTTCCCCGTCAATATTACAGCAATATCCTCTTAATAGCTGAAGAGTGGTACTTTGCAAAGCCAGGGATGGAGCTTAGTGATGTTGTAAATCAGTGGAACAGGAAGAAAGGTGCCTTTTTTGCTGATGTAAAAGCACCCTATTGAGCACTTCATGTTCACTTCCTCAGTTCCCCAAGTGTTCGGGCTTAGGAGTGGCTGGTACACACAGGAGAGCAACCTTCCCCCAGTCGTTTCCTTTCTTTTTTGAAGCTGCTATGAAATCGCTGAATACTAAATCTGTTGTTGAATGACTGAGCACAAATGATGAAAAATATAAATTGTTTAGTGCCATTAAACTATGATGAGGATACCATAATGGCTCTACTCCCCCCAATTTTTATTTTTTTATTAGGTTTTATGTTTATTAGTTAGGAAATAATATTTATTGCTGTGTACTGGAAACATGTGTTAAGAGCGTTGTATACATTATCTCCTGAAATTTTCAGAACATTTTTCTTTGGTAGGTAAATTATTAATAGTTTCATTTTATATGTAAGGGAATTAAAGTTAAGAAAGGATGATAACTTTCCAAAAACACTGCAGTTACTGCAGGGCGAAGCCAGTATCTGATACCTGTTAGGTCTGACTTGAGTCTCTAAGTGATAATGTATTCTCAGGTAGACAGGTAGCACTCCTGATCATAACTTAGTCTGCCTCTTAACCTCTAGAATTTGATGTAACATATTTTATTTCAAGACTATAAGGCTGCCTGGCTGGTATAGCTCAGTGGATTGAGCATTGTCCCATGGACCAAAGGGCCCCGGGTTTGATTCCCAGTTAGGGCACATGCCTGGGTTGTGGGCTCGATTTCTGGTGTGGGGTATGCAGGAGGCAGCATATCGATGTGTCTCTCTCATTTATGTTTCTTTCTCCTTCTCCCTTCCTCTCTGAAATCATAAAAATATATTTTAAATGGCTAGAAAACAGTTGTAATCCCCCAAATTATTATACCTTGAATTCATGATGATTATAAAGAAAAATAAGGCATTAAAGATGAAAAAGTAAAGTTGTCAGAAAGCAAACAACTTTGGTACAATTTATTCATTTGGGTCCTCTGACATATGCTTGTGAAACAAGGAAGGATACATATCTTCTTTCAAAGATAGGGAAATTGAGGCCTGGGGAGACTTGGTGATCAATCAGAGGCCACCTGGGCGACCATAGCAGTTTGTCATGGGAAAGCAATACAGCACACCTATATTTGTCCCCTGGCTCCTCTTCTTCCAGAGTTGCAAAGAGATCTATTAATTAAGCAAAAACAGCCAGACAGCTCCCCAGGAGCCTTTGGATATGAAGTCTCTAATGACTCCATGCAGAATGTCTCAGACCTGAAACATCTGTTCTGGAGGTACAGTCAGCTTCCATTTCCCAGTCCCAAGTTAACAACTTACTTCCTTCCCTTTTATTTTTTTAACTGCATAGCAGCTGTCCACGTATTTCAGAGGACAGACCTCGGTTTAAACCTCAGCCAGAGAATGTTATGTAGAAAGCGCTCCACACTTCACTATATGTGCTAATTAGAAGCTTCTTACACAAGCGCATGCATTCATATATACACTGATGAGTTTTCAGTTGCCAAATAGCTCCAGTGAAAAAGCCAGAAAAGTAAAAATACTAATCTAATGAATATTAACGTTTATTTTTATGCAAGCTTGGGTAACTTTTAGCATTGTTTTGGTTTGGAGAAATGATTTGCATGGGCAATGCATTTGGTTTTGGGGACTTTTGAAATACTATTTTTCGGAAAAGAAAGACAGTTTTTTGTGGTTTTGTTTTGTTTTTCTTTTTTTTTTTTTAACTCATTTTTTACAGAGAGGAAGGGAGAGGGATAGAGAGCTAGAAACATCGATGAGAGAGAATCATCGACTAGCTGCCTCCTGCACACCCCCTACCAGGGATGTGCCTGCAGCCAATGTACATGCCCTTGACCGGAATCGAACCTGGGACCTTTCAGCCCACAGACCGACTCTCTATCCATTGAGCCAAACCGGTTTCGGCTCTTTTGTTTTGTTTTTATTGAGAGGCATCTAACCAGATACTTGGAGTTAAAGACCAGAAGTGAGATAATCCCAAGGTCACACATTTACAAGACCTAAGGGAAAGAATGAAGAGCATCAAGGAAAAGATCCAGGTAGCATGATTTCTCTGCAACATGGGGTCCATTTGTCTCCAAAGCCAGCCCTACAACTAACAAAGATCAGCCACCCAGTTCCCTTTCTGTTGTGTCCCTCCAGTGAAGGACAGCAGGTAAATGTCAGTCTCATTTCTTCCACCAAAATTTAATTTCATGTAGTGTTCTTTTCAAAACTTTTATTTCTTTTCTCCCACTTTCTTTTACTCTTCCCTCATTAGACACATAAATACACATATGTATTTATCCATCCATCCATCCATCCATCCATCCATCTAGTATGTACTGAGGCCTACTATTTATTGCTCAGGCACTGTTTGGGGCCTCTGAAATAAGACTGAGATCACCGTCTTAGGTAGCTCACAATCTTGTGGGAGAACAATATAATTAAAAAGCAAATAAGTCTATAATAAAGGTAATTATGAGTAGAAAGAACTATTAGACTGTAAATATGATAACATGATAAAGAGTAATTGGGAGGAACAGGGGTCCTCGGGATACAAGGTTGATCATGAAAAGGCCTCCCCAATGAGATGAGTTAAATTATCTGACTGATGGGAAGGGGTTAACCCTGCAATGCTTTGAGAAAAGGATCTTCTAGGAAGAGAGGGGAATAAGTGCAATAGCCTTAAGACCAGGACAGAAGGTCCCAGAGTTAGAGTATAACAATCATAAGTAACAGAGTGATCATAAGATAAGGCCAGGGAAGTGGACTGGAGCTAACACACGCCGAATCTTGTAGATCATAAATAAAGCAGTTGCATTTCATTCTTTATTTAAATTGTAGTGCAATTTTCGACATAACATATATGTGGTGAGCATTGCACCAATTACTTCACAGAAGCTATTTAAAGTACCTATAAGGAATGCAACAATATTCCTGTTCTATGGATAAGAAAACAAGGTCTCAGAGGTTAAATAAATTTCCCAAGGCTATATAGATAGGAAGAGATGGAACCAAGATTCCAGGCAGCTCTAACTCCACAGCCTGAGCCCTTGTTCACTCTCCCCGCTTACTCCACTTCTCCTAAGTCCTGTTTTCCAGAGCTAGTTGGCACGTTGTGCACATAGTGCAGGTGAAACAAACAAACAAAAAAGCAAATATCTTCTGAAATAGGAGGCCTGACATCCTGCTGGTCCAAAGAAACTGTGTATGCAGAAGAGTAGTCATTAAGAACGGCACTTAATTGTAATTGGGTTCTGACTGGTCTCTGCTAAATTGCCTCCTTTATTTGATTAAACATTCTTTATCGCAGCGAGATGGAAAATTTTCATGATGTCAGGAAGTCTTCGTTTTATATATATGTGTCTGTATATTCACATATATAGTCATATGTATGTTATATATGAGTATATAACTCACATCCATATGCCGGGGGGAGGGGGGCAAAAGTAGTTTTCCAGTTGTTCGTATGAGGCATAACACAATAATTAATAACAAAATAACAACATAATAATAATAAGTTGTATGTTTCACATATAACTAAAAACCTCCTTTTGTCCCATACCATATTCTTGTATATGAGTTATATATAAGGAACATTGCATTAAAAAATGGTCATAGAGATATTTCTTTGACATGCTCTTCCAGAACCTTGCAATAAGAGGAAGACTTTATTTCTTCTCTTCTTAAAGTGGAAGGCCACTGATATTCTCTCAAGGACTAGAATGTACCAGAAGAGTTGCAGTAAGACCTCTGAAATTAGGCAATGAAATATGAGCTCTTTCTGTCTCCCTCACTGTCTCTCTCCCTCTCTCCTCCTCTGCTCTCCCTCTCCTCTCTCTTTCTTTTTTCTCTCCTTCCCCTTTGAACTGAGCAATCATATTTTTGGGACCCCCAGGCCACATGGAGAGGCCATATGTAGTTGTTTCTGCTTCTGGCCTCAGTTAAGGACCGCCACAGATCACTGCCAGAAATGTCCGGGAATGAGTTTTCACATAAGTCCAGCCTCCTGCCTTCAAACCACCCCAGGTGATGTTGCGTGGATGAGAAACAAGCTATCCCATTAGGTTTTGCCCAAATTGCAGATCTGTGAGCAAAGTAAATGTTACCATTGTTTTAATTCACTTTTTTTAGAGTAACTTTTATGCAACCACAATAACTGAAACACACATATAGACATTCTCTAAACTAAGCATACATAAGAAATAAAAGTGGCTTTTATGAGACTACTCCACAGCAGAGAGATGCTCTAGTTATTTGATGAAAAGGGTTATTGTCGAAGTTAGACCCTGATTTGAACTAACTCCATTTCTTACTAGGAGTGGCCTTCAGTAGGCTAGTTATCCTATCTGGGAATCATTTTCTTGGTCTATTAAGTCCAGATAATAATGGCTCCTATTACACAGGACTGTTGTCAAAGATAAATAGGATGCTTACATATGTTTTAGCACAGTGGCTGGTGCATAATAGCTGCTCAGTAATTGTCACTATAAAATAAAATTTAAAATTATTGTTATTATTCAACCACTGGGCATGATTCCAGTTTACTGCCTTCATCTTTTCCCCTGGGAATTCACTTGAAAAGATTTTAACTTTGCCACCCAAGTAGTACTATTATCTAAATAGTTTCTGAAGCATGTGGAACGGAGAGCTATGGATAATTACAGGTCACCTGATGGGACCCAAGAGAAGATGTTTTACATGTTAAGGGGGAAACATTTGCTGAATGAAAAAAAATGAATGAATGAATGAATGAAGACATCCATATTGAAGGTTTCTGAAAACTCCATTATTAGAGAATTAGCAAGCATGTGATTCAGCCCATAGGTCACCTGTGTATTTATCTATACCTATAACTATATCTATTCCTATGTCTATGTCTATGTCTATGTTTATGTCTATGTCTATGTCTAATCTATGTCTATGTCTATATCTTTATGTTAGGTGTATACAGAATGCAAAATTGGGTGTCAAGAAGATATTTGAACAAAAAATATCTTGCCTAGAGAAAAGCAGGTGGAATTTGCCTCTTCCACATTTTTGTGCCAAGCCAGATAATTTACTTCTCACCTGGGAACAATTTCCTTCCCGCAGCCATAATGTGAGTTTCGCCACAGCCGTGGAGCTAAAGCTCAAGTCAAAGTGGAGATTGCAGCATCACTTGCTGGGAAATGACTTTTCAGTTTGGTTCTGTGTCCTTTTGTGGCAGCTTTCTTATTTGTGTTTAAGAACATGTCTGTGGAGAGGGGCACATCTGTTACTGAGTGGATAAATGGAATACGGTAGGATTTTTTTCTGGATGTGGACTTAAATTCCTGGACTCTTTAGCTGTCCCAATGCATGCATTCTGACTTCTATTTTTTCACCGAAAAGTAGTGGCTGCGTCTGGATGTGTGAATTATACATTTGAGTTACAGTGTTTAACAGAAACCTACGTTTCATTTTTATCTCCTGCACCTACAATTCTGAGATAACCTGGCTTACCTGTACAATGCTGGTATCTTCCAGATTCTCTATTTCTTTTCTTCAAAATTTTCCATTCTTAGCACCATTCAGTGAGACTGGAAAATAAAAAACATTACTCTCTGCATTGCCTTCTCATATGGGTGCTTTTTTCTTCTGACATTGACACTTCATAAGAAGAGCAGAGTTTTGTAAGTTCGATTCTTATAGACAAAGATCAGGATGGCATTAAACTAGGGTTAGAAGGAGGAACATGTACTTTTTTTTTATGCCAAAATAATGCAAAAAGTCACTAAAGTTCTCCAATGCTGCATCGGAGGCCTTAATAACAGCCTCTAATTTCAAATGCAATGGAGACAGTGGTATACAGCATAGATGGAGGAAACGCCTCAGGCATGCATGATTATGTTATCCTAGTCACAGAAACTAAAATATGATAGAGAGAAAAATGTTTTCAAACATGGCCTGTGAGTAAGTAAAGGAGGGTTACAGAGTGTGATTGGATGTTTGTCTTTCTCCTGCAATCCTTTACCCAATCCGTGCATGATCTATTCACTAGACAATTAGAGATGTATTCCTCTTTATATCCAAGACATTTTAGTCCTTGGAGTCTCCTTTTTAGATATATTTTTTTTATCTATTTCACAGAGAGAAAGGGAGTGGGAGAGAGAGATAGAATCATCAATGATAAGAGAGAATCATTGATCACCTGCCTCCTGCACACCCTTACTGGGGATCCAGCCCACAACCTGGGCATGTGCCCTGACTGGCAATCAAACCATGACCTCCTGGTTCATAGGTCAACACTCAACCTCTGAGTCACACCAGCTGGACTGGAGTCTCCTTTTGCTAAGAAAATACATGTACATGTGAACTACCAAATGATATCTCCTATTAAAGTCTTTACAGAGGTTAGTTCATCTACAGTTGCAAAGGCTCCAAGAATAAGAAAAGTTGTAGAGGCCTCCAAGAATAAATTTCACGTGCTGGAAAGAAAGAACATGAGTCTCGAAGACAGAGATCCATGCTTAGCATCTAGGAGTGACTTGAAAACCTTGCTAGTCCCAGGTTGCTCAAGTGGGAGAGTCAGTGACAAAAGAGAAGCTATTACACAACAATATTTGAGGTCTTCCTGTCCTCACCTGACCCTTCAGGAGTAAAGATAAGTGGGAGAAACTGCTTTACTATACAGAGTCTGGCAGTAAGCAGAGCAGAAAGAAAGAAGAAAACAACAACAACAAACCAAAGCAACAGCACCAACCATAATCTAAAGAAAGGTTGGACACCCTTCCTTTAGGTTTAAAACGTGTTACTGGAATGCAGTCACACCCATTCATTTAAGTTGTTCTGTGTTGCTTTCCAGTAGGTGACAGAGTTGAACAAGTGTGACAGAGGTCTGGCTCACAAAGGCTATAATAGTTTCTCTTTTAAAAAATGTTTGCAATCCCTGCTCTAAAAAATCTGGAGTAGCTGTGTTTCCTTACATGATATATCAAGCCTTGGGATCAGCAAATGGTAACCCATAAAAGCCTCCTAGGAATTGTTTGATGATCACAGGACATATGGAAAATGCAAAATGCATTTCTGGGATTCCTCATTGGCAGCAACTGTGAAGTCATATATGGTTTCTCTCATTTTTCTTCTAATAATTACCAGATTAAATATCAGTCAAACCTGCTGGACTCATTGAATAGTTATTGAGATCTTTTCTCATATTTTCACTTCCGTCAATCCCTGTCCAATAGTTTCCAATAGTTACCATTTTTTTCCCCACCATTTTCTTGAAAACTCTTTGAGCTGCTGCTAACCTCACACTTAAAAACACAGTGTGATATTCTGTGTTTTATCTGTGCAGAGGGGCCAACTATCATTCACCTGTTGAGTGTTGACATGAGTCAAATCTCTACACCAGAATATAAAATTAAAGGCTAGAAAAATAGCTCATATTGGCTGAAGGCAGAAGACATGCTGAGAGCATGAAAATTTTATACTTAATAAACTTTTATAAGGTGTGTGTGTGTGTTTGTGTGTGCGTGTGTGTGTTTCTGAGGAAAAGAGAGACTGATTATGTATTCAGAATAGTCATGATATAATGAATCACTGGAGCATGGGATACTCTTAATGCACTGGGATTTTGATGGAAAGCAGATTTTGAAAGGTTTTGCTGAAATTTATCAATGAGATTATCTCTATTTCTTGGGGGACCACAGATTTAAATGGCTTTTCAATTATTTTGGTTGCTGGGCTGGGATAATTTGAATATGTTCCATACACCGACGAGGCAACAAGTTAGCTGGACTTTTTGCAGGTTGCCTGTGTCAAATGGGGATAAGGTCTGAATATATAGGGGTCTTAGTGGAACCATCTCAGATAAGATAAGTGAGAGCAATAAGTAAACTCTGCTTGTCTTAACACTGTCTATTAGTTTCGTTACTATATTTACTATATTGTCATGGCTAACAGTCAGGTTTCCAATATAACCTTGAATTAGCCTGAAGTGGTTGTATTTCATTTCAATCATCTCCTCTTCCAAAGACCACTGATAGTTTTCTGATCAAAAATTTTGTCACCCATAGAGCTAGGACTTGAAAATCACACACTATAGGCCAACAAAAGGAAAAAGGACAGCATTTCCCATTTCTGACATGAATTCACGTTGTCTTTTGAAAATTTAAGCCTTAGGATACATTATGTACTTTCTTCCTTGCACCTGGTCATACACCTTTTAGTAAATGCTTGCTGTTAAAATGATAAATGGATGCTATTAAAACACTTTAATGCATAGTGCACCAAAAGTGCCCACTTAAAGGCTAGTTTCCCTTCAAATTTTTGAAGAAGATGCCTTCTCAGCTTTTCTTTCTTGGCACAATTCTTAAGAGAATGGGAATATCTCTATGCCTGTGTTCCTCTCGGGGTCCACAAGAGATAATGGCATATTCCTGTAAAAGCTTCAAGTGGCTTTAATTAGATATTCTTAGTTGGTAAACAGCTCACCTCTTCCTCTTCTCCCTTCATTTCCAAAGGGTTGTGAGTTTCCCAGAAGGATTGTTTGTATGTCGAGCTCCCTAAATTGACTTTTCCTGTCCATTGCTTTCAGAGATGAGATTCTGTAGTGCATGTGGTATCTGGGTGAAAACTGTGTGATCTCACACATTTAAAAAAAATTCTAAAATTTTATATTAAAAAAGCAAAACAAATTTTGGAAAAAGCCAATTAAAAAAATCATTGGTTGCTGCAGCTGGTTTGGCTCAGTGGATAGAGTGTCAGCCTATGGACTGAAGGGTCCTGGTTTCAATTCTGGTCAAGGGTAAGTAACTAGTTTGCGGGCTGGATCTCACGCCCCAGTCGGGGCACATGCGGGAGGCGACCAATTGATATGTCTCTCTCACATTGATGCTTATCTCTCACTGTCTCTCTCCTTCCCTTCCATTCTCTCTAAAAATCAATTGGAAATATTTGTTGGGGGGAAAAAATCAATGATTAACACAAATTTTCCTTGTTTTAAAATACATAGAACCCCAGCTCATTTATGAGGATAAAGGCTTTGCAAATAACCACAGATTTACTTGTATGTTCTTGAAATTCCTTTGCTCCTTGATACATAGGTGTTTAAATGTATTCATTATATCAAGTTATCAGATAATCAAATTTAGGGATTTTATACATTTTGAAAGTTTACTACTTTTTCTTGAACATCATAGCCATTTCCCCTTAAATAGTAGAGTTATTTTATCACTTTTAAACAAATACAATTTTGGAATCCCCAAATGAAGAGATCGTCATTATAGTCTTAGTTACTATGTAAAACATAGAAAGTAAATGTTCATTAGAGACACACTAGTTAATAGTCTTAATTAGGCATTTAAAAGCTGTTTGGTATTTGTGTCTCACATTTACGCTTACTTGAATGCTATTCCAAAATCTATGTACAGTTCTCTCACTGATCTGATAAACGGAGTCCAAAATGATAATTCATGTAAAAAGTGTAGCTTTTTTCATGGAAACAAAAGTTTTTACTTTATTTCACAAAATTTTTCCATTTTGCTGAGGAAAATATATGAAAGATCCCTAAAAAATGACAACAATTAGTTTTCGTGACCAAAGGCCTGAACCTTATATAGTTTTTACTTCCTCTTCAAATTTATGCTGTACTTCTCCACGTCAGTTTTAATTTGCTAGTAGCACAACAAAGGAATTAGTTTTCTGTTCACATCTTCCCTATGTGCCTGAATAGCAATGCACTAGCAATAACTTCTTACCTTTCTGACAACTGCCATTGCCAAGGGTAGGCTATTTAGAAGTTGGTACAAAGTGAAAATAAATACCTAGTTTCCCACAGGCAGTCCTCTGAAATCCCGTCTGTCATTCGTAATTTCTCTGGCATTATTCAGTGGTTATGATTTATCACCTCGCCCATGCATGAGTCAGCCGCAAAATCTCTATGACTCAATGGCACATAACAAAAGCAATCAGGAAAGTAACATTCGAATGAAGGGTTTGAACAAGATTTCATTAACTTAAAGAACTAAGGCATAATAACTCCCCCAACTTTTTAAAATCTTACAAGGTCAGCATTTCGGTTCTTTCTCTTCATTAGTTAATACCTTGATATGTGGGGTAGGGAATACCTATCAATTAGAGACAAACAAATATGGATTTATGGAAGGTAACAATATGGACTTATTCTTATTTTGCATTTAATTTTATATTTCCCCACCCTGTTTAGAATAGCCTTTTCCTAATCTTGCAAATACATTTCCTATTGCTTTCGAATTTTCTTGCTACCCACCTGTTTTTTTCCTAGGTGGTAAGTTGGTAGCAAAATGCATTTATTCTTTCAATCAATATTTTCTCTGAGCCTGAATTTTGTGTCAGGCATTGTGTAAGATAATGGGATTGAAACAATGAGCGATGCAGACATGACCCCTCCCTCTCAAGGAAATTTCAGTCTGGTGAAGTGGGTCATATTTACTTTTCTAGGCTCAGTGCCATTAACCTTGAAAGGGAAAATGCCCATTTTCAAGTCATAAAGAATATATCCTATACAAACAATTTGACTTTGTCACACTTGAATATTTATTTCAAACTACAGCTATCCTCGTATGGAAAAGGAAGACAAAAATTGGCCTATTGACAGCAGTATAACCGGCCATCTGGGTATCTGACCCTTTTAGCCCTGTGGACTCTCTAGTTTGATAGTTTATACAACATGCTGCTTCCTCATTTTGAAAATAATATTTAACCTCTTTTGAGCTAAGGAGAGAAGTATTGGGTGAAGTTCTTAGAAAGTTTCACCAATGAAACTCAATTCATCTGTTTTAAGTATCATCTATCAGTATTGGCTGGGAATCTTGATATGCTTGTCATTGAATCTAAGAGAGATGGAGAAAGAAAAGATAGTTTTCAGGAATAAGTCAGTATTATTCATGGAAACATGACTTAAACACAAATTCAAAGAGAAGATGAACTCTCTGCAAACAAAACTGTGGTTATTCACTTTTTTGTTAGCAGCACCTGAGCTGAAGTAAAAAAAAAAAATGGTAATAGTAATATTGTCATTATTTATTGAAAGCACACTGAGTGTCAAACATTGTGCAGACAATTGAGTGAGAAGTTCGGGTGAGAGGAGTCTTTATTGTACACAGATAGACAGGCATAGTACATAGACAATTAGCTAATAAAACCTACAGAAGTTAATATACTAATTTTGGACAAAATTGTTCCAGCTTTCTGGTCCTCAGGAGAAAAAGACACCAAACGTGAAGAGAATAGAGACAATACTTTGGGATGGTTTGTAACTTCTTGACTATAAGAGTAAATATAGCCAAGAACTCAACAGGAATTTGGTTAAGAAGAACTAGGAAGTCCTAGCACAGCCAGGCCAAGCATGTTCCATTCTTGGTTGGCCCAAGAATAGGTCACCACCTAATGGAAATAACAAGGAAAACACAGCAGATAAAGTAAACAGTAATTTTTGGTGTAGATACATCTCGCTGTATCTTTAAGAAAAGTCCGGAGAAGAATCTAGAATGCAGTTAAGAATAAAGTCATGAAGAGAAAATCCAACTTAGATATACAAGTGTTAACTTGAGACTAAACACTAGAAGAATATTTCTGGTACTGACCAAGTGCTGTTTTTCTCACTTCTCTGGTTGAGGTGAGTATGGTGCATTAAATCATGCAACTATTTTTCTAAGTGGCCTTGCTCAATATACTCCTGGGTTGGAGCTTAGGAAGAAAGTTTAGGAAAGAGAAACTTGAGATTGGGGAAAATCTGATGTATTTGCTTTTTGGTGTGTTGGGGATGCCGGGGTTCTTTTCCCAGCCTTACAAAGGGTTCAGCGTTCTAGAGAAAGGGGCTGCGCGTAGATGATTGAAGAGTCCAGATAATTTTGAAAGGCATTGGGGGTCAGAGGAGCTTCAGCTGAATGAACTAAAGACTCTCCCTTGTCTAAGGACCCCGTGGTATTTATTTAACACAATTTGTCCTAAGGCAAGGTGGAGATATAAACTTCAAAGGGTAAGATTTCAAAGGATAGAATACAGAAGTCTTATCAGTTTGGGGAATAGTCTACAGCTGTTCAGGTGTTTGGCCAACAGGAGGCAATAAAATGCCCTGAGCTGTCTGGCAGCAGACAATCCTATTCACGTTTGGGGGAAGTGCTCTTTAGCCGTTTCCAACAGGTAAACTACATATGTGGTTCAGCCCTTGTTGAGCCCCCCAAGCTTCACCAACCTTTTGATGAAACTTGTAATTATTACATGCTGGAATTGGTTCCCGGCATGGGGAAAAATTTTAAGCAATCTTAAGTTTCTAGAATCATTGTCCCTGGCATCATGTCAAAGAGCTGGACCCATCCATACGAGGCATGTTGGTGAAGAAACCAACAGCAAGGACTTCACACAGATGATTTTGTTTAGTCTTCAAATCAGTCACACAATTTAAAAACAACTCTGATTCTGACTTTATTGATGGGGTAAGCAAGGTTTGGAGAAGTTAGGTATCTTGTTCAGGGTCACAATAACCAGGTTAATAGCATCACCTTCATGTACTTCAGACTTTATCTTAAAGTGAACCATGAAAAAATGGCCAGAAATAAGCAAAGGTCTAAAGGAGTCGGGTTTCCAAAGGAGTCAAATTAATTTTCATCACAAGTAGGGAAGGGTTAGGAGAGAATGGATTCAGGCAGGTTTTCTGATGGGTTAGGCAGAAGTTTGGGCATTAAAGACAAAGTAATTGAAGACTGAGACAGAAATCCTAGGGAGAAATTCTTGGCCACACTAGAGGAACAGACCTGTCAGGGCAATTACAATCTATCGTTTTTTGCTTCTAGGCAACTGGCTGAAGAATAAAAAAGAGATCAGACGCATAAAATCTAACATTTCAGCTGCAATCTCATCCAACACCACAGCCCCCTCAGTGTTAAAGATGCCCTGTTAATGTAAATATAAATGAGACTGAAGAATTGGTTTTACAAATCGAGCCCCCGATGCATTAACCCCTTTTCCCTTCCACAGTACATAATGCTCAAGCCTCCTGGGTCCATTAACTGAGCACACAGACTGGAGTTTCACAACCCTCAAAATCTGTTCTGTGGGCTGTGTCCAGATGCTCTTCATTCTTCCCCCGTGGCCACGTGGAAAATCCTCCTGGCATTTAAGATCATCATCTCCCTCAAGCCTTCCTGTCAGGAATAGAACAGCCCTAAGTGAAATGCTGCAGATCACTGAGTTGGTAAACCAGCTACGGAAACTATGTTACACAGCCCATCAGAACTCTGAAAATATCCCACTTCGAAGATGTAAGAATGAGAGACACCCATCTGAATTAGGACCCAGAGAAGCATTTGGTATTCGGGCAAGTTCAGATGACCTTTTCAAAAGGTAACAACTTTCCAGTTCTGATTCTGACCTCAGATACAGCTTCCAAGTTGAGTTTCAGTAGAGAGGCTATCAATTATAGTCATAAAATACAATGCAGACAATTATTGAGTACTTACGTGCCTGGCACTGAGCTAAGTGTATAACATGTATGGTATCATTGAATCCCCTAAAAATTGCCCTCACAGGTTGGTATTTTTTTAACACCCTGCCCAAGATTATACAACTAGTTTTACAGGCAGATTCAAATGCAGATCTGTGTGGCTCCAAAGTCTTTGTGTTTCATACTGCTTCCAAATGAAAGCCAGAAACCAACATAGAGGAAAAGGATCTAAAGGAAGGAACACTTCTGAGTACCTGCAATATGCTGGGTGTTCTATCAAGAAAGATATTCATAATAGTAAGGTTATGCTATGTGTCACTGCAGCCTGTCTAGGAATGGCTTTTACAGAACTCAACTCATGAGAGAGTTTGATGAACTTCTCTCATGGAAGATAGTTCTGGGAAACAGAATTCGATTCTGATTGTTTAATAGCACCGAATTTATACAGAGACAAAGCATTAATCAGGAAGATGGAAGGGGAAATGTTCTGTACAAGAAATGACAGCTGCTGCTTAGAGGAAGAAAACAGAAGGATTGTGTATAATCTCCAGTGGGTTTTCAAATAAACCACTGGACTTAAAAGGACATATGGAATATATTTGACAGAGAAAAGCATCTTAGATTTTGGAAACCACTACACAATAGTGGGCTATAGGGGTCTGACATGGTAAGCTTGCTTGCAGCATCAGTCCATTGAAATAGTTATGGTATTTAATAGATTGTTATTCTTTCGCTTTTTGTAAAAGAACCATAATTGATCTTTGAGAAGTCCAGTGACAGGAAAACAGGTATAAATTGGTGGTTGGCCTTATCAAGTTTAAATATTTGAAAAGGTATAATTCATGCAAATGGTTAGCCTTTTTTTTTCATTGTGCAAGGGCAAAACCTGCCTTCGCTGGTATTTACTTTTCTAATTAGAAAAGCTTGAGTGATATGAACAATTAAAATAACACAATACCTTTACAAGATAATTAATCTTTTCTTTGTGATTTATTCTACCACATCCCAAGCTGATAATGTTATTTACCTCCTAGTTAAGGGGATGTTAGAATGCAATTGGAGCCATTCGCTTTGTCTATCAGAGGCGGAAAGATCATGCAATTTGCATCTCATATATCTAGAAATTAAAACTGAAGGAGTGACCACTTGACACTACGGACGTTCCTGAAATGAAGCCTGCTGAGCTCAATTTGTTGTGGCGGCTAAATGTATCCCCTCTCCAATTTGAATGCATGATGAAACTCCTAGTAGAACATTGCACTGTAATAATTGAAAACATAATGAAACTGCCAAGGACGAAATGCAAATTTCTCTCTACTGACCCTTCAGAACTACACCCTGTACTTAGAAAGGAGCAAATGCCTTTACCAGACAAGTAACATTCCCCTTTATTCTACCTCCCCTTTCTCCATCAGGCACTATTGAGACATTCTTTTGGACACTCATTCCAAGATTTAGTAGCAACAGTAGGTGGCACAATTTGGGACAGGACATAGATTTAACTAGCAATAATACTTGAAAACCACTACTGTCTTATATTACCATCATTTTATTAAAATGCATTTTAAATACAAGAAATTTAGAAGGATATTATTCCAGCATAACAATTTTATAGAATAATTTCGCTTCACTAAACAAGCAAAATAAAAGTATAATGGTTTTAGTTTTCTAGGTTTGCCTCTAATTTATGGAAATTAGATTAGGTATCCGCACTACTCTTTGGAGATCTCTAGTCTACCTACAAAGGTTTTTTAATTAGCCCTTCAAGCATTCTAATTTTGCCTCTTGTCCTGCTAAAATGTATAATTAGTAACGTTTTTTATTATTGACTCAATGGTCACTTGTCTCATTTAACTGGAACTCTAATAGCATTTGATGCAGGTGACCTTTTCTTCCATCTTTAAAGCACTCTTTTTATTTATTTACTAGAGGCCCGCTGCACGGATTTGTGCACTGGTGGGGTCCCTCAGCCTGGCCTGTGAGGATCAGCCGAAACCAGCTCTCCAATATCCCCCGAGGGGTCCCGAATTGCAAGAGGACACAGGCCAGGCCAAGGCACCCCCCTGGTGCACGATCGAGGGGGGGAGGGGGGGAGGGGAGAGACCTTGGGAGATTGGCTGGCCGGGAGGGATCACAGGAGGGATCCAGGACATTTCCGGCCCTTCTCACCCAGTCCTGATTGGCAGGACCCCAGTAGCAAGCTAACTTACCAGTCAGAATGTCTTCCCCCTGGTGGTCAGTGTGAGTCATGGCAACTGGTCGAACAGTCGAATGGTCGGACACTTAGCATATTAGGCTTTTATTATATAAGATTTAGTTTTTAAAATATATTTTTATTGATTTCAGAGAAGAAGAAAGAGGAAGAGAGAGAAAGAAACACCAATGATGAGAGAATCACTGATTGGCTGCCTCCTGCATGCTCCACAGTGGGGGTTGAGCACACAACCTGGGCACCTAGAATTGAACCATGACCTCTTGGTTTATAGGTCAATGCTCAAAAACTGAGCCACACTGGCCAGGTAAAACTCTTTTTCTTTAGTTTCAAGTATATTAGGTGCTTCCTCTCTGGAGCCATTCCTCCCTCCCCCATTCCTTTTTGCAGTTTTCTCTTTATTATTGTTGAAAGGTTGTCGTTTCTCAGGGTTCTGTCTTAATTCCTTCCTCCTTTTTTACTGTGTACACTCATCCTAGATGATCATAATCATTATATTGGGTTTCATTTATCCTAACTTGAGTATTTTTGGAGACCAAAGATATATATTTATATAAAGTTATATTGAGGCAAAAAAATATAGTGGTTATCAGTATGAGTTCTGAAATCACAAACCTGAGTTTTAATTTTGACTTTTCCTAACATGTAAAATGGGGATAATATTTCTACTTGGTTCCCTAGAGTTGTTATTTCATTTACATGATATAATGCTGGTTAAATGTTTAATAAAATTGGTCCCGTAGTGTTATTGTGCTTTTTGCTAGAAGGCATTTAAACTGATTATTCTAATATTTTATACTCTTCATAATCCTTCATACTTATTTAACCTAATCTCTCTTCACATGTTAAAGTAAGCTTCATCCTGACCAATCTTGGGCCCCAAATAAGCAATATTAATTCTTTCTTATTTCGGCTCTTCTCCCAACTAGAATGCATTCACCCCTCCCTCCTACTTGCTGATTAAAATTTCACTTAACTTATCATCTAGGTTAGTTAGTTCTTGTTTGTGCTTCTCCATAAAGTCTTCTCAGATGTCTCTTCCTTTGGATTTTTCCTTTCTCAGAGCTTCATTGATAATTGGTGCTTTAATACTCACATTGTCTCAGTTCTTGAATTAGAGTTGCATTAAAAATTAAGCCCCTTCAGCTCTCTCAGCAGCATTTAGTGCCTGGCTGAGTATGTATTTGAACTTCAGAATGGCCTCTATAATGCATTATACTTTTCCTACCCCTATTGGCCCCTCTCCACCATCTTTAGCAGGAATTTTCAACTATTTCTAGATTTCTAGTTTAAATGTTGCTTGTTCATGGTAATATTACCATTTCTATATTTAAGCACAAAAAGTGAGAATGGTACATTTCAGTATGTTAGTTTTCCTTTACTTGCAATTGAAACTCTAGAGTCTGCAGTTTATCCCAAAACAAATACTGCACTCTGCTTCCTGAATCTTACCCTCTTTGGATGTTTGATAGATTTGTGATTACTTTCTAATTTTCTAAATTTGTACTCTGTCTGGAACAGTTTTTCAATCTTCACTTTCCTCAGGAAAGGTAGCTTTTTATTTCCTTACAACGATGATAAATGCAGGTCTGGAGCACAATATGATCTTATTGAACATATTAGGTGTTCAGCCTCTCTCCCCTGCATCCCTTGCTAAGGTGGATGGATACCCTTACCATGGAAAAAACGTGAAAGGAGGACTATTGAGGTGATGAAATATGAGAGAAAATTTTTCCTACCCTATTTTCTTTTAAAATTCTAGTTTTAGGCAGTAAATCACATCTCCACAGTAGAATGCAGACCTCACTGTACTCCGTTATTTCTACACAAGTCAGACATTACATATTTTTTATTTCTCTCTCTAAATTTCCTTATCTTATTCACCATTAAGACTTTCTAGCCAAGAAAATTGGCTTTTAGGTAGCATTTGGTTTTGCGTCAAAACCAGAATTGAATCAGGGTCTTAAAAAAATCATTCATATACTCACTTGAATATAGACGTTTCTCTCTTGTGTTTTGCCAGTATTTTTTATGGTTAGTTTAAAAACAACCACCTTGGAACTTATCATGCAATGGACTGGTAGCATTTTTCATCTTCTACCTCCTTCCTTTATGTGGACAGAATTGATGTCTTTGAAAATAAAGAAAGGAGATGACCCTTTTTGGTGAAGGCTTTATGTTATACTGCTCTAGGTTTTGAACTATATCCAAAATGACAAGAAGTTGTTTTAGAAGTCAGCTTCTGTGACATACCTTAGAGAAGTGTGTGTGTGTGTGTGTGTGTGTGTGTGTTTGTGTGTGTGTATGTGTGTGTTGAGGGGTTGACATAGGGGCAGGGAACCGAAGGAGCTCCACTTTTCCCCCAGCAATAGCCAAAGCAACTTAAGTTTGTTTCATTTCACTCGCTTATATATCAGCTCCCTCTTAAAGTTGTCAAAGAGAAGAATTCTGCACCAAACAGAAAAGCCCAAAATAGGAAGAATAATCAAAACAGCCTAAGACGTGTTTTATGTGACTGAGCATGCTTTCGATGTCAGTTCTGTAAAAGGAATTTGCATTTTGACTTTTTCAGGCTGAACTGTTTAAAATGTGGACTGAGTCTGCTATTCCTGTGGGTACCTTCTCTGTAGTTGGTTTAGTGATTACTCTGTCACTTTGTCATTAATATTTATCTTTTAACGAGGATATGCAAGTGTGCCTGTGGTATGTTCATGTTAATGTCAGAGTGATTTAAAAATGAACCATAGTGTTAAAGAGAAAAAATATCTTCCCATCCAGCCTTCTATTTAATTCTGTGACTAGTGACAGAGCTGAGAGCCACTTGATAGGGACATTCAGCTTCCCCTTCGGGCGTCTCCTCTGGGGCCTTTGAGACAGAACCAAGCACAGCCATCTATAAATCAGTTTGTCCATTTCTGAGCCACACAGCATAATTGGAAGCACTGACTCTAAGCCATTTCACCTTTGGGTACGAATGATGAAGTCAGGGTGTCTAATAATTGCATCTGGTCACTGTGTCTGCTTCTAAGATAGAGCATGAAGCAAAATGCATGAGCATCCCCAACCCATGTGGGATCATTTGAGCAGTAATCATGGAAAGCAGGATCTTGGGTTTGGTTTGAAATTCCTTTATAATTTCTTTTGAGTAAAATTGGTGAAATAGTTGGTTTTGAAAGTAGCAAATGATACTTAGCATCTTTGTTATAGTGATCCTATGTACAATCAATGCAATGGGCAGGAACTGCCTAGGTGATGGTCTTGAAGCTATGAGCTTTCTCTTCTTGTTCCAGAACATGGTTACCCAATCTCATATTCAGAAGCATTAGGAATATGATCTCAGCTGAATTCTGTAGTTCAACGCAGATGATTTCAATTGTCAAGTGTATGTGTCCCATCTGCATTAAGATGGTACTTAGTATTCCGAATGTAAACAACAGTAAACTTAGGCTGGGTCTAAACCATTTTCATAGAGGTCTTATCCTTGTATGCAATAGTGATAATAGTACCCTATTAGCAAAGAGTGAATTGTATTTAAACAATAATTGCAGACAAATGACATGTAAATCAATATATGAAAAGGCATCAAGCTGCATACACTATTGATTTTCTGCCATGTTTCCTTCTAGGTTAATGCTCTGGAAATGTGATTTACAGTGTGGTTTAAATGAGTCACTTCCCCGCCCCCCTCTCCCCCCGAGGTATAATAAAGTTTTGTAGAAGTTAAAAAGGTTTAATTCTGGTAGTGCTGAACACTTTTTTAAACAGGACCATGAAATTGCCACAAAATTGAATTTGTTTTAAAGTGATGATAAACATGCACATGTAAGAAGTTTACAAATATCCTCTGTTATTTTGGAAATAATTAATAATTTGTATAATTTATAGAGAACATTTTATTTTTAAAGATGCCTTTTAAAAATTCTTTATTTTTGAAAGTACTACATATCTCAACTTTATCCTCCATTGACCTCTCCCTTCCCACTCCCACCCCCCAGCACATGCCCTCACTCCCATACTGTCTGTGTCCATTGGTTATGTTTATATGCATGCATACAAGTTCTTCCCCCACCTCCCATAAAATAGAACACAGGTCAAATGCTGAGAAAAATGATAAGAAACACCAAGGATGTCTTCCTATTTGGGAGCTTTTAAAAAATTATCTATGTATAAGAAAAATAATTTAACTTCTGACAAAAAAATAGTGAGCTTCTGCTAATAATTTTAAGAGTTAACAAACACATTTGTCTACTCACTAGAGGCCCGGTGCATGAAATTCGTGTGTGTGTGTGTGTGGGGTCCCCTCAGCCCAGCCTGCACCCTCTCCAATCCGGGACCCCTTGGGGGATGTCCAGCAGTTGGACATCCCTCTTACAATCTGGGACTGCTGGCTCCTAATTGCACACCTGCCTGCCTGCCTGATCTCCCCAAACTCCCCGCCATGCTGGCCTGGTTGCCCCAACTGCCCTCCTGCTGGCCTGGTCGCCCCACACAGCCTGCTGTTCAGTCATTTGGTCGTCTCTCACTAAACCCCTGCTGGCCTGGTCGCCCCACGCAGTCTGCTGTTCGGTTGTTACTGTGATGGTATCCTGGACTTTTTGCATATTCCTCTATTATTAGTATAGTTAAGAATCTACTGGGAAGTAGCAATTACATGTTACCTAACTAATTTTATTAATCTCTGGAAAGTCTTTGTCTTCAATCTCTGTTCATGTTCTCTGATCCTGCAATAGAACAATAATAAATAAGTGACTTCAATTTTACCTAATCAAAGCCAAAATCATACCAACATGAGGAATGTTCATTTACTGTGGTCTCAGAAATATTTTTCTGAAAATATTCCTTTGCCCACAGTAGTTGACAGAAAATAGAAACTAAGATTTCTATTTAAAAAGTATTAAAAATAAGTTAAGCTTTTAAACATGACATCTTATAAATGGTAGTTTTTCCTGAGTGTAATTTTATAATTCAAAAAATATACTTTAAAATTATGATACAAGCAGGGTATTATAAAAGAAGCTCACCTAATGTTGCAGTAATGACCAGGCAAATGGAAGACACACAACAGGCACTTGGAAGATTCAGGAAAAATATTTTATTTGTAGGAGCACCAGTGCTGTGACTCAGGGGAATCGGTTTCTGAAATCTGAGCACCGAATGCGGGGGGGGGGGGGGGCGGGGGCGCGGGGGGGGGGGGGGGCTTTCCCTTTTATCCCCTTAGTTTCTTTGTCTCCCAAATATAGACCAGGCTTCCGGACTTTTTTGTGGGTGTTGCAGCCCCTGTGGGTTGGAATGGGGAAAGTGAGATTATACCCAAAGGCCTGGCCTGGCTGGGGCCAGCGCTGCCATCCCGCTCTGGGGTTGTATATGGTTCATGGTTTATGGCCTCTGTAAAATGGAAGTATTCAGGGAAACAGGTTTTGCATGGCTAGCAAGCAGAAAGGGGGTTGGGGCTAGCAAGCATATGCATCGGAATGCAGGTTCGGGGGGTTCAGGCTGCCTTCACACTCACACACGGATCTTTTCTTTCTGGTCAGTGATTTGGTGAACGCTTGACCTGCCTATTTAGAATTCTATTCTGCTTGTTTGGTGTTGAAGAATCAGAGGTATAAGACCTCATTGTTTTGTGATATAGACAGGTTGGGTAAGTTTGGATTTCAGCCTTCATTCTTAGGAAGATGTATAGAGACACTTGGTTTGGCTATAAATTAATTCTTTGTTTCATATATAAGTTAAACCTGAGAAACCCAGGACTTTTAGGACTAGGGAATTATTTCAGATCCTATTGGCTAAGAGCTTCTCTCAGCTACAGCTTAGGTTCATGATCATTCCTTTGGGAAATCCAGATGCTAAAATTGAAAGTTGTTTTTCAACAGTACAGCCAATAACCTACATAAAGAACTGAGAATGATTGAATGATCGAACTCAAGGCTTTTAGTATATTATATATACTAAGGACAGGGGACTCTCTTACTAGTAATAGTGTGTTTGAAGAAAAAAAAAGTTGTCTTTATAAAAGATCTCAGAGGGAGGCTGTCTGACATTGTACATTTGTGCTCTGATTTTTCCTTCAGAAGAAATAAAAACCTCAATAATTGGATAATGGAATAAAAATGGTTTGTTGAATATACAGTTTTCCAAATACTTGATTATGGGCTCATCTTAAGATAATAATCATGACTATGAAGAATAAAACATATTCAACACAAAATATTTGTTCTGGAGGGCTCTTAGTAAAAAATGTATATGTGTTTATATACATAGTACATAGATGTCCATACATTTATTCATAAATAATTTGGAACTTCATATGGAATATTTTGTTTGATCTTTCCTAAAGCAATAAACGATATAAAACCTGGAAATTATAGTTCCAAAATATTTCAAAGGAAGAGCATTTTGGGAAGAACTTACTCAATGGAGGCATTCTTTTTGCAAATAATAATTGATACCTTTCCTAACTGAATATTACTAAAATGGATTATCTCCTCCCAGTGTACCTAATAATTATCTCCTGGGAAAGTGTAAGAAAGTACTAGCACATTTTGCTTTGTCCAAATAATTTTATCAGAATATAGTTAGGAAAATAAAATGTTTTAAAATATCTGTGTACCAGCCCTAGCCTGTTTGGCTCAGTGGATAGAGCATTGGCCTACAGACTGAAGGGTCCCAGGTTCAATTCTGGTCAAGGGGACCTGCCTGGGTGGGGTGCAGGCAGGAAGTAGCTGATCAATGGTTCTCTCACATCACTCATATTTCTATCTCTCTCCCTTCCTCTCTGAAATCAATAAAAATATATTAAAAAATAAAATATCAGTACACTAAAATTCTCCCCTAAATATTGGTTATTGGGATGATGGGCTAAATTGAATGTGCTGGACCCAAGGCTTATAGCATTTATCCATTTTCATGATTTCCAGAAGGAAAAAGCTGTTTTCAGGGTCAGGGAACAAGAGAATGCGTGTTTGCAAGTTCCGGGCCTGCTGATTTAGGAATGCCCTCTCAGGGATGTCAGTGAGTTGTGGAGCCCTGGGGAGCTGTCCCAGCCTTGCATGTGCCATTAAACCAGATGGCCCTGCACAAATAGTACTTGGAGTTAGTACTTATTACTTAGTAATGCAAATGTAATTCTAGTAATAAGCTTCACTAAAAACATTCTTAGAATACATTTTAAATAACAAATGTATTTACAAATACACCATTTCCCTTTGAAAAGAGCTGCTGGAAGGTTCCCAGGGAAGAAGAAGGGAATTCATGACCCAGACAACAAATGGGGCAAAATATAATACCTAATGTTTAAACATGCTTCAATATGATTAAGCACTCTTTTCTTTTTCTTCCTTCTTTCTTTCTTTCTTTCTTTCTTTCTTTCTTTCTTTTTTTTTTTTAATAGTTTGGCATTTAAAAACAACAAGAATTTAATTCATTACAACCTTAGATATCTTGCAAGTAGAATGCAGGGCTTATAGAAAATAAAATTATACTTTATAGAAGCAGAGCTATATTCTAAAATAGTAGATTATTTGAACAAGTAATTATATATGCATCAAGAGATATATGGAAATACTCAGAAAACCCTGTTCATGTGGCTCATTTGGAAGTAGAGGAAGAGAATTCAAAAAGAAAAAATAGAGAGAGAAAGGAAAAAAATAACCCCACAAAATAGGAAAAGACACATGGTGAAATGTTAAATTTAATAGTAAAAGGATAGATTATATAATTCTCTTTACAAAATTACAGCAAAGATGGTATTGGACATAAATATTTAAAGATTAGAAAAAACTGACAAAAATATTTATTTGATCAGGTGATTTTATTGTAGAAGATTTTTTTTTTTGCCTTGCATTTTTGTGTGTGTGTGTTTTTTTAATGTTATTTTTGCAATAAATAACACATAAAAGAGGGTAACATGATGAAGATAATGAGAAGACAAGCCACAGACTGAGACAATATATTTGCAAAATATTTTTAGGGCAGTGAAACTACTATGTATGATACTATAATGACGGATATGTGTCATTATACACTTGTCCAAACCTGTAGAAAGTATATGGAGAATGATCCATAATGTAGACTGTGGACTTTGTGTGACTATGATGTGTCAATGTAGGCTCATCCATTGTAACAATGTACCACTCTGGTGGGGGATGTTGCTAACCCGGGAGGTTGTGCTGTGTGTGAACAGGGGGTATATGGGAAATCTCTGTACCTTCCTCTGGGTTCTGTGAGCCTAAAGCTGTTCTGAAAAAACTTAAGCCTTTAAAAAATTAACATAACAATGACATGCCTGGAGTCACTTTGGCAAATGAATCATAACTAACTCCCTTTGTTATCCTGCAAGTTGGAACAGCAGTTAACCAACGGAGAGACACACACATAAAACTGCCTCCTCCTTCTGCTTCTACCCTTGTCGCTCTGCAGTCTAGTTTCCTAACAGCAGGCAGAGTGATCCTCTTAAAGCACATGCCACAACATGTCACTCCTCTGTTCAAAATACATACTCATGGCTTCCCTTCTCAGAGTAAAACCCAGTCCTCCCTGACCTCTCTGGAGTCTGCAGCCTGCCTCCACCCACAGCCTCTCTTGATTTCATGCACTCCCGACTCATTCAGCTGCAGGCACATCAGGCTCTGTGCTGTCTCTTTCACACATAAAGCGCCCTCCAGCCTCAGATCTTTGCATCTACTGTTCCTAGTGTCTGGATCACTCCCTTCTCCCACCCCTGCTAGCCACATTGCATTCAGCTTTCTGTTCATATCAGAACCTAATGGACACCTTTCCTGAATACACTTTTTCTCCAATTTTTTTTCTATCCCCTTACTCTGTTTTATTTTTCTCATACCTCACAGTACTGGCCACCACAGATTTTGTTCATTACCTTTTTCCCTCCACCAGAAGCTAAGCTCTTTGAGGGCAGGGGTTTGGGTGCTTTTATTGCCTTCTCTGTTCCCGGACAGCAGCACAGTACCCAGCCCTTACCTCCTAAAGGAAATAAGTATATTTCTCACCCACCACATCTGCTCCAGCCTTTCGTTTATACTTGGCAAATAAACCACAGACTTCCCATTCAGCTTCTTGTCCTCTTGGCTCAGCCAGGAATCAGCATTTTCCACTGGACTCACACTATTTAAGGAAAGGCTTTTATCTTCCCTCCCTCCCTCCCTCCTTCTATTAAAAAAGAAAATTCAACTGAGTGAAACTTAAAGATCTTATTGGCTTTATTCAGTGATTCATGAATCAGTCGGCATCCCAATTAACAAATAGCTCCAAGGAGCTCTACAGTATGGAAAGATTTTAGAGGCAGAAGTGGGACAGGAAAAAAAAGGGGGGGGGGGGTTTAGCAAAGAGTGGATTTTTTTTTCAGGCAAGGTCACCCTTCTCCCAAAGAAGGGGGAGGGGGGGGCTCTTTCAGACAGATCGCCTCACTAGCATTACATTTCCAGATTGAGTGTTTAAAAGATCACATTCCTGGGAGAGGTTGAAACCGCAATGAAGGCTCGGTTTGTTGACATAGGACTTAGCACAAGTGACTCCATTTGGGGTCTGTTCCTTCTTTTTTTCCTTTCTCTTCTTCCCTCTCTTTCTCCCTTTCTTTTATTCTTATTAACTATTAAAAATACCAATTTGCTCTTACCCTTTTACTCTGGCTCATGCCATTTACCCTGAATGAGATTATTTGCCATTTCTGATAATACAAGTATACAGGCCGTCCTCGGGTTACGTTGGACGACGTACATTGTTTCGTGGTGATGTCGCCATCTCCGATATACAGTATTTATAAAAAAAAAGTTCCGTCATTTCGACGTATGGCCTGAATTGCACACTGGTGAGTTCCTGTCTTAATACTGTACCACTTTTACCTGACGCTGGGATTGATAGTAGACAAGGATTTTGCTTTGCTTACATTTTTCTTATAAACACTAATTTCTTCAGGACTTTTTAAAGCTTATCCCTGAAATTTCTACTAAGAAAATTATATCATTCAAATTAATTTCACCTTTAACTTTATTTCCATTTAAGTTAATAAATGTATATTGTTTGGAGAGAAATATTACGATTTTCATTTCTGGTAGAATGGTGACTTTGATAGCACAACTAACTTATAAAAGAGTGTCGGATAATTTGTAACTATCGTGTGTAGTCCTGGTAAGAAAATAAAAAAAAAATATTCCGACCCTAAACATGAAGCAAAAGCAGAAACTAAGAGATCTATATATGACTGCAGCACATTAGAGATGCTTAGCAAATTGAATGAAAAGTTTATTTTTGAATTAAACAAATATTAATTCTGATGTTTGAAGGGTAAGAGAAGACAAAATAGGTATAGATTACATTATTCTGATAATGTTCTGAGAATGTACACACATTCTCTTCTGTCCTACATTTATCTGATCTTACTGAGGCTAAATTCTTATTTCACAAATCCTGCAGTCTTTTATGTATACTTTAGGCAGACCTAGCCAGGTGACATGTCTAGAAAATACTGTTTTCCTTTTCCAGAGATAAATGAAATCTTCTAATCTTTTCTCCCTGGCATGTAACTCTGACTTGCATATATCATTCTAAAATCCTTATTCTTGATTGAACCAACATAAAAGGCAGTCCTTTCTTTCTTCTTCTGTGCTTTCCTGCACATTTATGACATACTAAGGTCTTCATAAGCTAAAACCTCTCACTTTAGGAGAATGCCACATTTCACCAAAAAAGTGGTGTGTGTTTTTTTGTTGTTTGTTTTTTGTAATGAGAAACAATTGTATGATTATCCCAAAAGTAGATGTATGCTAAGTTCAACGGTAAATTTTTGTCAGGTGCCAGAATATAAGACTAGAACATTTTTATTTAGTCATGTCAAGTTTCCTTCGCCTATTTTCTGTAAATATCATTCTGTTCAGTGAGCTTGTGAGTTGAGATATCTGTTTTCATAAGCCGGAGTGCTATTCATACGCTGCCTCTTTTAACTGACAATGAGCTATCTGGAAGTTGGAGGTTTGTAGTCAGTTTCTGAATTGCCAAAAACTATAGTCACAGAAAGAAGCTAAATATAGCGGTAGAGATGACAACTATCAGAGTGGCTGAACATGTAGTATTCAAATCATTTCTCAATGATAAAATATTTAAATGCAATTTTATATCAACCAAAATGATGATAAATCACGGAGCTGCAATTTATGTTCACTAATTTAGAACCATGCATTTAAGCAAGTTCATTTACAGTAACAAGTTCTACTTAAAATAATCTGCCACAAAGGATGAACAGCCAAATAATAATGTACATAAAGGTTACTCCACAGAAGCATAAAGTATTGGTTCATTATATTTTGTTGTTCAAACACAGAATTTACAGAAATGGAAAAAGGGTTACTACTCAACAGAATTATTTTATTTAATTAGTTTAAGATAGTATCACACATAATTTCATAAGTAATGATTTGCCAAGTGCTTTTCATGGATAGTTGACTTGTTGCTTGTATTGTATATTTATTTTTCTGTCATTTTAAAGAGTACAACTTTTGAAATAGGGCACATTGAAACAAAATTTAAAAACATTTCATAATTATATAACTACTAGAGGCCCAGTGCATGATTGAATCATGCATGTGTAGGGTCCCCTACACGCTTTCGCTTTTCCCGGTGGAGCTGGGTGCCTGTCCACTGGTGCACCAGGCCTTTCAGAAGCCTCGGGCTCGGCGGAGGCTTCTGAAAGGCCTGGTGCCGGAGCAGACAGGCACCCAGCTCCCCCACTTTTGATGGTCCGCGGCCGCTGACGGGGGCTACCGCGGACACCTGGCTGTTGAGAGGCGCAGGGGGCGGGAGTCCCGCCCCCTGCGCCTCTCTACGGCCACTGAGGGGGGCTACCGCGGACACCTGGCTACCCTGCCATTGAGAGGCACAGCTGGGTGTCCTTGGCAGGCCCCCTCAGTGGCCGTGAATCTGGCCGTTGAGAGGCGCAGGGGGCGGGAGTCCCTCCCCCTGCGCCTCTCAACAGCAGGGTAGCCCCCGTCAGTGGCAGCGGATCCGTGCCTCTCAATGGCTGGATAGGCCATCCCGAGTCCCACCCCCCAGCCTCCCACCGCCCAATCGTGGGCGTAGCTGAGTGATGGTAATTTACATGTTACTCTATTATTAGATAGGATTTTAATTAGTCAACTTTATTTTTCTCAAACATTTAAAAAATATTAAATTAGCCCAGCTGGCATGGCTCAGTGGTTGAGCATCGATCTGTGAACCAGAAGGTCACAGTTCGATTCCGGGTCAGGGCACATGCCCAGGTTGTGGACTTGATCCCCAGTGGGGGCTGTGCAGGAGGCAGCTGATCAATGATTCTCTCTCATCATTCATGTTTCTATCTCACTCTGCCTCTCCCTTCCTCTCTCTGAAATTAACAAAACACATATTAAAAAAATAAATAAAAAATACTAAGTTCTCTGTGAAGGTGATGTGTAACCAAAATGCAACTCAAGAAATGAAAATATCAAGTACAAATTGTTTGCCAACTTGGGGTTTTTATGTTCCCCAATTCCATTTGTTCTTTCCTTCCAAGGAAGTAGCATTTGTTGTAGAAAACAGTTCTAAATCAGTTTATTAATAAATTTAACATTTAACAATTTTTTTACTAGAAAAAGACTTAAATAATGTAAACAAACAAATGCAGGATCTATAATATATTTATTAAATTATTTAATCTTCCAGATTACAGATACTACTAGATGAATAGTTAAAACTTCCAGACAATGAGTATGTTTGCCACATTCTTGATGTTATATATATTTGATTATGAAAAGAAGGATGTTTAATGTTAATTTTTATGAAAAGAAAATAGAAAGAAATGGAAGAATTATAAATAGTTTGGTCACTGGTCTTTTGGAATGGATAGCTGATTAAGAAAACTGTAATTGAGCATGTTGTGTTTCTAACTTTTACAGTATATAAGAATCACCTAAGGTGCTTGCTAAAAATTCTGAAAAACCTACAACTCAGCTTATTTTCCAAAAATGTCAAAGTTCATAATCACAGTAGAAGAAGCAGTCCTTGAATAAAGCCAGGGTTGGAGACGGGGTAGAGAGACCTGAGAAGGTAAAAATGAATCAGCATTTGTGTATAGATATTAACACGTGGAGGTATATTAAATAGAGATGAGGTGGAGAGAGGAGAAAATGGTGGCAGAATAGACAGACGTGTTCTGAGCCTTCCCGCGGAGCAAAAAGAAAGAACAGTTCAGGGTCGCACTGGGAGTTTTTGTTCTCAAGCTAAGGGACAGCTGAACTCCAGGAGAAGGTGGGGGACTGCTGGATGGGGTTCCCCTGACCGGGCAGCCCCCACTGCAGCTGCGGTTGGGTCACTTCCTGGAGCTACGGGCTCGGACAGGAAACCTCACCATCTTGCAAGGGAAAGTGGATCTTGTTGGAGGCCTGAAAATCAACAACTGCGGTGACCGCCGAACAGCTGTGAGCCCCAGAACACCGGTCCCAGGTGGCACAAATGCTTAGACTCAAAGGAGCTTTTCACTCCACCACGGAAAGGAGAGAGAAAACTACATAACCAGACATCAGGAGAAGAGAGACCATGGGGAGACAAAGAAACAGCCAGCATAGGAAAGAAAAGCAGGCATCACCAGAAAAGGAAGTAAACGATTTAGAGGCAAGCAACCTATCAGAGAAAGAATTCAGAGAAATGGTCATAAGGTGGATGAAAAGAATGGAAGACAAATTCGACAATATGAGTAAGAACCAAGAGGAAATGAAGAAGAACCAAGGAGAAATGAAAAATGAGATGAGGTGGAACCACACTTATGAGATTGCCTACTCTGCATCCCAAACTCTAGTCATAGGTAAAGGACCCTCAGACCCTGGAAGTATAGTAAAAGTTGTTACTGTGTCCCAGGAGGAAGAGATGGTAATGGTAAATGGTGGATGTAGTGTTGGGGGTCCCCAGGACCATTCTCAGTAATCCACAAGGAGGATTCACAGACCTCAGCACACCTGTTGTGCTCACAGTTATAGTTTATTACAGTGAAAAGACAGACTGAAATCAGGAAAGGGAAAGGACACTCCAGGGGTGGAGTCTAGGAGAGACCAGGCACAAGCTTCCTGCTCTCTTCTCCAAGAGAAATGGCTGAAACAGTAGTAAATTCTCCCAGGAATAATGTGTGACCAAATGTGCAAAGTGTACTGGGGGTCAGCTTGTAGGCATACATTACCTCGGTTACTGAAATTCTAGCCCGAAGAGGTCAAATTGAGACAGTGTGGCCCAAAGGCATACAAAACTGGCATTCACTATAAACCACACTGCTGGTTTATCTGGCCTGGCCCCAGGCCTCAGGCATACCAAATGACTCATGTCAGGTAGGATATTCCAAGCGTTCAGAAATTGTCTCTTCCAAGAGCTGGTCAAGGGCCAAGTCTTTATTTGCAATGTGCAGGGTTTGAGTAACTCAGGCCTGTTGAGTTAATCCTTAAACCCAGATGGTGATGTCAGGAGAGGAAAATCAGATTATAACAGAGCATGCCAGGCTTTACCAAACACATGGAACATCCCACAATTATTTTTCATGTGGCAACCAATGAGGCCAAAGAAAGAAAGAAAGCATATCTACTGCTTCTGAATCATTGAGAGACAGGTACTTGAAACTTGAAGTTCTGTGAAGGTTTTTTTCATTGCATTTTATGTTTTGAAAAGGAAGGAGAATGTGAAAAGTTTACAGACTTAATGACATTATGATAACATTTGGTTTTCTGATGCCCTAAACTTCTACAGTGGTGGTTTTGACATATACCAGTGAATGTCTCCGACTAGAAGAATATTTATGACAGGAGACCAATAGTTAGATCAAGAGAGCTTTAAACTGAAATGAGAAAGGGAGACTTGGTAATACATAGAAGGAGCCTAAAATAGTCTGAGATTATCTGCCTGGCTAATTCCCTTAGCCCCTACAAGTCTTTGCTCAAACCTAACCTTCTCAATGATCTCTACCTTGGCTACCTACATAGGCCAAGCCTATAAGATTGCTATTTTTGGTCAAAAACAATTTCACATCGTTCCATTTAACATGTTTCAAACTGCAATAAACTCGTTCAACTCCTGTTCCCCAGCTTCTCATTTCCTACTTACTCTTCACTGCTTTTAATTATTTCCCCCTAGTACTAACATCCATCCAAAAATACTATATAAGGAAATCATAGTCACTATTTATTATCCATCTTGCTTTTGCTACAAAGATACATGGACATGTCATTTTTTCCTTTTATTTTGTTATCTTTATTTTATTTTATTATTTTTTAACAATATATTTATTGATTCCAGAGAGGAAGGGAGAGGGAGAGCAAGATAGAAACATCAAAGATAAGAATCATTGACCAGCTGCCTCCTGCATGCCCCACACGGGGGATTGAGCCCACAACCCCAGCACGTGCCCTGACTGGAAATCAAACTGTGACCTCCTGGTTCATAGGTCAATGCTCAATCACTGAGCCACACTGGCTGGGTTCATTTTTTAATTTTAATTTACAAATATATTCTAAGAACTTAGAGAAGCACCCGCCATAAAGTTACAAAGTTCCTATTTGTTGAAAATATGAATGAAGAAATACTATAGCTTTGAAAATAGTAAAAGCATTCAGTCATCTATTTCATGTGGGAACTATTTAAAAGCAATACTTAGACATTCTACACCAGAATGAATTGCTAACAGCGAAAATTTTATAGTCAGATAAAAGTTTTTGGATCCCATCTCTGTTGCTAACTCTGTAAACTTTTGGGGATTCTTTTTTCTTTTTTCTTTTTCTGTAAGACACAGTTTGTTTATCTTCACAGTGGCAACAACAATGCTGACATGGAGTGCTTTTGTATAAAACACAACTCTTTTCAGTCTATGTTACAGACTGCATGAGAAATATGTTCTTATTCAAAAAGATCTTTTACAATTAAATATAAATAGGATAGATATGGGTATAGTTTCTGATTTTTAAGTGTCATCATCTATATATATAAAAGGCTAAAATGCTAAGTGTCCATGCAACTGTCTGACTGGTCACTATGACACACACTGACCACCAGGGGGCATACGCTCAACGCAGGAGCTGCTGTGACGTGCACTGGTCATTTACAAACAAATGGCACTGCAGACTTGGAGCCAATAAAGCAAAACTTGGCTTCCCACAATTGGGACACAGGCCCCATCACAACCCCAGAGGGACACCCCACCAAATCGCAGCCAACACTGCCAAGCACCCATGATGCAAAATGCAGCCCACAGCCCAGCCCAGCCCGGAAGTGGTTCACTGTGGGCGCCAGGTAATGATGTCACATAGCAATGCCCAGTTTCTTCTCCCTAGTGACTAGCCTCCTTGGAGTTCCTTCAGCCTAGGAACATGACTTGCTTCATAGCCAGGTGCAAACATTTTGCACTTTAACCAAATGTCTATGAAGCATTTCATGTGCCACATCTCATTTGATCCTCACAGAAGTCCTGGAGTAGTTAGATAAGAGACTTGGTAGAATCCTATTTTCTTTTCATTAGCAGGAAAATGGAGATTTAGAAAGTTTAGAAATGACCTGACTGAAAAGAAGTAAGAAATGGTGGAACTTGAAAATGATTTCAGGTTTTCTCACTGTGCAGAATATAGTCAAACACTGCTGCAGTTAAATATTTTACCCTTTGTTCTCCCTGCGTGATCTACAATAATAATCTGCTTCGTGTTGATATTTACTACTGTGTTGCTGACAATTACCTGAAAGAGAAGTTGGGGTGCTTCACAGGGCTGGAAAAAGTTTAGCTAAATCAGAAAGCAGGTCTAATAAAGCAAGTTTATTCTTTATCTATAAGAGGCTAAGTTGACTCACGCATGAGTGATACATATAAAGCTCTCGTTGGTGCCAATTGCACACCTGTGTTTCAATCTCTCATTGTCGATTGTGCATTTGGTTGACACTTCTATTATAGAGAAAGGGTGAATAGTGATATTAAAATATTTCTTCTAATTAATTCCCTTTCAATGTGCACGAATCTGTGCACCAGGCCACTAGTCATTATTATAATGATCATAAATAACCATTCACTATGCCAAGTGCTGGGTTAAATATTTTATATATATCCACTCCTTAATCCTTGATTCCTCTCTGTAGGTTTTATGGTATCATCCTCATTTTATAAACATCTTCACTGAGGAAGAGAAAGTTTAAAATATTTCCTACCAAAATTATACCTAAAAAGTGGTAGAGCTAGACATTTATGGGAGATCTCTATACCTCCCCAACACTTAATTCATTGTGCAAACCTTCCTCATAGGTTTTGGTGGTCAGATTTGCAGATCCTTAGAGAGTGACAGCATGGGCTGAGGTTGGAAGGTGGTGTTTCATTATACCAGAATCACCTACTAGGTTTTTAAAAATGATCCCGGCTTCTCAATTTATAAGATTCACTAAATAAATGCTTTATCACAAGATTTTCTACAATTTCAGAAAACAAGTCTAATTCTTAACAATCAAATACTAAGTGAAATGCCTAAGTAAAATGGTCTTCTCTTATTTAACTTACAAATAGCTTCAATCATTGCATTTTTTTTCTTAATTACAATGGCATGGCTACATCAAGTTTTGCTATCTATAAGATATATATCAAGGACGTAATTTATTAGACAAGTACAACTCTTCAGTTTCTTAACTTTTAAGATACATAATTGCTCTACTATGAAGACTTAAATGGGGATTGTCACTTTTGTAATTAATTCTTTTTGTTTCATCCTTCTTACTAATTGAAAATAGGCTTTCAATATAGAATGCTTTGAAATTGGATGAAGAGACAGAATTGGAAATGAGCTTAATTAACTACAAACTGTCCAAATCAATCAGAGTTTGACAGTGCCTCAGTAACACACAGAGTTCATAATTTACTTGAGATCGGCTGTAATGCCTACGCCATAAATTGCACAGAAGCCATGCTCACTGTGCACAAAATTTAGTACCGGACTATGAAGTTGCACTGGGAGAAAATTGTGCCTTCAACACAGACTATTTTTCAGAGGCTATACTTTACGTTTTTATTTAGGAAAATAAACTTTGAAAATAAGTGCTTTACTTTTCCCCCCTCCAATAGGATTTGAGATAGGAATTGTTTAAAAAGTATTTAAATGTGTTTCCAATCATTTAAGCACTATTAAGGGCTGTGGTCGGGGTTGCAAATTTTGTTAGAGTCTCAGAGAGTCAGTCTTGGGCTGTATTCAAAGTTATAGGCATACCTCATTATATTGCATTTTGCTTTATTGTACTTCACAGAATTTGCATTTTTTTTTTTACATTTTCAAGAAAAAAAAATAACCTTCACCAGGAAAAATATTACAGCTCACTTTCTTGTGATACTTGCTTTATTGTGGTGGTCTGCAATATCTCCGAGGTATGCCTTTATAAAGAAAAAATTTTGTCTATAAAATTCTATTTCCCCCCTCTTTACATTATAAAGGTAATTTTCTAGATGTCAAGAAAAAGAAGAGGCTATTTACTGATCATAAAATGGGTTAATCATACTTGTTAGTATCTTATATCTCTAGTTTTCAGAAAAAATCTATAATTTTCATTTTTTTAAGAGAAGAGATAGTTGATAAAGGTTATGATATATTCTTGGCTAGACCACATTTCAGGCCTATTTTGGCCAGAGATATCTGTAATTCATTTCCAATAGTCATTCTTCATGTGCATATATTCTGAGCATATATTCAGTTTCCTGTATTTTCTAACTACTTAAACAACATACGTAGCAACCATATTATTATAAACATATTTTAATGCTTGAATATGTAGAATGTTTAAAAGAGGAATGGATATAATATTTATTGTATGCCCCCAATTTGACAGTAATCAAAATCTTATAAGATTATTATTATTTTTTATCAAGAAATGTTACAAATATTTGATGACATATGGTAAAAATTCAGGAAGAGGCATATCATCCCTTTTACATAAATGCCCAGATCCTGTCAATGCAAAGATAATTCCTGGTTTCTGGGATAAATACTAGTTGGTTAAAATAATCCTTTTTTGGCCATGAGGGGATCATAGATATATTACATGGCATCATCATAACTCAGAGCAAATGATTCTCAAGTCAGTGAAACAAATAAAGGTTTCACCATCATTAACCTATTTTTAGCCCCAAGACAATCTGAGCAATTTTAGTTAGGAGTGAGTGGTATGCTTAAGAGCATAGGGATCAAATTAGAAAATCTATTAGGAAGAATGGCAGCGAAGAAAGAACACATTATTCTGGGGGTAAGGGGGTGGGGAACAATAATCCATCAGGTCTTTTGAAAATAGAGAAAAAAATCTTTTTCTGATCAAGTTACCATTTCCTCATTTTTAAATAAACGTATCCTTCCTCTGAGTGAAGGTTGGATTTACTAACATTCAAATGCAAAGGAAAAAGCATACCAATTTATATTTTATTTTTATTTCTTAATGGGAGAATTTTGATATAATAATTTTTTTATCGTTAAGTGGAATAAAAAATTTAGGCCAATGTCTATACAAGGCATTAAAATATTTTTCCTATTTTCAATCTTTTTTAAAAAAGTATTTTTATTGATTTTTTACAGAGAGGAAGGGAGAGGGATAGAGAATTAGAAACATCGATGAGAGAGAAATATCTATCAGCTGCCTCCTGCACATTCTCCTACTGGGGATGTGCCCGCAACCAAGGTACATGCACTTGACGGGATCGAACCTGGGACCTTTCAGTCCACAGGCCGGTGCTCTATCCACTGAGCCAAACCCGTTAGGGCCTGTTTATAAATCTTTTGAGAAAAATTATAATATTGAATACTACTTGGACTGAGTTTTTGGCTATAAACTTGGGCTTGATGACCCGGAAAGTAATAGACATATATCTGCAATTCCCAAGTCTGACATGAGATATTAGTGATTTGAGGGAGGAATGTGCAACAAAAAGTAGGAAAAAATGTTTTATCAAAGAGTAAATATTATAAAGAATAGAGAGGAAACTATAAACCAAATAAAATTAACTGTAGTCAACTATTGATAAAGAAAAGAATGACCAACAAATTGATAATGAATTATCACTATCATGTAGAGATTAGGTCCAAACTAAAATAATTGATATAAAATACATATATTTCAAGTTCGTTTAATTATTCACGTGAATACAGTATGACTACTAGTTATATAAATGTGCATAACTTATTTTGGAGACAAAAATATATTAGAATGAAAAGGCACTTTAGAATTTACAGAAAATGTAGGGAGTGGGGATATATTACAACTAGAAGAGCAAGAATCTTTTTAGGTTTTTTACTGACTTATTAATGGCTTATGCAATTTGTGGCCTCACATAAGTAAATACAGTAGGTCCTCGGGTATGTCAGAGATCGATTCCTATGACTAGACGTAATGTGATTTTTGCCGTAAGTCAGAACCCACCTACATAAGCACCTACATCACTCTCATGGAGCACATACACAGCAGTAATGAAGTGAAACAGAAAAAAAAAAATTTTAAAAAGATAACAATTCCTGACCTTTACTTGTGGTAAATAAATAATAAAAACATAAAGCACATATGTACATATGTTGAAATGATTGAACTTTTTTTTTTATAAATGAATGGGAGATGGCGACGTAACCATGCAACATCGTACACTGAGTCCAATGTAACCTGAGAACTGCCTGTAAATTTAGGGATATGGACACTTTGGCACTTTCTGAAATGTTTAATAGGGCATCTTGGGGGGTCACTAAGACATGGCTTCTGGCTTCTTTGTCCCCTAGCATTCTTTTGTATTTTAATGTCATCTGCAGGCTATACACGGTGGTGAGATGAAGGCAGCATCTCCAGCCCATATGCTCTAAATATCAAAATTATTGGGGATAATTTCTAAGAGTGCCTTTGTTAAAATGAATGAATGAATGAATGAGTGAATGAATGAATGAAAACTCTGATCAACTTTGGCTCTGATTAGGTCACATTTTATTCCTGACCAACTATTAAGATCAGAGGATGTAGTTCCACTTGTTCATTTTTGCCTTTATTGACTTTATGATGTCCAATCAAAAAAAAAAATTGTCAAGACCAAAGTCAAGAAGATGACCTCCTTTATTTTCTTATAGGAGTTTTACAATTTGAGATTTTATGTTTAACTCTTTAATCCATTTTGAGGTGATTTTTACGTTTGGCAAAAGAAAGTGGTCCAGTTTCATTCTTTTACAAGTGGCTCCCCAGTTTTCCCAACTCCATTTATTGAAGAGATGATCCTTTCCACATGGTCTAATTCTTGCTCCTTTGTGGTAAATTAATTGGCTTTATATGCATGGGTTTATTTCTGAGCTCCCTATTCTGTTCCATTGACCTATTTGTCTATTTTTATGCCAACACTGTTTTGATTACTATAGCTTTGTGATATAGTTTGAGGCATAGAAGTGTAATGCTTCCAGCTTTGTTCTTCTTTCTCAAGATCGCTTTTTCTCAAGGTTCTTTTGTGGTTTTGTATATATTTTAGGATTTCTTATTGTATTTTTGTGAAAAATTCCATTGTAGAGGGATTGCATTGAATCTGTAGGTCACTTTGGGTAGTATAAAAACCTTAACAGTATTAATTTTTCCAATCCATAACTATGAAATATTTTAAATTTTGTGTTCAATTCCTTTCACCTATGTCTTACACTTTTCAGTGTACAGATCTTTTACCTCCTTAGTTAAATTTGTTTCTAGATATTTTATTCTTTTTGATGCTATTATAAGTGGGGCATGTTTCTTAATTTCTCTTTCTGGTAGTTTGTTGGTATATAGAAATGCATGTGAATTCTGCATATTTATTTTTCATCCTTCAACTTAACAGAAATCATTTATGTCACTCTAAGAACTTTTTGGTGTGAGAGCTCTTCAGTTATAGGTTTATCACTCATTGATTTTTACGTGTCTTAAAGGTACATGACAGGGTCATCCAAACTAGAGCTCACTGCCCAAATTTGGCCCAACACCTGTTTTTGTAAATAAAGTTTTATTGTTACACAGCATGCCAGTCATGCATTGTTTATGGCTACCTTTGTGATATAGCACACACTGTTGAGTCACTCTGAGACTGTATGTCTTGAGAAACCAAAGTAGTTATTCTCTGGCTCTTTATAAAAAAGGGTTGCTGACGCCTGGTATAAAGTTTTGCACATAATGGGTGTCTAATAAAAGTTTGATGAAAGTTGCACAAAAATTAGCTGATACTACCCAAAAGTAGAGCCCTAATTTGAGAATTTTAATGACCCAATAATTTTATCACTGCAATGCCAAACCCCATTAGACTGATGTCTGCTGGATATTTTATTTGATTTTTGCATAGCAATCTATTTTTAAGTATTGGAGGTGAAATGGAAATAAAATAGAGGACATAATCACTTTTGCCAATTCAGTTTATATTGACATGAAGTTACCTCTTTCTCCATAGGCAAATGTTTTTAGGGGGAAATTTTATATGCCATTTTATATGAATGCATGAAAAATGTTTTACTGGTTGCTGTCAAAACAGCCAAAAATATGCTTTGAAAAAATGCTTGTGCTGACAGGAAATATTTCCAGAATGAAAATCTTGGTTATGATCATTTTGGTTACAGAAAGCATTTTATTTGTGCCTGATGCAAATTTTAGAGTTTCTCAAAATGCTTCTAGCCCCAAATTTCTTCTTTCAAAGAGATAAAAACAACTCTTCATATAATGTTTCAACTACTGAGAGGTGGCTGGAGTTTATATCTTGAAACTTGGCTTTTTAAGTATAACCTTTAAGACATGTTTAAGAAAAATCCCTAGTTCCTGAACAATATTTTGCTTAGGCTAAAGAAGAATCTAATGAGATGATGTTTTCTGCAGCTGAAGGACAAGTTTGAAGTTTGTCTTCAGAATTTTCTATTGCACATAAAACTTAGCTAAATCTGGCCCCATTTGATTATTTGGCAAATTTGCAACTATAATAATAAAAGCATAATATGCTAATTAGATTGGACAGCCAAACGACCTTCTGGACCTCATTCTGGGCATCCTTCCAGACGACCTTCTGGACAAAATGGCGGTAGGGGCCAAGGCAGAGGCGGTTAGGGTGATCAGGCAGACAGGCAAGCAGTTAGGGGTGATCAGGCAGGCAGGCAGAGGTGGTTAGGGGCAATAAGACAGGCAGGTGAGCAGTTAGAGGTGATCAGGCAGGCAGAGTGGTTAGGGGTGATCAGACAGGGAGGCAGAATGGTTAGGGGCAATCAGGCAGGCAGGCAGAGTGGTTAGGGGTGATCAGGCAGGCAGGCAGGTGAGTTGTTAGGAGCTAGCGGTCCCAGATTGTGAGAGGGTGCAAGCCGGGCTGAGGGACCCCCATCCCATGCACGAATTTCATGCACCAGGCCACTAGTCAATATATATATAAAAGGCTAATATGCTAAGTGTCCTTCCCTCCATTCAGGTAATGATGTCATGTAGCAATGCCTGGTTTCCTCTCCTTAGCGATGACTAGCCTTACAGTTTATTCAGCCCAGGAACATGACCTGATTTATAGCCAGGTGCAAATATTTTAACCAAATGTCTGTGAAGTGTTTTCACGTGCTTCATCTCATTTGATCCTCACAGAAGTCCTGGAGTAGGTAAATAGGGGACTCAGTGGATCCTATTTTCTTTTCATTAGCCAGAAAACGAAGATTTAGAAAGCTTTGAAATTTGACCCGACTGAAAAGAAGTAAGAAATGGTGGACCTTGAAAATGACTTTAGGTTTTCTCACTGAGCAGAATATAGTCAAACACTGCTGCACCCCTATCCGGTTTGGCTCAGTGGATAGAACATTGGCCTGCAGACTGAAGGGTCCCAGGTTCGATTTCAGCCAAGGGCACATGACTGGGTTGTAGGCTCAATCCCCAGTAGGGGGCGTGCAGGTGGCAGCCGATCAATGATTCTTTCTCATTATTGATGTTTCTATCTCTCCCTCTCCCTTCCTCTCTGAAATCAATAAAGAAATATATTAAAAACAAAACAAAACACTGCTGCAGTTAAATATTTTACACTTTATTCTCCCTGTATGATCTACAATAATAATCTGCTTCGTATTGATATTTACTGCTGTGTTGCTGACAAGTACTTGAAAGAGAAGTTGGGGTGCTTCACTGGGCTGGAAAAGTTTAGCTAAATCAGAAAGCAGGTCTAATTAAGCAAGTTTGTTCTATAAAAGGCTAAGTTGACTTGCACATGGGTGATACATATAAAGCTCTTGTTGGCACCAATCACATGTGTATGTTTCCATCTGTCATTTGATCATGAATTTGGTTGATCTACCTAATAAAAGAGTGACATGCTAATTGACTGTACCTTCGCGACACCCACCAGCCAATCAGAAGTGAGTATGCAAATTAACCCAACAAACATGGCAGGTTAATTTTCATAAGCAGGTGCCGAGCGGCTGACGACACAGGCATTCCGCACCACCCCAGCCATTCTGGGCCTCTGGGCAGTGTGGGAAGGCAAAAAGGCAGCTCCAGACCGGAGCAGAAAGGCTGCCCTGGCCAGAGCGAAGGCGTTGCCAGCAGCCAGGGGAACAAAGACCCATTCTTGCATGAATCGTGCATCGGGCAACTAGTACTTCTATAATAGAGAAATGGCGAATAGCGATATTAAAATATTTCTAATTAATTTTCTTTCAATGTGTAGGAATTCATGCACCAGGCCATTACTAGTGTAATAAAACTTGTATAAATTCTGAGGACAGATTACAGAGTCATGCCAAATCCTAACATTTTATTAGTATTTTGTTGTCATTGACTGACTTTGCCAAGTCACAACTGCTCATAACCTCAATAAAACGTGGAACACAGAGATAATAATAATTATTTTATACTTTGGTTGAGGGGAGAAATTAGACAACATTAATAAAATAGTTAATAGGTCTTGACCATTATAGAGTCTATATATATTGATAGACAAAAGAACCAAGTCTACTTTAATGATCTAACAGAAACATTTTCATACATAATCCTATTAAGGACCAGATGGCCAAACTGTTATTTCTTCTTCCATTTGCAGATTTCAAGTTTTCAAAAATTATGAAAGCTTTGTCACAGGGGAGGTGGGTAGGGAGACTAGGTGAAAAAGGTGTGGGTATTAAGCAAAAAAACCAGACAAACTCATAGACACAGACACCTGTATGGTGATTATCAGAGGAAAAGGGGGTTAGGGGTAGGTAGAAGAAAGTAAAGGGTGGATATATGGTGATGGAATGAGACTTAGGGCAGTGGTCGGCAAACTCATTAGGCAACAGAGCCAAATATCAACAGTACAACGATTGAAATTTCTTTTGAGAGCTAAATTTTTTAAACTTAAACTTCTTCTAACGCCACTTCTTCAAAATAGACTTGCCCATGCTGTGGTATTTTGTGGAAGAGTCACATTCAAGGGGCCAAAGAGCCGCATGTGGCTCGCAAGCTGCAGTTTGCCGACCACGGACTTAGGGTGCTGAACACACAATACAATATACAGATGATGTATTATAGAATTGTACACCTGGAACCTATATAATTTATTAACCAATGTCACCCCAATAAATTCTGTTAAAAAATAAAGTATGAAAGCTTTAACAATCATCTATTGCCACCCCAATCACCAGGACTGGCCTTCTATGAATAATTATTTAATAGTCATTGGAAATAGAGCCTAGCAAATTATATTCTGATGATAGTTGGACACTGAAATATGAAGAGCCTTCACCAATAGACTCTCCTAAAATTACCCTGCCTATCTTCAAGAGTTGACACTTCCAAAATAAACCTTGAATAGCATCTCCTTTATTAACAAGGCCTTGAGTTAGTGAGGTTCTGTGCCCTCATTTTTTCTCTATGCTTTTCATACTCTTCATTTGTTTCAATTAAGCTGTCTGGATAAAGCCCTTTGTTTGGCTCTTAATCATTCCATTTCAAAATGGTGTTTGCTGGCCAAGCAGATTTTCTAGAATTTTCCCTTAACACTACAAACTAATTGGATATTTTAAATTTAAAATGAGAAATCATTAGAATTGCAATGTGGTAAAATTAGGAGTAGGTCATACCAATGTGAGTATCTGAATGTGTCATGCTTCTGGGGAAGACTTGAACAAATTAAGATTTAAACTTTGACACTAAATAGAAAGTTTAGATTTCAGCACTGTGCTTCATAAATCTTAAAACATTAAAAACAAATAGGTGGCTAGAAAGACTGTATGGGATGAGAGAATTTTCACATATCTTGGTCAGGGGTCAATCATGCCAGTGTTTCTAGAAAGTAAAATTAACCGTGTTGGGCTAGGTGTGGGAAGTGAATTATAAATCTCTGTTAAGTCCTGTTGAGTAATTTCACTAGAAAATACATGAATTTCACAGAGGTGAAAGTTAAATTACCTTTCCCTCTTAATCAATGTAGACAGCCAATTAGAGCATGGTGGACCTAGATTTTCTATTTTGGGTACTTAACAATATTTTAGTGCCTGAATTGTGTGGGTAAATGACTTTGTTTCTTCAAATGATGAAACTTCTCTTGTAAAAGCACTCCATTTTTGTCAAGGTAATAAAATGTTTGGTTTTTAATTTAAATATTTCTGCAGAAATTTAAATATAGTCTTTCTCCAAAGACTATACTACATGCAACTTTGAACTTAACCCATCATCAATAAATTATAAATTAACACCTACTTGCAAAGGGCTGAATAGTATTCATATATATATATATATATATATATATATATATATATATATATAATGGAAGTACATATATATGTATATCTGGCAATGGACATTTATGTTGTTAACATTTCTTTGACTATTATAAACAATGCAGCAATAAGCACAGGGTATGTATATCTTTTAAAACTAGTGTTTTTATATTCTTTAGATGAATACCCGGAAGTAGAATTAAACACCACACATGCTTTAGGTATTTGTATTATTTCCATAATTTATTAACTATTGTGTTTCTAAAATACCAGCTATCCCGAATTTGAGAACTTACAATTCTCCAACCCATATTGGAGACTTGCCAGATTGTATTAACTTTAGATGAATGGGGTCCCTCGCTCTCTTTTTTCTTTGCAGTATTTGATGGTGGCAAGTTCTAAGCACCATGTGTCACATAAAGTGGTTGACAGTAGGGTGGTATCTAGAAGCAGAAGCACACACATGAATAATGGAACTGAAGAATCTATAATAAGTTACTGCAGGTGGTGACTCCAGAGGGAGACAATTCTGTGTAAAAACAGCACCAATTAATGACAGATGAAAAAAAAAAAAGAGAGAGAGAGAGAAAGAGAAAAAAAAATTCCTTTGGCACATCTAACAACCTAAGTCACCAAGGCTATAAAAATCTTGAGTATTTTAATGTGCATTATGAATTTTAATTTTTCTAATACTCTTCAAATGGTTTAAACTAACTTTTTCAGAATAAAAAAATTCCATGCTATATAAAGTACTCTTCCATACTTTGAAGCAGTGATTTTCAACCTTTTTCATCCCATGGCACACATAAACTAATTACTAAAATTCTGCAGCACACACAAAAATATATATATATATATATATTTTTGCCAATCTGACCAAAAAAAATAGGTATAATTTTGATTCATCCACACTGGACAACTATTGTAGTGTTGGCTGTTGTCATTGTTATTTGACCATCTAAGGGAAAAGAGGTCAGGGCCCCTGACTAAATAGGTATTGCATGTTTTAAAAATTCTCATGGTACACCAGTGTGCCATGGCACAATGGTTGAAAATCTCCATTCTTATAGGAAGAGCAGGATGACACGGGTCTAGTGAGATTCTGCAGCACTGCATATTAGAGAATGCTGCTATCATCCTGATACACTGATATTCTCAGATTATATTTTTATTCTTTCCAATTCACAAAGAACTCTTTTAAAGAAACTGTTTATTGAAACTCATTAAACTGGCCAGTAATTTCACTAGGTGGTTTTTGTTTGAGTCTGTTTTACACTTATTTAATAAGATAAGGTCACACCGTCTCAAACTAAGCATCATTCTGCATATTGCACCTCTGGTCTCAGTTTGACCCCCATGTCTCATTGGCTAGTGATGGCTTTCTTGGAATCATTATAAGATGTGATTTGATGCAGGATCCGTTGATCTCAATCTCAATGTTCAAACCTCCCAGATCACAATGTTCAAAATACAAAAGCAAATATGTCTAAGCGATCATGAGCCCTTCCTTGTCTCTTCAACATATTTGGTAAGATATATCTCTCCCAGAATTCTTGAAATATAGTGTGAATCTTTAATGAGAAGTTTTTTTAAAGGGGTGCTGTAGACATTTTACCTATGGTTTCACATGGAAATCTTCCAAAAATTGTATTTCTGTGCCCTCTATGTTTCTCCAGTTTATTCACATGGTGAGTTACACTGACATTCTCTGCTTCTCTGTGTCTTCAGTCTCCTGACCACTGTGGTCGTCTCCCATCTTCTCCCTTCCCGCACCCAGTCATTTCTCAGCAGTACTCGGGCACCGTGCTTCTGGCAGATGAAACACCTGCACATTTTCCTTTTATCATTAAGCAACATTTAATTGACCAATTTTACAGCTATTTGACAAGCTATTACAGAAAAAAAAAGAAGTTGTATCTTCACTGAAATAAATTGCTTTTGCAAGTAAAAATTTCACCGAGCAAGGTGTTAAATGCATTATCACATAGCATTCTCTAAAGCCTAAAATTTGTTTCATCTCTTTCCTTGTGACACTACCTTGCCAAAGATGCTAGCAGATTTTTTCCTGTGAGGGACTTGCACCACTCCCAAAGGGTATGTATTCTTATTGTTGCCAGTAGCACTGCTTTATGCTATTGACCTTTCAGTCACACCTATCATGGAGGATTTTTTTCCCCAAGATTCATTTCATTAAAAAAGTAATAATAATTGTGCTTATATATGCACATAAATTGTGTTTATGTTGGCTTGTTTGCTGAGAATTCTAAGTTTTTCTCATTTTTGGAATTTCTTAGATTGCTGCCCATATTTTATACTTGAGAGAAAAGAGAGTCCTATTAATTTTTCATTATTCAAAATATTTTTCTTTCACTGATGTTTTATAACTGATTTGAAAAATACGTCCAATTGTTTTTGCCTTCGATATTTAATAGGTTTATGAGGTGTTTTTTTTTTTTCTCTAAAGCAGTGTATGCAGGGGTAGGCAAAAGTAGGTTTATAGTTGTCTCTGTGGAAAGTAATACAATATTTAATAAATAATAATATAAGAATAAACTGTGTTTTGTGTACTCACAACTGTAAACCTACTTTTGCCTCACCCTGTATTGGTATACTGGCTTTTTTTTTAATAACAAAATTATTATAATTTGTAATCCATCACACACCTCTGGAGCTTATAGAATTTCTTTTACATAATCATTGATATATACATGGGAAGAATATTTTTAATGCCATCTTTACCCTGAAAAGTTGAAATAAAATAAAAGGAGGCAAAATACATTCTAAAATGACCAGTTGTGTTTTTCAAGTACTCCGTTGCTTTTATGATTCCATTTCCTTTCTTGACTTCCTGGGATCACAAAATCGTCTATGGCAACCAAGGGAGAATGAAATAAAAAGCCCCTTATATCCTTCTAATTCATCAGCCTTAAAGCAAACATCTTGAAAACATCTCTTTCGCAGTGAGGGATTAATTCTGGCAATCAAAAGTCCCGAGCAAATGTGTCAAACACAATCAAGTCTGGCATTTGTGTTATTACAACGTCAATATGATACCACTGTTGTCCTAGAAAACTTAAACCATCATTGGGATTATCAATACCGGTACTTGTGCTTTATTTCAGAAATTGATTTCTTTAACATTGCAGAATGGAAAAATAAACTTCTCACAGATCGATAAAACTCTACTCTCTCCTTTGTGCTCCTCCCCCTCCCCCAATGCTCTTAATAAATGCTACTTTTTACTGCTTGCCTAGCTAACAGACTCTACACACTAGGTTTGAGCAGCTGTTGCTGACACACTGTTCCATCCTAAATGTCCTGTTTCCTTTTCAGCAGCTCAGCAGCAGTCTGAGTACCCAATCATGCAAAAATTATTTTGATAGGAATTAACAGAGAACACTAGCCAGCAGATGATATAAGGATGCTGAATCATGCCCACACTTTGGAAAAACAACAACAACAAGAATTTTTAATGGGAATAGTTACCAAAGCCAGAGAAACTGACTTAAGCCTTGCTCCCAATGTTTCATGCCACCTAAAGATAACATGGTAACAAGTAAAAATTCTAAAATTTAAAAAGCATTGTGTCATTGATTCTCAACTATGATGATAGAAGCTCACTTCTCTTTCTAGTGTGAGCCTCTGTACATAACATCTACATATATAAAAGCCAAGCAACCAGAATGACCGGAACAACTGGTCGCTATGATGCTCACTGCGGGCTGGCCAACTGGCCCGATCAAGGGTGGGCCACCGGCCAACATCCCATGGCCTCTTCCGCTGGCCTGCCCAGCCCCGATCGGCCCCGATCAGGGTTGGCCGGCTGGACCCCACCCTTGCACAAATTCGTGCACCGGGCCTCTTATGTGTATACATATGGATCATATTCATTATATTATAATCTAAAATCAACAGTGTTTTTTACTATAGATTTAACCAATTAATGTCTTATACTCTTTCTAACATTATATCTGTTTTATTTCCTATAAAACTATTTTAAAATATATATTTTTTTATTGATTTCAGAGAGGAAGGGAGTGGGAGAGAGAGATAGAAACATCAAGGGTGAGGGAGAATCATTGATTGGCTGCCTCCTCCACCCCCTTCCTGGGGATTGAGCCTGCAACTTGGGCATGTGCCCTGACTAGGAACTGAACTGTGATATCCTGGTTCATAGGTCGACAATTAACTACTGAGCCACATCAGCAGGGCTCCTAAAAACCTTTTTTCCCCTATAAAACTCTTAATCCCATGATATCAAAGACTTTGTCATACAAATGGTCTTAACTAAATCAACATGATAGTACCTATTTATTGAATGAATGAGTGAACAAGCAAGTGGTGGAGAAAAATTACATGGTAGACACACTGAGTAGGGGAAGCAGAGTGTAATTCTTTATCTCTTCTAAAATTCAGCAGCCATTTGGAGGGCAAAAGTTAATAATAAAATAATTCAAGACAGTGACGATATTGTAAGAAGGCAAAGATTCTGTGCCAAGTGAGTGGCAAAGAAGACCATTTTTAAAAATAAAGATTGAATCAACATGGGCTGGGCTATTTGAGAAAAGATTTGCAGGGATCATGGCACTTGAACTTAATTACTCAAAGCATATCAGTTGAATGTCTACTGTGTGCCATGCACCATATTAAGTGTTTGATATGCATTATGTCATTCAATTCTCACATATCCAGGAGGTGAGTATTGTCATTGTCCTATTTGACTGGCAGGAAGATTGAGGCTTAAAGAGGTTGACAACTTGCACACACTAGGAAATAGTGAAGACAGGATTCATAATCAGTTATCTAGAAGGCAGAGCCCTTTGCTGTTAACTACTATCCTAAGTGCGTTTCTAACTGAATGTCATCAAAAAGGTAGAATATGTAGGTGAAAGGGGAGGGGCAATATAATGAAAGGTATGAATATGGCAATTCATGTGACAACTTTAAATTTAGGGAAACTGAGTGTTAGTGGCCTGATTATCCTAAGGCCACCTTAGATTTCAATAATGAAATGGTGATGATGATTAAAATATTTTTTGAATTCTGTGTGTTTAGCACTGTGTTGTATAATTTATGTGTAAAGTACCACTGATGTCTCACTTCAGGTCTGTGGTCTGGTAACAACCTGAATTGTAGCAAGTAGTGGGGGGCCCTCAGGTTAAGATGCTTCCCTTTCATCCTAAATGGACAAATATTTAAGATTGTCAAATAGTGGAATAATACAATAAAACACATAGATATTTTGATGTCAATATTTTATTATGCATGTTTTTAGTGACCATTGTTAGTGAAATATTGTAAATATGATACTCTGATAAGATTAATCAACTAAGATTGAAAATAATGGATTTTTCATGCATGAGAATGAGTGTGCATATTTGTGTGTGTATTGGAGAGAGGGGCAATGTTCTCTGAGGATTTGAGAGCAGATATTAATTTGGAGGCTTGAGCAATAATGCAAGTGAAAAATGATAATGGCCTGAAAGTACTGACATCAGAAATGGAAAAATGGAATAGATTGTATATGTGGAAGGAAGGATTAGAAAAAGTAAAAAACTGAAAAATTCTTGAACCCAAACAAAATTTTTCTGTAGTTTTAAGTTGGGAGAAGAAAAGAGTTCAAATACAGTAGTTTCTTCTTATCCATCGGGGGTACAATCCAAGACCCCAGTGAATGCCTGAAGTCACGTATAGTACCAAACCCTATTTAGTATGTTTTTTTTATACATGCACACCTATGATAAAGTTGAATTTATAAATTAGGTGCAGTAAGAGATTAGCAATAGAACAATTATGAGAATGGACTGTAATACAAGTTATGTGACAATGATTTCTTTCTCAAAATATCTTACTGTGCTTTACTCACCTATTCACTTTATGGCCTCTCTTTGGCATATTTGAATTACCAGCACCACTCCTATTAGTCTTGGGGCCATTATTAAGTAAAATGATGCATACTTGAGTTAGTTACAGCATTGTCCTGATATGCCAAAGTTGTGGGTTCCATCCTTGTTCAGGGCACACACAAGAATCAACCAATTAATGCATACATAAATGGAACAACAAATCAATGTCTTTCTCCACCTCCCTTTCTTTAAAATCAGTATAAATAAGTAAGTAAGTAAGTAAATAAATAAATAAATAAATAAGAGTTGAATACAAGCACTGAGATACTGAGACAGTTGATCTGATACCAAGACAGCTACTAAGTAGGTGGCTAGCATGTGCATCATGGATATGCTGGACAAAGGCCATGATTCATGGGACAGAGTGGGAAGGTGTGAAATTTCATCATGGTGTTCAGAATGAAGTGCAGTTTAAAACTTATGAATTGTTTATTTCTGGAATTTTCTATTAATATTTTCAGAACACAGTAGACCGTAGGTAGCAAACCATGGAAAGTGAAGCCATGTATGTCAGTTGGAAACTGGCTGCTGTACCAATAAGTGTATTTCTCTATATCAACCCCTCTTCACCCTCCATTCTTCTTATGGCTTAACTTTGGGTGCTAGCCTTTGGGGACTACACAGACTATCTTGTCTTCCTCCAGGTTCTTAGAGGAATTTATATTGCTCAAGACCTGATGAAGGACATGTCTAAAATCTGGTTTTAAGAAAGGACTGCTTGAACCAATTACCTGGTCTGAACAGAATCAGTGCATGAGGTGCAATGGTGGTCTGTTTTCTCTATGGCTTCTCAGGATGCATTTTAGCACCCAGAGCAGCTGGCAGGGAGGAATGAAGCAGCATATATTCTAATATGGTTAACTTATTGTAATGAGCTGCATTCTCTAAAATCAGACTTGCTGATGTTGGCAGGAAATAAATTTAACTGCCTGCACAAATAGATGCAGAGCTGAATTCTCTGATACATTTTATTTTCCACAAGGTAATCAAGATTCATAAAACTCCGATTTAGGATCAGGGCACCAGGGAGTCAATGTCCTTGAGGAAAACAAAATCTTTTAATGAGAATTGTATTTCAATGGTGCTAATCTCACAAGATCTGATAAATGGATTCGGTGGAGTTGAATTTTATTTGGCTTCATTGTCCTTCCTGCCATACATTTCATTCAACATCAGGTAATCAAATACATAAAATCTCCACTATTCACTTCTAGCCCAGAAAATACCTCTAGTGCCCTTAATCAAAAGAATAGGAGATGAAGTTGATAGCACATTATTTTCTAAGATTACCAACATCTTCAAAATTATTCTAAGTTCTTAAATCTCTCTTTCATGGTTATAGCCCCAAATCAAATTAACACTTTTCCTCTCTCCAGTTTCCCTAGAACTTTACTAACTTCCACACAAAAGGTGATGAGACCGTCCCAAACATATCCTTTCCCACTGTTCCCAACCCCAATGAATTATCATCAATAGCTTTCCAAAAACAAGCCATTAAGGAAAAGGAGACTTTTGGCAGCCAAATGAGGGCTCATAGAGAGAGGGCTGAATGTAATTTTAAAAACTAGCTTGTTTTAAAAATGTGACATACTTTTAACTATTCTAATGTAGCTCTTAAAACCCTGAGTGTATGTCTGGACTGAGGATCATTCAGAACTTCTAGGACAAGCATTCTGAATAGAAAGTCAAGACTGATGATGAATTCAGCTGAAGATAAACTTGCATTTTTTGAAATTGAAATAATTAATGGCACATTTAAAATTCTTCCATTCTATGCAGAAAAAATAAGCTTCTGCTCAAGAAGACAATGTACCCCCTTAGACTTCATGGGCTCTGGCCCTGGGTGTTTTAAGGAACTTTGAAACCATCAGATATTGTGTTTGTGATCAGGTAAACAAAAGACAATAGTGGAAGGAAACCTCTTGGGATGTTGAAGAGGTAGTAGTAGTTTGATGGTGTGTAGGGAAATGTGGAAGAGAATCATTAAAGGTAAAATTTATTGTTTAAAATATTTGGTTATGAAAAATATTTCTTAAGTTTTAGTATATAAGGAGTTAATCTGATGAGATGGTGATGTTTGTCAATATGGTTAGTAAGGGCTTTATCATCTACAGTTAGAAGACACTAAAGGGGAGATGTGTTGTCATTATACTTGGAATAAATTAAGAATCTATTTCATGACCTGCAATGCCCCACATGAGTGATTCTCAACTAATACATAGGTACTGCCCAGACCTTCTAATTAAATTGGTTTCAAGTGCAACCTAGGGGTTGATAGTTTTAAATTTTCCCAAGTGATTCAAATGTGCAAAAAAGGGTTAAGCTTCACTTCCATCCATAATAGAAATCGTGATTCTCTCTCTCTAATTTCATAATCCCCACTCCTTCAATACTCCACCCATCACTAGTCTACTCAGTGTTAGACTAGGCCAAGCTCACTTCCACCTATAGACTTTGTATTTGCTGGTTTTGCTTGGAATGTTCTGATATTGACCACCCTTCCTTTCACCCTTCTCACCTCCCAGTATCTTGGCCAGCCCCTTCTAATATACAAAGAGGCCCTTTGTAACCTATAGCTAATATAAGATCCCCATCACCATTCATTTTTATACTTCAACCCCTATTTTATTTGCTTTATGCCATTATTCACTTTTGGAAAGCCTCATCCAGTCATTCCTTTCCTTGTTTACTGGCTAATAGCCCTCACTACAAACTAGAGAGCATTTTCCCTGTCATAGGGACAATATTTACTAATGTATCCTTGGTGCCTAAAACCGTGCCTGACAATTAATAATATTCACTCCTATGTGTTTTTTCTTTATATTTTATTTTTTGTAAATAAGTTTTATTGAAGTATAGTTGATATACAATCATAATATAATTATGTTATGTTATAATTATACTAGAGGCCCGGTGCACAGATTCATGCACCAGTGGGGTCCCTTGGCCTTACCTTTGGGGATCAGGCCGAAATCAGCTCTCCGACATCCCCCGAGGGGACCCAAATTGCAAGAGGGTGCAGGCCAGGCCAAGGGGGCCAGGGAGGGACCACAGAACAGGTCCAAGGCATGTCCGGCCCATCTTGCCCAGTCCTGATCAGCTGGACCCCAGCATCAAGCTAACCTACTGGTCGGAGTGTCTGCCCCCTGGTGGTATGTGCACGTCATAGTGATGGGTAGAATGGTTGAACGAATGGTTGGACACTTAGCATATTAGGCTTTTATTATAAAGGATATAATCATCTATATATATAAAAGGCTAAGCGACCATCGCATCCGAAACAACTGAATGGATGACCAAGCAGGCTGTGTGGGCAACCAGGCTGGCAGGGGGTAGTGAGGGGCAACCAAACGACTGAGCACAGACTGCATGGAGCAACCAGGCATGCAGGGGGGGTAGTGGGGGGCGACCAGGCCGGCAGGGGGGGACAGTGAGGGGCAACCAAACGACTGAGCAGCAGGCTGCGTGGGTCTACCAGGCCCGCGGGGGGGGGGGGGAGGGGCAGTTGGGAGCAACCAGACTGGCAGGGGGGCAGTAAGGGGCGACCAGGTTGGCAGGGGAGAAGTAAGGGGTGACCAGGCTGGCGGGGGGGGGGGCAGTTGGGGGTGACCAGGCCAGTGTGGGGGGCAATTAGGGGCGATAAGGCAGGCAGGCAGGTGAGCAGTTAGGAGCCAGTTGTCCTGGATTATGAGAGGGATGTCTGACTGCTGGTTTAGGCCCGATCCACAGTCGGGCAGTTGGACATCCCCTGAGGGGTCCCGGATTGGGGATAGTGTAGGCTGGGCTGAGGGGAACCCCCCACCCCCACGCGTGCATGAATTTCATGTACCGGGCTTCTAGTTATAATATAATTATATTAGTTTCAGGTGTGCAATATAGTGATTTGACATTTTTATACCTTACAATGTGATCAGCCCACTAATTCTAGTACTCCTCTGTCATCATGCAAACTTATCACAACATTAGGGACTATATTCCCCTTCACATTTTTTGCCCATCCCCTGACCCCCTCCCTTCTGGTAACCATCCCTCTGGTCTCTGTTTCTATGAGTCTGCATGCCTGCTCTACTGGCTCCACACTCCTTTGGGTGGAGCATCCCCATGGGCATGCAGCAGTGTCCCAGTATCTCTGCACTTCCTCTGGATGGGGCAGTGTTGTCTGTGGGTACCACAGCATTTTGCTGGCTCCACACTCTTCTTCAGGAGGGACACATCATGAGAGCACAGTGGAGCCTCACTATCTCCACACTTTAATAGCTCCAGAGGCAGGTACCGCAGTGTTTTGTTAGTTTCCATCTCCCCCTACCTTCTCCAGGTGGGGGCACCCCTTCTGTGTGCAGGCCAGTGGGTATGCAAAGTAGCTCCCTGCTGTACCACTGGATTAATTTCTGGGTGGAGGGGCCTCTTGTATGCATACTCTGGCGCCCCGCTGTTTCTGCCCTATCTAGCTCCAGGAGGGATGACTAGGGGGGGATGTGCCACAGTGTCCTGTTGGTTGGCCAGAGAAGCTGGATGGAGCTCCTGCCCACTCTCCACATTCAAGGGAAAGGGAAACAATGGCAATCACCAGCTTCTCAGGTCCTGGGTGGTTCCCTCAAATTTTGGAGGGCCTGGTGGTTCCCAAACCTGCCCTGTGTAGTCCCTTTCTCTTGCTTGTTGTGCAGAAGCTGTTCAATTGGCTCACAGTTGTCTCACTAGGGATTGCTCTAAATATCAGTGTACCCTGGACGTGTTCATGGGAGTGGGGAGCATAGCGTTCACCTACGCTGCCAGCTTGGATCCATCCCTCACTCCTATGTGTTGAATCAATAAATATTGCTGAATTACTATATGAATGAATGAATGATTGATTGAAATGTCAACTAAAAAAGACAATGCATTGGAAAATCTTTCTTGACCATGAGCAATTGGTCACTAAATTCCAATGCCTGCCTTATATTATAAAATATATTTACTCTCCTTTCTCACAGCAGTTTCCTTCCCTAGGATTTTTTTTTAACTTTCTTAAGCAATAACTGCAACAGACTTTGGATCAAAGAATATATGGCACATGTGCCAATGACCAAAACAATTTTCTATCAGAAAATTCAATCAAGGCTTCTTTAATCAGGACATAAATCTTTCAGACACACATCACAGACTATTACACACCAGATCATAACTGTTTTTTTCCCCCCATCCATTTTGCAATTACAACCTCTCAGTGCAAAGGAATGGCACTGAAGTAGCAGAGAGAAAGCAATACCCTGAAAAAGCAGTTTTAAACATGATGAACTTGGTACTTTTAGTTTATCTCAGTCTGCAATTTCAACTCTCAAGGGACTGGATGAAATGGAATCAGGCAATGTTGATCAATAATCTGAAATTCTGTTGCAAAGGGTATAGTATAAAATAAACATTAAGAGCCAGAGACGGTCTTTACTTCTCCTTCTCCCACCAGCCACACCCTCATTTCTCTCATGCCTATGAAGTTTTTTAAATGATGGTGAGAACTCTTCCCATGTTTGCATTCCCTATTTTTCTCTAGCCCAGAGAAAACATGTAATGAGAAAAGGCTGTTTATCCCACTCCATCTTTTCAGCAATTTCATAGATTTTTCTGAAAGAGTGGCCATTTGGCAAATGGCTGTATTTGGCAATAGATATATTCAAAACCTGTGAAAGGAAAAACCTTTGTGGAGAGTATTTTTCAGTACAAATGAGTAAAATCCCGTTATCCGTGGAGATTTTCGTGGACACATTTGCTTAGTTCACTGAAGTTATGTTTTAAAGATAGCCAAGCTCATTCTGTGTTATTTTTTGAAACTTGAAGAGTTGAGGATATGCAGTTGTTAAAATCATGTAAGTAGAAGTAGAAGATATAAGGAAGAGATGCACATTCCATGAGCTTCTCACAAATTGGCTTGAAAGATCTCTTAATGGTTCTCAACAATGATCCATAAAGCTTTGTAGGCCACAATGTAGCCTAACTATGGACTTGACGGCCAGAAATACAACATGTCCAGCTTAGGAAGCATGCATTGCGTTCCGGATGGGAGTCCTGTGGCACAGCAAATGTTCTTTACAGGAGCATCTTATATAACATAAGAACATTTCTAAAAACATTGTTCTAACAAGTTAAAAAAAAGACATGTTTCTTTAGTTCTTTAGTATATGGAATTTATTTTTACAAAATGAAATGCCACTATATATTCACTTCTGTAAATATTTGAAAGTTTTAAAAAATATTTTAATTTTTATGATTTTTTTCAACCATCTAGAGACCCTAATGCCCATGACCCAAATTTAACAAACATTGCCATCTTTCTATATTTTCTTCAAAGTGTTCTCTCATTGTGTTAAGTTATAGATGCCATTTAAACATCATCATCCATAATTATCCCCTGCTTCTCAAAGTTAACCATTATTTGGAAGTTAGAGGGTATCATTTCCATAATTTCTTTCCATCTATCTTCTAGATCTCTTAATTTCTATTCCATTTTTTTTTTATCTCTTTGTCTCTGTAGGCAGTGCTTGGGATAAATTTACTCACTAGCCATTGGGTTTGAGCAAGTTACTTAACCTCTCTATTCATCAGCTTCCTCATTTGTAAAATACTGACATTAGTGCCTACCCCATAGGGTTGTTAGAAGAGTGAGTCATTTATAAAGCACTTAGAAAAGAACCTGGTATAAAGTAAGCATTTACAAATGTTTGGTAAATTAAATTATTAAATAATATGTTTTAATTTATTATGTCTTTGTCTCCAAATTAGAGTTTATCCATCTTTTGTGATTTTCTTTATAGTTTTAGTATTTTCTTCATTGTGAATATTTCTAATTGGATCTTTTCACATCCTATTATTATTATTATTATTTTTAATTCTCACCAGAGGATATTTTTCCATTGATTTTTAGAGAGAGTGGAAGAGAGAGGAAAAGAGAGAGAGAAATATCAATGAGAGAAACACATCAATTGGTTGCCTCCTGCCTGCACCCTGACCAGGGCCCGGGTTGGGGAGGAGTCTGAAACTGAGGTACATGCCCTTGACTGGTATGGAACCCGGGACCCTTCAGTCCAAAGGCTGACGCTCTATCCACTGAACCAAAATGGCTAGGGCCACATCCTACTATTCTTGATTTATTTCTGCCTCTGTCTGTTTCACAAATTTTTATCCTTTTAAAATAAATGTTATCTGTTTATTTACTTGTTTTATAGACTTGTTCATAAGGTTCCATAAAAATCATTTCATCTGGAATAAATTCCTCATATTTTATGTTAGCTATTATTTTTGTCAACTCTTTTATTTTAATTTTTAATTATTAATTTTTTATTTGACCCCTTCTTCTCACCAAATCATCTACCTGCCTACAAACATACTTGAACAACCTGGTATTTCATTTCCATATTTCACATCATACACACATATACACAGAAATTTCGTGACATACATTTGAAAAATCTTTTTATCATAGTTTATTTGGCATACAATATTACATTATTCTTTCCTTATTAACTTTCTGTCTGGATCATCTATCCATTGAGAGAAGTAGGGTATTAAAGTCCCCTACTGTTATTATAATCCTGATAATTTCTGTCTTTAGGTCCATTAACATTTGCTTTATTTGCTTGTGTGCTCCTATATTGTATGCACAGATATTTACAATTGTGATATCCTTTTTTTTACTTGAACTCTTTACCAATTTGTAATGTCTTTTTTGTCTCTTTTTATACTTTTTTTGAAATTCTCACCAAAATATATTTTTCCATTGAAAGTTTAGAGAGAATAGAAGAGAAAGGAAAAGACAGGGAGATATATCAATGTGAGAGAAACACATCGATTGGCTGCCTCCTGTAAGAGGCCCAACCAGGGCTGGGGAGGAGCCTGCAACTGAGGTACACTTTTTGGTTTAAAGTCTATTTTGTCTGATATGAGTATTGCTATACCAGCTTTCCTTTCCTTTCTAATTTCACTTTCAGTCTCTCTCTCTGTGTGTGTGTGTGTGTGTGTGTGTGTGTGTGTGTGTGTTTCAACCAAAAGTGAATCTCATGTAGTTAGCATATAAATAGGGTCTTATTTATTTTTATCCATTCAGTCACCCTAGGTATTTTTTTAAATATATTTTTATTTAAATTGTTTTACAGAGAGGAAGGGAGAGGGAGAGAGAGAAACATTGATGTGAGGGTGAAACATCAATTGACTGCCTCTTGCTTGCTCCCTACCAATATTGGAGACCACAACCTGGGCATGTGCCCTCATTGGGAATCGAACTTTTTGGTGCCTGGGATGATACTCAACCAACTGAGCCACGCCAACCAGGGCCACCACGGGTCTTTTGACTGAAGCATTTAATCCACTTACATTTTAAGTAATTGCTGATAGATATAAGCTTATTGCCATTTGGTTCATTGGTTTTTGTTTGTTTTTTAGTTATTTGTTCCTTTCTTCTTCTCTTGATCACTTTCCTTGTGGTTTACTGATTTTCTTTAGTGTTTGATTTGAGTTCCTTTCTCTTTATTTTTTTGTATATTTTTGTAGGCTTTTGGTTTAAGTTTACCATGAAGTTCATATATTGCTATCTAAATCTATAGCAGTCTATTTTAAGAAGTTGGATGTTTACATTAAAATGCACGCTAAAAGAATTATATATTTACTCTTCCCTTCACTCTATATATTTTTTGGCATCATGTTTAATAACTTATTGTTTTGTGTATGCCCTGATTATTTATTGCAGTTATACTTAATTTTGCTACTTTTGCCTTTTAACCTTCATGTTACCTTTTTAGGTGGTGATTTGCTGTGTTTTGTAGAATACTTGTGGAAAATATTAAGAGATGCTATGTCAGGAAAGAATCTTATAGCAAAAAATTTTGGGAAACATTGACTCAAACAAAATTGAATAGGTTTCTCTGCTGCCAATCTTTTTAGTGCATTTATTATAGAAATAAGTGCAAAATATGTATTCCTCCAAACCACTTAACAATGGAACCCTTTCTTAACAGGGAAACTTATATATTTGGATTATGATAGATATATTAGGATTAGGATAAATCTGGGGAAACACTGACCTAAACTTGCAATAGTATCATTTACTCCTTAACTATACACTCAGCTTTCATCCATTCAAAGACCAGACATATTCCAAATCAAGGGGCCAAGAAGCCATTATATTAGCTCTATTCTAGCTTCTTATTTTGCACACAGAACCTGGGTTCTTATCAGAAACCAAGTATCTGTCTTGGTTTTCTAACATGGCCCTTGATTTGAATTGTCCTCCCAAGACCAGGGGTACTGACCTGAAACCCAAATGGCCTACTACATTGACCTTTTAATAATTAACACTCTCCTCATCATGTGAGTTAATACACAAATTTCTATGATATCTAGATATTTATTCTCCATTTACCTCTTTTTAATACGTGAATTTAGAAGGGAGTATAGATTACAGAGGAAAAACATAGGATGTAAACAGAATAATCATAGAGACCATTTTGATTTGGGTATTTATTGAAGTGAGACACAGAATGAGTTAAAAGACTCTTCCTTTATAGCCATCCTTAGTCTTCCTTGTATTTTTATTGCCAAATTAAATGAGTTAACATGTACAAGCGTATGGTAGTATGCTGCTGCAGTATAGGCAATAAATTTTAGTTCACATTCCATTATTTAAGTAAGCTCACATACCCAGGATTTATTTGTCTAATATGAAGAATATCTAGCAAAAATAGTGGGACTGCATAAAAATATGTGATACTTTTATGGATTAGTTTTTGTCTCTGAAAACAATTATACTTAGCAGTAACCTAATATACCAAATAGCATGGAAACTAGATTATTCAGCTGTTTCAATGTTTATGGGTCTCATATTATATGCCACGCACTGCTATATGTACCTTATATACTTCTACTTTGTAATAATCACAAACATCCTATGAGGTGTCCACAGTCACATAGCTATTACATGACAGTGACTAGATTCAAACACTGGAAATTAATAAAAGAGCCCTTATTATACTCCCTATGCTACACTTCCTCCAACTCAACTCTCACTTAGTAGGGAATATATATTTAATATAGGAGACATGTCAAAATTAAAATAAAATATTGAAGCTCCTGGAGTCAGTTCCTAAATTAAGAGGAAAGTCATGTCATATTCTATGCCTGTCATCTCATGTTGTCTCCAATCTCCACAAGAGTAACTTCTTCAGACATCTATAGACAATTATCTTTAAAAGAAAATATCTATTCTGATTATATTTTAAGTTTGGCATTTTGCATGGTCAACAGTTTTTGGAGAATTTAATCTTAAAGCAACAGAAAAATGGAGGTGGTAGAAACTTATCTGGGTGGAAGGCAAATACTTAACATGTATTGCACAAATTGAAGTCAATAAATACCCTAGAGTAATTGTCCAAAAAATGGACAAAGTGACAAATACAGTAAATTCAAAGATAGAAAAGCTGGTCGAATAAAAATAATGTGTTTCACTGCCCAGAGTAGAATATTTTTGCCCTCTGAACATGAAACTTATGACTGTAGGGAACCAAGAATACTGAAGAAAAACAAAACAACACACACACACAAAAAAACTGCTAGTGAAAATAAATAAAATCTCAGTGGTAAATAATTCACACACATGAAAAGGATCAGTACAAGTTTTGCCACAGATGGTGAGTACACAGTGACTACTGATACAACCTAAGGGTACAGCATGAGTTTTCATTGTTGTTTAAAACACTGGGGATGAAGCAAGAAGGAACATTGACACACCACAGCCTTGTGCTCTGCGTAGTGGAAGAAAGTCATGTATTCACACGATTGTTACTCCCACATGATTATATCCTGTACAAGGCTAGTTGAGCTGTCTTTAAAATGATCAATAAATCTGACAGAGATGCATTGCCAATTATTCCCAATCAATGCAAGGGGGGAAAAATCTGGTAGAGCCGAGCAAGCAAGCAATCAAAGTGTTCTTCTCTCTTGAATACCATGATTACCTCAAAATGTTCAAAAACAATTCTTGATCCTTTCTCGGCCTCCAATAAAGGTTTCTCATTTTATCATTCCCTAATAAAAATTGAATATATGTGAATCCTACCTTATAATAGAGAAACATGCAAATTGACCGCACCTCCGCTATGCCCATGATTGGGCCTGCGAGAGGCTGGGGGCGGGACTCCGGGTGGCCTATCCGGCCGTTGAGAAGACCAAGATGGCGGCGCCCAATCCTCTTAGTTCCAGGGGTCCCAGGGGCGATCGCCACCCTGGGGGGGGCGTGTCCGGGCCGAGCCAGCTGCTCCCGGGGGTCCCCGGGGCGATGGCCACCCTGGGTGGGTGTGGCCAGGCCGAGCCAACCGCTCCCGGGGGCGATCGCCACCCTGGGGGGGCGTGGCAGGACTCGCCCAGCCGCTCCCGGGGGTCCCCGGGGAGATCGCCACCCTGGGGCGGGTGTGACAGGACTCGCCCAGCCCCTCCCAGGGTCCCTGGGAACATTGCAGGCATGTGGTTGCTGAGACCCAGACCAGGCCTCTGGCCACAGATTCATAGCTTTTCGGAGACCTAGGGCAGGGATCTGCCTCATCTGCAGAGAGACAGAGGTTCTGCAGTGCCCCCAAGACGTGGGTGGGCCCAGCCAGGGATCAAGGGGCATGGAAGGACTCCTGGCAGAGGGGCAAGGACCCTCACCCCTGAGGCGGGGGTTGAGGGGTGGAGCCACCTCAGTGAAGGGGTGCTGCACTGCAGGGTACTGGACTGACTGACATGATTCAGAGAAGCTCCCAGTGCTAATGGGCCTCGCTCAGGCGGCCTTCACACTTCAGAGGCAGTGACTACTGCTCCTGCCTTCACCCAAAAGCAAGCTCGCTACACCCTGCCCCATAGCAGAGCATGCCTAGGCAGTGAGTGGGAAGCCTTCCACCTGCTTCGAGAAGGGGGGGCAGTAAAGAATGGGGGGAGAGGAAAGAATGTGGAGCATCCGCAATGAAGAGGTGCTTGAGAAAGAGGCTCGGAAGCCTGACTGGAAGGTTTGTTCTGTTTGCTGGGCCGCTGCCCCTTAGGAAGCGCAAAGAGCATGGCTCTGAGGGCTTCCTGTGTGCTGAGTCAAGTTCCACAGCCAACTGGAATTGGCCTCAGTTTCCTGGTCTGTAAAATGGATGAAACGTGTCCCAGTGCCTTCACTGAGCTTTGATGGCCAATTGAGATACTATATAAAGAAAATGAGGGAAGAAGTGAGAAAGAAAAGGAAGGACAAGAAACACAAAAGAAAGACTGAAAGGAACCTGTAAACCCATTGTCACTTAAATAGGGAATATAGTCAGTAGTGTTGTAATGATGGTATGATGCCAGGTGGGTACTAGAAATATCGGGGAACACTTTGTAAAGTATATGATTGTCTAACCACTATTCTGTAACTAATATAAAACCTGAAACCAATACAAAATAATGTTGAATGTAAAGAAATGAAAATTGGAGTGAAATTTTTATAAATTTCAAAGTTTAAATAAAAGCTGTAAAGGAAGGAAGGGGAGAATAAAAAGTGTTTTTCATTTTGCCACTTCATTAAAAAGACAGTTGTCTTTATATGGTGCTTTTATACTTTTCTAAGTCATTATCTCATTTTAATTTCCAGGCAACTTAAAGACAAGATAAGTATTCCCTCCACTATTCAAAGAAAGGAAATCTTGGTGTCTGGTCCTAATGATTCAATCGTCAAGCCCTTATTGTAAAGCAGGGTTAGTAAAATTTTCTGTGCAGGGTCATATCTATACTAATAAAAGCCTTGGAGGTGATCAGGCCAGCAGGGGAGGGTATTTGGGGGCAATCAGGCCCGCAGAGGAGCAGTTAGGGGGCAATCAGGCCAGCAAGGAAGCAGTTAGGGGGCAATCAGGCAGGTAGGTGAGTGGTTAGGAGCCAGCAGTCCCTGGATTGTGAGGGGGATGTCCAACTGCAGGTTTAGGCCCGATTCCTGTGGAATTTTTTTTATTTACACATATGTTCCCCCGAGGGGTCCCATATTAGAGAGGGTGCAAGCTGGGCTGAGGGACACCCTCCCCAGTGCACGAATTTTCGTGCACTGGGCCTCTAGTATCATATAATTTAAAAACCAACAGTTGCCTAAGAAATCATCTGGAGTCTAGAATCTAGACTGTCTTCCTCCTCATTAGGAGATTCAAACCTGTTCAGGCTGTGACTCATTGAAGCTCATGGAGTCAGTTCCTAGGTCCTCAGTTGGTCCTCAGTCAGCATCTTGTATTATATTAGATTAGAAATTAACTTATCATTCAATTGGCTGGGGCTAATCTCTCCTTCTTCTTTCCTCTCTCCGTCTTTTCCTTCCTTCTTCTCTCCCCCTCTCCCCAACCCTCAACATAAGAAATTAAAGAAAATAACAAGGCAATTAAATGAAAAGAATATTTCCAGTACTTTAAAAAAAATCTTTGTATTTATGCAAATGCATTATAGTGCAAGTTGTGTTGGATATCTCTTGAACTATATTCATGTAAAATTACATAGACCCAAACCATAATTAAGACATGATATTAGTTATTTGCAATTATTGAGATACTTATTTACTTGCAAATTTAAGCAAGCACATAGTTTAGTTTTTTAAAGTGTGTCCTTATTCTACATCATGTATGTAAATTTAATGTTAAAAATGACAGAAAGAAGTAATAGAACAATGTTATAGAAAGTAAATGGATTCAAAATAATTAGTGATATTTTAATAGGTCTTCCTACACAATAATTTAAAATGGCATTGACTTAAACCTGAGGCAGAAAAAAAAGATTAAACCTGAGTATAATCTTATCTAAAGGATCCCAGCTTGCAGTTCACTTAAGGTTTAACACATGAAATTTGGATAGGGTTGGTGGTTTATGTTTATAAATTGAAAATCAGTAAATCCTGGGCCCCAAGTATTTATCTCTTTCTGCTTAGCCTAGCATTAATGGTTATCCCCTGGCAGGATTTGACTTGAAACTTTTGACCTATCTTGAACTCTAGTTCAATGTTCACTATGAATAGCCCTTGATCACTTCTCTTCTTTTGCTTCAGGTTAGCAGCCAATATGCTCTAAAATCAATTTGCAGAAAAAGCCATTTTTACAGCATATATTCCTTTGACTCTAATTATACAATATTCTGGCATTTTTTTCATATTTCTTTTCTCTGTGCTTTGCAAGCCAGGCATTTAGAAAAGCTTCCTTCTACCTACATGTTCTGCTTGTGTTTTGGAAAGAATTAAACACTTACATAGTTGTGTCCATTTGTTGTAGACCCAGACATGGAAAATGAGTAGTACTTTACTCCTTGCGGTTTGGCAATGCTGTGTAAATTTAAAACATAAAAGCATTTCTGTTGCTTTATCTTTTCCTTCTCTTCCTTTCCAATGCCCACTAAGAAAAATAATTCTACATAATTTAATTGTAATTTTGATGTGTCATGGGAGGAGGCGAGCACAGTGTTTACTTTCTCCGCCATCTTGACTGCAAATCTATAAAAATAAATATTACTGAATTTTTCTTGTTACATGTTAGAGTCACATTGGAGAATACAACCTAATGTTTAGAGTGAAAGAGGAAGGACACTGAAACCATATTTCCTAAGTATCAAGGCTGTCTTGACTGAAAAGCAGAGTGAATTTGGGTTAAACCTAGGCTATCACTGTAGGCTATCACCAGGGGTCTTGATCCGGCATCTAGAAGGGTTCAGGAAACCTGGAGAAAGGCCTGTGCATAAATTAAATAAGAGTCCAGAGTTGAAACATAATTTTGAAAGGCATTATGGGGGGGCAGAGGAGCTTGGCTGAAGAAACCAAATTCTCCTTGTCTCAGGACCCCTTGCTTTTTATTAACATAATTTGTCCTAAGGCAAGGTGGAGATATACACATCAAAGGGTAGGGTTTCATACAGAATCCATTGTCAGATTGGGGAATTGCCTCCAGCTGTTCAGGTGTTTGGCCAACAGGAGGAAATAACATGTAGATTAAGATGCCCTAAGCTGTCTGGCAGTAAGCAATCATCCTTTTCAGGTTTGGGGAAATGCCTTTAGCCATTCCCAACAGGTGATAACATATGTGACTCAACCCTTGCTGAGTCCCCAAGTTCCATCAACCTTATGATGAAACTCTTGCAATTATGACATGCTAGAATTGGCTTCCGGCACTAGGCTCCTGAGCCAGGCTGCCTAGTGTCAAATCCAACTCAGCAACCTGGTAGCTGTGTGACCCTAAGAAAGTTACTTGACTCCCCGGGGTGTGTTTCTCCTTCTACAGAATATGGATAATTACTATCTTCATCATAGCTTTGTTATGTGATTTCATAACACCATACTTGGAAAGCCCTTAAACTAGTGGCTGGTACATCATGAAAGTTTAATAAATACCAGTTCCTCTTATTATTAGGAACTTGTATTTCATTTTATTTTTTTAAAAAAATATGTTTTTATTGATTTTTAGAGAGAGGAAGGGAGAGGGATAGAGAGATAGAAATATTGATGATTGGCTGCCTTCTGCACGCACTCCTACTGGAGATTAAGCCTGCAACCCGTGCCCTGTGTAGGAATCAACAACCTCTTGTTCCTAGGTCAACACTCAACTGCTGAACCACACTGGTGGGGCTGACTTCTATTTCTAACACATACAGTTATCTCTGTTTCTACTATATTATTCAGTTATATCCTTTATGGGAGAATTTTTAGTTTGGCAGAAAACAAGCCTGCCTGCCGGGAGACCACTTTGTGAATATGAAAACATACCATTGGATATGTAGGATAGGCATCAGAAATACTGGAAAAACCCCTCAAATGAATGGCCTTCCTATTCAACATGGAATTAGGAAAATTTTAGCATTAAAAATGTTTTCAAGTTGCACTTTTCATCCAAATGCAGTTATGCCAAATTTTAATGTTTTCTGTAGGAAGCTCAAAGATAAATTTAAAGTACACTAAAATCTTTTACAAAATTTACTTTCTGCTGGATAGCACTACTGGCCATCAAAAAAGGATGATATTTCATTGCTGATTTTATTTGAAGATGATACCTTTAAGCAAATGGTATTGGAGGCTCTTTTTCAATGTGTCAGGAGCCCTAGCTGGTTTGGCTCAGTGTATAGAACGTCGACCTGTGGACTCAAGGGTCCCGGGTTCGATTCCAGGCAAGGGCACATGCCCGGGTTGTGGGCTCAGTCCCAAGTAGGGGGCATGCAGGAGGCAGCCAATCAATGATTCCTCATCATTCGTGTTTCTATCTCTCTCTTCCTCTCCCTTCCTCTCTGAAATCAATAAAAATACATTTAAAAAAATAAAAATAATAAAGGTGTCAGGAGACCATGAATTAACTGGTGTGTGTGTGTGTGTGTGTGTGTGTGTGTGTGTGTGATCAGTATAATCACTATCCTTGCTATATCATATTTCTCTATATGGAGTGGGTAACAGGTAATTTTTATCCCTGTAAACCCCTGTGCCACTTTTCAGTCATGTGTTCATTTCCAATGTTGGTAGTTTATGGAGTAATACATGCTAGTTCAAATCCCTTTTGTAAGTATATTTTTCAAGGTGAATAGCATTTTGTTTTAAACTATTTTATTGTCCTCTGTAAATAAAGTTTTTATTTATGGTTATGAAAGTTAGTAATTTCTTTATACCAAAGAAAAAAGGCCAAAATGTTTATTTTTACATGTTCTAAATGGTTTGGTGTGAAATAGATATCTCATGACTTTAGTGACCTTCATTTTTGTATGTAAAATAACTACGGAAGTGCTTGTTTCTTGTCAATTCTATAACAAGTAAATGACGCAAAACCAAAAATCTTTTAATAGCTACAGAATCTCTGAACGTTTTCATTTCATATTTGCAGGCTGTGGCAAACTAAGCTATTTTCTTTCTTTTTTATGAATTGTAGCAAATTTTAAAAAGCTTTAATGAAGACAGGAGATTTTTGTTGGTGGTGGAAGTGGTAGTGGTCCTTTTTAAAGAAAACGAGTTTTTACAAACTTGATGCTGATCACAACCAGAAGCATATTTATTGCTGGTAAATGTTTACAGTTTCCAAAGATGAAGAAATGTCTTTGCAAAAGTAATCAGCCAAAATGTCCATATCTTTATTCCTGTTCCAGCGCTTCCCTGCTCCTGACCAAGTCTAATGGAACCCTGCGGAGTAACCCCTGGCTGAGTCTGCTCAGTCAGATGCCTGGAGACCATGCTGTCTCCCTTTTTAGTCCTCTTTCCCTTCAGCAGATGTAGTAATGGCACTGGTAGATCTTTGGGGAATTTTCCTTTCTGCTCTTCGTCCTCATTACTCCTGCCATCTGGTCCATTTCTGTTTTACTTCCATTCAGCAGATGTGTTGCGACCACCCCTCCCACACTGGCCTGAATGAATCTCTTGTGGTTCAGCACACCCGAGTCTGCACAGGTACAGGGATAGGCAACAGAGCAATGCCAAGGTCTAAAATTCAGGTAGATCTGAAAGGACAGACTGTGTCTTCAGAGACTTATGCTTATACTTCTCTGTAGGCCACTATATTTATTTATTTATTTATTTATTTATTTATTTGGGTTCTACAAAGTCAACATGAAAACAAAATTGTTGTTTGTTGCCAAATGAAGGTTATGTTTCATAGGATCTAAACTTCTTCTTTTTTTTTTTTTTTTTTTGGTCATAATATTGTGGCTTATAACATTGAAATATGCTCAGCATTTGAAATTCATGAAGTACATTGAATACTTGCTCATAATTTGTTCAGTTACCTATTGTTCATGCTTTACATGTGTATATATATATAATGTGTGCTCAATAATGTACTCATTCTTATAGTGACATCAATCAATGTATAAGATAAGTTCCATCCTAAATTAAATACCAGCTCTGTTGAGAACCATGACTAAGCTATGAAATAGGTATCATCAGTTTAAGGCCACATTTTTTAGTCCTGAATTGTGAAGTATAGATTATGAAATATAATAGAATATCAAAGAATGAAGACTCAGTTCTGGGAGGAAGAAAAGTTATAAAAGTGAATGAGGGGGGCAATATGCCCACTGAGATGAAAACACTATACATCTGTTTGAATCCTAAATCCCATTTAACTCTTATTCTAGATATAATTATATGGGATAAAGGTTAGATTAAAATTTTTAAAAGTATTCCACATTCAAACCTGCTGAGAAGACAAGGATTAGATTAAGCAGAAATTGAAAGAAGTTAAGGTTATATTTTAGTATCTAAGTCTACCTTTATAAAATAATCGTTTTCAAAAAAATATTGTGCATCTCTATATTAACTTGATTAAATTATGCATTTTGTGGGCTATGTCAATGAAGAAATTCATGCTTCATAAAAATTCATTTGAACTCTTATGGAATAACAGGATTTGAAATGCCTGTTGACCTTTTGGGAACCTTTACTGGCAGGGAGGGCACAAAAGATTTTGAGGAGACTAGTGATAGCAACAGGACTCTATTCTCTATGTGATACAGATTTTCTGGTTGAGGTTGGGGTTGAGCTCTATTGACTCTGGGACCAAATATACTCCTTTGGAGCCTGTTAAGTGAAACAAAGAATGAAAAGAACCTGAGGGTGTTCCTCCCATAAAGAATTACTGAAAGGCAATGAACTTTGGGGTAAAATAGGACTCATGAATCACCTTAGCATATTTTAAAAAGTCTATTTAATGAAGTTATATAAAAAGGGAGCTAATAATTATAGATCTACTAGAAATCATCAATGAAAGTTTCATTTCATGAATAAACTTTTATGTCTAACTTTTTTTTTAAAAATATATTTTATTGATTTTTTACAGAGAGGAAGGGAGAGGGATAGAGAGCTAGAAACATCGGTGAAAGAGAAACATTGATCAGCTGCCTCCTGCACACCCCCCACTGGGGATGTGCCCACAACCAAGGTACATGCCCTTGACCGGAATCGAACCCAGGACCCTTCAGTCCGCAGGCCGACGCTCCATCCACTGAGCCAAACCAGCTTCGGCTATGTCTAACTTTTTACCAAACTATTTTCAGATTAGTGTAGTTTCTCAAAAAAAATAATATGACTGACACATATTAAACCGCCAGAATGTATCTCCTACACTTTCTATATAGTGAAAAAATATAACTGAGTTAATAATTTTGAAGCCCTAGCCAGTTTTGCTCAGTGGATAGAGCATCGACCTGCAGACTGAAGGGTCCCAGGTTTGATTGCTGTCAAAGACACATGCCCAGGTTGCAGACTTGATCCCCAGTAGTGGGTGTGCAGGAGGCAGGGGGTCAATGATTCTCTCTCATCACTGATGTTTTTTATATCTCTCTCCCTCTCCCTTCTTTTCTGAAATCAATAAAATATATTTTAAAAAAGAATTTTGAAATAACCTGCCTTTCCCCCCACCCTACATGAAACTAATAATCATATAAATTTAGACCTAGGTACATAGAACTGAGAAACAACTAGTCATCGAATTTTAGGCTTAGAGGGATCTGAAACTTCATCATGTCCAACACCATTTTATTGTTTTTAGAGTAAGTAGGTGTGAGGATATCAAATAGAAAAACTCTGCCATATTTTAAAGGTAATTATACAAACAGGACAACTGGAAGTTCAAAACCTGAAATAAACCAAGGCTCACATGTCTGTAGCATATTGAAATGGTAGAGTTACTACCTAACCCGTTGGAAAATAGTTTAGTACAGGAAGTGTTTTTAAATTGAGGTATCACTCAGAGTAGAAGTAGGTGGCTTCTTGTGCCTAGTTTAAATTTAATACAATGTAATAGTCATAGAGTTTTCAGTTTTTTAAAAAACGTATTGACAATGATGTGTTTATTCTTAATAGCTCAAAATAAACAGGCCCTGATTGCTCTTAAGTCCTTGGGTACTGCCACACCTGAAGTCAGCACTCTCATATCACAGTTTAGTTTTGTGAATAAAAAAATTTCCTTATTGCTGAAGTCACTTCAAGTTACACCTTACAATATTTGAGAATAAAAGAAACCTAACTGATAAGTGAATGAGGACTGTGAGAAGACTGTGTTACTCAAAATAGGCTATGACTGGAAAACTATAGGGTTTTGAGTGCAGATTCCTGTGTGCACATTAGGGACGCTTGAATACACTGTGTACATGGTCATGCCCGTTGCTGGGCTAAGTGGGGGAAATAACAGTGTCCCAGCTCTGTAATATCCATACCCAAAGATCAATAAAGTCTCTAAGTTTCTACAAGCCAGACTGATAGTTGATACTTTACTCCTAAGAACTGAAAGCCACAGCTATTGAAAAAGGAGTCCTAGTGATGATATATGCCCCACCCATTTCTGTCCATTTTCAGAGTTTCAGTGCACACGCATGGCTGCTTTCAGCAAGTGACTGCATCTCTCCTCCTGCAGGCTTTATCTGGCATCCTCCCCTCAAACATGCGGTGGGCCTTGAAAGGTTCGGGAGTTCATGATCCCCAGGAAGCAGATCTCAGCAACTGGTGGAATGGAAGAGAGGATAGGTGCTCTGGCTTCCTAACTGTTGGAGTGGACAACCCCAAAGCATGTTCTGTCCCAGGGCCCAGAGGTTCCCAACAGGCTGTAACCCCAGTTGGCCACAACACAATAACAAATCCTTTTGTTATTCCTTAACTCATCTTTTTTTTTTTTTTTTGGCTGCTATGTTTTCCATAGCTCACTTTTCTAGTTCCCTACCATTGCTTCTGGGATTGCCTCCAAAATGAACTTCTTACTCTCAAAACCTTGCCTCTGGGTCTGATTCTGTTTTCATGGAATTAGAAAAAGTAACAGGAGGCACACCAACAAAGCTGATGGTAAGAAAAGCCTGAAAACGGCATAATTTAGGTGAGAAGTTCAGAAGCTAGTCCACATGCAGAAAAGCTATGTCTTTTAAAGGAGGGGGAAATCTTAAACTCACAAGGCCTGTATGACTATTTCCCTCAGCGATCAGCAAGAAACTCCAAAGGCTTGCCATAGTAATTGGCCCTGACCCTGGGATGATCCCAGGCACGGACGGTTCCAAGCTGAAACCCTGCCTTCTTAAGTGACTGCATTGAAAACACAGTGTGTGTCTAATAGGTTGGTTGGATCAGCTTGATTCTATACCATGCAATGTGTGTACACATGATAAAAACGATGAAAGCACTCCAATCTCAATTGGAAATAAACACACAGAGGGGAATATGTTTCCTAATTCATATAGGCTCTGTTGGAAAGTAAAAAGTAACTATTTCTCTTTTTCACTGTTGTAAATTATATTGTAGCACTGCTATTATCAACACACACACACACACACACACACACACACACACACACACACACACCTGGAAGATTTTAATCCAGAGCTAAATCTTTTAAGGGGAGGGAGCAGAGATTGTACCGAAGTATACATTTTTTTTTTCTTTTAATTTGTTCAAAGGAAATTCTAGGACAATCACAAGCTATTATAAATTAGCTCTTTCATAAAGGACACGAGACATAAGAAGTTATAGGTAGTTGAATGCAATTCCTCATGATTGAATTTATACTGTTCAAGATTAGGAACTTTATACTCAGGTAATGTGCTTTATGTTTTATTCAAAAGAGGGTGGGATCTTTTTCCCATTTTAGAAATGGAGAAAAATGGATCACAAAAGATAGTGTTCCAAGACCATTTACCTACCTCGGAAGAACTCAAAATTCTTGAGCCAGCATGTTATACATGTAAAGATTTATGGAATTTTTAACACAAATATTTAGGTAAGAAATTGATGTATTGTGTTCAGAATAACTACGTTATCTGACTAAAACAGGATGCATTCGGAGTCATTCTGGAAAAGGTAAAAAATAATGTAAATTTTTAAAAATGTCAGACAAATCTTAGTTTTTAGCAAAATTCAAGAAATCCCTAGATTAACCAGAAATTTTAATCTTAATTATACAATTATTTCTACTACTCCCACTGAAATGCTATCATGTAATTCCGATTTCGATTTAACAAGACCATTTTCCCCCAAAACAAGGGAAGTAAGAGTCATATGGAGCCCAAAGGCTTTAGAAAATCAACTATTTTAAGTTTTTTTTTTTTTTTCAGTTCCCTGTGGTGTTCTATATGAAAGTATTTTCACAAAATTTACTTTAACTTATACAATGCTTTGCAATACATCATGTTTTCTTTTAAAAGCAGGGTTATTGCCCTAGCTGGTTTGGCTCAGTAGATAGAGCACTGGACTGTGGACCAAAGGGCCCTGGGTTCAATTCCGGTCAAGGGCACGTACCTTGGTTGCAGGCTCCTCCCCAGCCCTGGCCCTCTTATCAAGATGCTTAAAGATGTTCTTGATTAGTTATAGTTTCAACTTTCACTCTTTCCTTTGTATGCATTTCCTCCCTTCTCTCAGTACAACTCAGATATTTTTTACTTTCCCTGTTTTAATGATGTTCGTAGTTCTTAATATTTTCATATACAGTACCTTATGTTTTCTGCATCATTTCTCTCTTTCTTCCTATTTTATAGCTTCTTTCTTTCCTGGTTTTGCTCTTAGCTCTCTAGTTGCTGATACTCAGTCTCTTTAAACAACCATTTTTTCTACACTGACTTTAAATACTGGTATTTCCAAGCGTTCTGACTTTAGCCTTCTTTTCTTTTTACTCTGTAAGCTGCAGATAATATCATAACATTATACTTATGCTGGTATCTATTCTCCCATTTTATATATGAAGACATTGATATACAGAGAACTTAACAGAATCCCCCAAGATCATATATTCAATAAGAATTAGGGCTTAAATTTGAACAATATTCATGTTCCTTCCATAACATACTAGTATGTCTGTAGGGTAGGTTGCCTAACAAAACCCACAACATCTCTGTGACTTTGACAATGTTTATTTCTTATTTTTGTTACATGTTATTACCTTTAATGAATGCCTCTGCTTTACTCATCATGGGCTTAATATTAATTTATATAACATTTTAAAATAATGCAGTAAAAGCTGTCAAGAAACCATAAGAAAGCCAATGAAAGCCTCTTACAGAAAGAAGTATGATGAGTCCTTTGCTATAGAATGCTTCAACTCAGATTGCTTAGTACCCACGTTAGAATCAGCTTAGTGATAATAAGATAAGCACTTCACTAATGTGATTCTGAATGAGCAATTTTCATATTAATGGTTTTCTCACTGTATTAATGAAAACACAATTTGCCACTAGAATGGGGATATCATTTAAATTAGATCAAAATTGCTAACATGAACAGGGCTGTTAATAAAGCAAAACTATTGTATGTGCTAATGGTTCTCCTATTGTAATAACAGTGTCCTTCTATTCCAAAATTTGTATTAACATTAGAAAAAACAGTGCCATTTTATTGACTGCTTGATAATGTCACTTACTGTATGAGCCAGCCATGGCCATCACATTAACTTTGCATGGGTCTGGCAGTAGCTGAGCACAAGTCAAACAGAATGGAAAATCCCACACACTGGAACTAACGATGAGCATCCTATCAGCTAAGCTTCCTTAACCAGGGATTGTTTTTTTCAGTCAACTAATACAGATTGTAAACTATTGAAGAGAAAGAAAACACTAAGAAAAACAAAAATTTAAACATTAGACTAATATAATAACATTTTTCTCTGAATTCGTTTGTTAGGGCTGCTGTAACAAAGAACCATAGACAGGGTGGCTTAAACAACAGAAATTTATTTTTTTTCACAGGACTGGAGGCCAGGAGTCCGAGATGAAAGGGTCAGCAGAGTTAGTTCTTTCTGAGGGCCATGAGGGAAGGATCTGCTAAAGGACTCTCCTTGGCTTACATATGGCCATCTTCTCCCTGGCTTCACTTAGTCTTCCCCCTGTATGTGTCCTTGGGCTCAAACTTCCTCTTCTTATAAGAATGCTATACATACTGGATTAAGGCCTACCCTAAAGACCTCCTTTTATAACTTCATTACCCCTGTATAGGTACGTCCTAACATGATCACATTCTGATATATTTGGGGTTAGGATTTCAACATATGAATCTGAGGAAGTAGGGCGTTTAACTTAATTCAGCATATAATTTAATTTTCTAAGCATATATAAAAATGTTCTTATGATATGTTTATATGTAAAGTTTAGCATAGGTGAGATTACCAAGTTATTTATAATTATTTAAAGTATTCTGAATTATATATAAATATCCTCCCAAAATAAGCTTGAACAAGAAATAGGTTGACTCGTGGTATTTAGCTATTTATATAACAAAAGGTAACTAAAGATTGGTATTAGAAATAGCAGGTGTAATATATGTGTACAGATGGGGGAAACTAAAAACAAAAAAGACACATTTAAATGATAGGTGACATTGTCTGCTAGTTGTATAAATATTTGTATCCCCTGGACTGTAACTTTTTACTGGGTTACAAAACAAATCCCTCAATATTATTCATTAGGGATAATAATAACTGCTTGTTGAGATGAGGCATGAATTTTTACCAACTGTTATGCCTGGTAGTATGGGCCAGACCCAGCCTCAACTTCCAGAGGAGTCACTTTCCCATGATAGGAAGCAAACCTTGTTGACTTGGCTGCAGTCTATTCATTCATCAAGTTAAACAAATGTTTAATGGGCACTTAGTATGTGCCTGACACTGTTCTCAATAAAAATCAATAAAAATCCATACGGTAAGATCTTTTACAAATTGTTATATATGCTGGTATTTCTTCAAACTGCTAGGATTAAAAAGAATCATTTAGTTAATTTAAATATGTTGCCAATAAAATACCTAGTTTGAAAGTAATTCCTAAGACTTAACTGCTATTTAGCTAAAGAGATCTTAAATATTCTGTTTTTTAGTATTCAGTCCATTCTATTTTAATAAACTTTGAACTATCTGAGGAATCTCAGTATGCTGGTGTTTAATGTTTGGAATGCTATAAATAAAGGCAAAGCAACCTAATTTTTATTTCAGAATGAGTTGTCGAATAACTATCTTTTCCAAAAACCTTTTCGCCTCAAGCTGTGAAAGATGAAATCAATAACTAAGTCTTTAAAACAATTTGCTTTAGCTCTTTACCCCCCAACATTTTCTCAGTCCTGATGGAAGTAAGAAATAAAACAGCTTTTAACATTGTTTTCTTTTCTATTTTTTATTTTATTTTATACAAACTGGGGATATTACCAAATAATAAAAGTGGCACAAAAACAACACCAGGATGAAGAAGAGAAATGAGAATTTTAGTCAATTTATAAACTGAAAAATCGGAACAATCATAATAAATTAATTTTTTAGATATATTTTTTCAGTTGATTTCAAGTTGTATTTTTATATGAATCAATAACCTATATCTCCTTTTAGAAATGCAGTTGGTTTTTAACAAACTTTTCATCAACAAAATTAGTAGAGGATCATTTTAGTGTTTTCTTGGTGGTTCAAAGTAAGATCGTGGTTGTTGACTGGACTCAGTAACTTGTACCAACTTATATGAAACATCTGTAATTTGAGAGAACTGGATGCAAGCTGTTTAATTGTGAAATGATATAATGTAACATAATCCTCAAAGCATGTACTTGAATATAGTGCATGTGGATTTGCATAGTAATGAATCCGCAAAATAAAGTATAAGGAATTAGGTGAAAGCTAAAAATGAAATAAGATATTGCGTGGCTGCATCGCATTACATTTAGATGGAAACTCTTCCTTTGAAACTCATTCTAAATGCATTTTTGTACTTAAGAAAATAGTATTTGGGGAAAATATTTTCTAATCTTAGGGTGTGACAGATTGTATTATATTACACATCATATTCCTGACTAGAATAAGAATCAATAAATGTCTTCAATAGTAATATTTTTCACTAATAAAGTCCTTCCTTTCATAAAACATTTTCATATATAAAAGAAAAGAAAAAAATACATAGATGCATGTTGACATGCTTTTTTCTGTGCATTACCTCATGTAATCATCACAACTCTATAAGATAAAAAAAAAAAAAACAGTCCTCAATTTCTAGCTGAGGAAAATCAGACAGAAAGAGATTAAATCACTTTCTCAAAGTCACACAGTCTGTAAGTGTAAAGTAGAGGTTTAATTGTGGGAGCCTCAGTCCAAAGATGGAGCCGCAAACCATCAAACCGTGTTGTCTCTATGTTGTATTCATGTATTACCTCTATTGATCTTCGGGGAAAGTTTATAACACTGTTATGAGTTAATATAATAAAGTCAGGTAATGTCTGAAGCTTCTCTATGTCACACACCCACTTTTTGTACCAAACCATTTTGGTCCAGATCTTTGACAAAGCAGCCCATCTAACCCAGCATAACTCTTCCCTTAAGTTCAGGGCTCAATGTATAGGCACCTTCCTAAAATGGTTCATTTTCTCCAGGTTTTGAACTTTGAGATCTGTATTACAGAATTATCTACACAGAATACCATTCCAACCCTCTAGAATCACCTCAAGGCATTTCAAACTTTATGTGAACATACAACAGAGGGGTGCTTTGTTCCATCTTATGAAACCAAACACTGAACGGGACATTATAAGACCCTTTTCTTTGATCTGTATGAGTCTTTTTTCCCTACCCCCAGGGCTTGCAGACATTCATGTTAACAAAGCTTGAGCAGCAACCTGAGTAGTAAAAGTGATGTTTCAAATATATGTGACTTCTGGCCACGTTGGCAATATCTACCTCAGCTACATATCACCCAGCTAGTCATTAATTTTTTCAACAAATATTTATTAATTTACTGTGTGAAGACTAAGGTAAGAAATAAAGCAAGGGAATGGGATACAGGTGTTTGGGGACATGGCTTTGCAGTGTTAATAATGTAATGGATTCATGTCTTACTGCTGTGTAACAATCCACGACAAATGCATTGACTTAAAGTAAACCTTACTTATTATTGTACTAGAGGCCCATTGCACAAAGATTCGTGCAATAGGCCTTCCTTCCCCTGGCTGCCGACACCGGTTTTCCTCCAGCACCCGGGACCCAGGCCTTTGCTCCGGCTGGAGCCTTCAGTCTTTGCTCCAGCCAGAGCACTGCTCCTATAGCTCCCTCGGCCCGCCCCCCCCCCCCCCCTCTCCCTCATAGCAGGTGTCCCGCCCCGCCCCACCCAGCCACTCTGCACCTGCATGCATGCTGCCCAGAGGCCCGGAGCAGCTGGGGGGGCGGGACTGCTCCATCTTTGTCAGGTTAATTTGCATACTCACTCCTGATTGGCTGGTGGGCATTGTGAAGTGGTGGTCAATTTGCATATTTCTCTTTTGTTAGTGTAGATAGTTTCTGTGTATAAGGATAAGGAGTCCAGGAATGGCTTAGTGGGGTCGTCTATTTAGTTTGTCATAAGACTAAAACCAAGTGGTTGGCTAGGCTTCAGTATCATCTGCAAGCCTGACTAGGAAAGCCTACCTGGGGCAGATCCTTCCCTGGTGCCTTCTGAGGGAGCATGGCCCTGCTGACACCTTGATTTCAGGTTTCTGTTCTAAAACATGCATTTGTGGTACTTTGTTTTGACAGCTGTAGGAAGCTAATACAGCATCCATGAAGCCATATTCCTGGCCCTCTCTTCCCTCATTAACCTCATTTGTTACCCAGTGGTACCATTACTTAAAATAAGAAGGCAAAACCACAAAATATTCATGAGTTTTACAGAGTACCTTTATTCTTATACAGACCTGTAAGATGGGTACTATCGTTATGCAGATCTTACTGATGAGAACATAAGGCCCCAGAAAGTTTAAGTATATTGTGTATGTTTGCACAGATGGAGTCAAACCAATAACTCTCTGATCTTGCTTTCTAAACTCTATTGTCTGTGATTTTCAAAAATCATGCTGCTAACTAAGCACTTCCTTATATAATTCTTTGTATTCTCATGTAATACATTTCACACCAAAGGAAATAACAGCTAAACTGTATTGGGTGCATCTTATGAGCTATGCAATCTGCATTTACTGTTGCTGTATGCACGTCTTACAACAGCCCTGTGGGGTAGGTTCTGTAATTCTACGTAGTCTCAGTTTACAGATGAGGACATTTAAGCATAATTTAAGCAGCTAGCCTAAAGTCAGACAACCAGGGAACGCCAAGGCCATAATCAAACCCACTAGCTTGACCCCAGGGTGTCCACTACCCTGAACCAGCTCCCTAGTGGCATCTTTGAGAGCATGGACTATTTTTCATGGTTCAATGACTTCTTTCTAATTTTACATAAAGCTGAAAAAATAGTAAGTTCTATTTTTTTTTTCAGGAAGAGCAGAACGCCAGGGAGGATATGACTGGAATGGTTCTCACTACCTCAGGAAACTGGTCTGGGTTACTCACTAGAAACGGGCACAGACAGTCTTTTCTCTCATTTGAGAGTCTTCTTCCAATCTGGTACAGTTTTCAGCATACCATCCCATGTTGTCAATATTTATGGTTGACAGACTCTGCAAAAGTGTTCCTTCTATCAGGAGAATCCTTTTAAATAGAATGGAAATTATTCATTTCCAAAATGGAAACAAAATCAAATTAACCTTTAAAGGAGTTTTTATTAAGATATCACTAGGATAAATGAGAAAATACCATATACACTGAGTGGCCAGATTATTATGATCTCTGAACACATAATAACTGGCCACTCAGTGTATATATATATATATATATATATATATATATATATATATATGGCTTGGTGCATGAATTCGTGCATGGGTTGTGTCTGGCCAGTCTGGCCAGGGGGAGGGGACATGGGCGGTTGGCCGGCCTGCCTACTGGTCGAACTCCTGGTCGAGGGGACAATTTGCATATTAGCCTTTTATTATATAGGATATACACAGAGTAGCCAGATTATTATGCATTCAGAGATCATAATAATCTGGCCACTCAGTGTATATTTTAGAAAGGGAAGCACCTATTACAATTTCTATATGTACACAACAAATGATGGTCAAAACTGCATAGACAATTGTGAATATCCCCCACTAAAGTATGCATGTGTATATCTACTTAAAGGTATTTTAAATTGAGTTCTGTAAGTATGCTAGCTCAAGGAACAGTAATTATTATAAGTGCATAAAGAAACTCAAGGAGCATTTCCTTTTCATCCAACTTTTCCCCAAGAAAACTTTTTTTAATTACTATAGATGCGACTCCTGTGTACTCCCTAATTTCATTTTTAAGCAAAGGGGAAATATATTTCCTACTGTTGTTTTGAAACCTCCAAAGTTAATTACTGGAGATAGTTGGATTATTTTTTTGCTTATCTTTATTCTATTGGGACTGTACACCATTTGCATGTAGCAAATCAGGGTGAGTTCACTTCCGACACAGTCAATTATATAAGTCTATCAACAGCTATTTTATTCTGGGAACAATAGAGACAGACAGCTCGGACTCTGTGATGAATGTAGATTAGAGAGAGGTCACCCTGACATACATAATTAGTTTGAGAATGTTAACTTAATAGGTGGAATGCCCCTAAGACAACTATACCTTAGGGCTGAAGCTGTAGGATCTGGAGCTCAGCTCCTGTCTGCTGTTGTCAGCATTGACATGGCTCAATACACTGCTTGTGAAATGGCATAAGGTATTATGGCAAAATGAAATGGCTGTAAAAACAAAATTTGCCTAATACTATGGTCATACTACATATATTTCCCTTCAGAAAGATTTGTGCAGCTAAATTATTATGCAAATTCCTAATAGGTGATTGGCTTCAACAGATAAATCTTTGGGTGCCTTCTGAGAACTAATACATGTTTAAACAAGGGTTCAATAAGCAATCGATGATAATATTCAGAGAAATATTAAATTTATGGTCTGTCCTTGCTATAGATATTAGCTTAAAATGGGAAGGTGAAATAAAGCACATGTTTTCCCAGTAATAAATTATTTGTTTTTTCATTCATGTGTAAGCAAAAAATAATATCTACGGTAGAGCTCATCTATAAAAGAGGGATGAAAAATGATATTCAAACTCTGCTTTTATTTTAATCAATAGATGATAATATTTTACATTATTATTGTTATTAATTGAATGAAAATAAGGATAATTTTTATAAAGAATAAATAATCTACTTTTCTGGACACTTCTAGGAAAAACTAGAAGCAATCTAGGGGCATATCTGCAATATAATTTGTGCCACACATTATACTATTTTATGTCAATAGTATAATTCATTTGTTCACTGTTTAGTATTCACTATATGTCAGGCACTAAATTTGATAATCTATTATTCTATCTACTTTAAAATGCAGTGCATACCTGCAAGGTGGATAGTATTATTCACATTTTACTGATGAAGTAAATGAAATACCTATTGGTTGTGAGAACCTGATAAGACAACCAAATGATGATAGATTAAGGACTTCCTGAATCTGAAGCCAATTTAATGGCTTTATATGATTTTTCATATAATTCAGATCTCAAGTCATTGAACTAGGTCTTACACATTTGGGTTTGCATTAAACAAACAGTAAGCATATTATTCCTCTCCAGCATCAAGTTAGATAATTTCTCAATAATTCTGTGGATACTTTCGGAAGCTATAGCCCAGAGAGTTTATGCAAATTCCTCAAGTTTAATATAGTTAGATGCATGCTTAATCTGTAAATGTTCATTTCAAGTTTTTCACAACCTCTGAGAATTCAATGGATACTCACCCAGTAAAGGTTTCAGCATTTCTAAGGCTGCCATAAAAATATCAGGCTTGTGTTTATATAATTAGGTTGCTCTTGGGTACAAGTTACAAATCACCCAATAGAGTTAGTGACTTAAATAGACCAACAGGCTCTATTCCAGGTAATTATAAAATAAAAAAAGCTTATCATATGTGCACACAAGTTCTTTGGTTGATCTCCCAAGGACACAGACAAAGGGTGGTGGAGGCCTGGGGTGGGCTATAAGGGATCAACGGGAGAGAAAAGGGGACATATGTAATACTTTCAACAATAAAGATTTTTTTAAAGTTTATTTCCTCAGAGATAATGGTAGTAAAAATAAATTGTCACATAATAACTAGCCTCTGCTGTTAGATAAATGCCAAGGTAAAACCAATTATTTATTTTATAATCATTTATGGAAAATAAATATTGGAAAAACAGGTTTCTTTAAAAACCTGAAGACTGATTCTACAGCAACTGAACATCATAGTGAATCACTTCATCTTCTACCAAATGATTGATCATTAACTGATTTAATTCTTCTAAAATATTCACACTACTCTCATATTTATTTCAATTCTTTCCCTGTTTACCAAGTTTTTAGAGAAACTCATAATTCACCAATGTCTTGATGACCTCACAAAAATCTAAGTAATCCCTAGGTCAACCATATTTTGTTGAGCAAAGATGAACTTTTATTTCTGTTTTTCTAAGAAGAGATATGCAAAAGGATATATCCCTGTATTCAGTGAACATGAATTTAAGCAGCATTTTTGATACCCCAAGTTTGTACCTAACCTATTGGGTAACATTCCATCATTCACCACCTACCACAAAAACACCAAATAAAAAATCTGTGTTGCCTCTGTCTATAGGAGTGATGAATAAAGCTCTTGGAATGTTACCATGCAGGAGGTGACACTGTTATATAATTTTCAAATCTTCATTTACAAGTATATTTTTAGTCAACACGGCACAGCTGGTACTGACTTTCTCTTTATCAAATTTCTGAACTCCCTGTTTGACAGATCCTGAAATTTCTAGATGTGGGTTTGATTTTCAGATGCCAAATTTTGGCACAAGAAGAGTGGTACTCACCTATAAGTTGTAGGACATGAAGTAATATTTCAACAATAGTTTTTTAAATTATATTTTTATTGATTTCAGAAAGGAAGGGAAGAGAGAGATAGAAACATCAATGATGAGAATCATTGATCAGCTGCCTACTGCACAGCCCCCACTGGGGATCAAGCCCACAACCAGGGCATGTGCCCTGACTGGGAATTGAACCATGACCTCCTGGTACATAGGTCCACGCTCAACTGCTGAGCCATGCCAGCTGGGCATCCACAAGTTTCAAAGAAAAGATTGAATATTGATGCTAAAGACACAATGTAGATAGATTAAGGCTGGATAGAGGAAGTGCATGCATGTGCATGCACATGTTTTGGGCACACACATGTGCATACACATGTACATGCACACAAAGGGAAGAGATGAGAGTTACAAGTTTCCAATGTATAATCAAAGGCAGTGCCAAGAGACATGGCTTAGGGTATAGCCCAAAGCTAATTTAATGAGATTTCCATTAGCACATATTTTAGTTTGGGCGGACAGCAGTGATGACTCACTTGTCATTGAAGGAAGTAAGTTTGACATCATTTCATAGAATATACCTTCTTCTTCAGTAATCAGTGAAGAGCATTCACTTCTAACTTGCTTACCTGCTTTCCTCACTTATACAAGAAAGCATCCAATCATGGAGAACACAGTTGAGGAATATGTTGCCATGGCAATTCAGATGAAAAGATATTGCTATTGTGTCCTTCCATCGTATTTTTGGGAACCAACATTTTACAGGAGCAAAGCCATGACACACAAGAGATTTTCCAAGAGGAAGAAGAACACATGCCAAGAACTCTAACAAAATCATTGTGTGAGTAGAGAGAACTCTCTATTGGAGACCTATGGCTTGCCTTAATTCACTAGGATGCATTTTATAAGATAATAATTTTAAGATAAGAATTTGTATAAGGTACATGGAATCTAGTGGCCACTGTGCTAAATGTGGCCTACAGATGCCTTATGTTTATCCAGTAGAATGTTTAACCAAGCTGTAATTTGAGTGTTTCTAGTTAGGGAGCAAACACCATAGTTGTTTATAGAAAGTGCTACCTAGCCTCTTCCCGGGTTCAAGTTAAGAGTCTGGCAATTAAAGGCATTTGAGGTTCCCCTTCTATTGCAGGTACAGGGTTGCTTCTAATCTAGGTGGGTCAAGGTTCATGGCTTGGTGAATGGAATACAGAATTCAGCCCCAACTCGCCCCTTTTGTGCAGTTTATAATTATCACAACCATGCATAGTGTCAGATATTTTCTCAAACTATGAATCTTCAGCTAAAGCATTTTGTCAAACTGTTTTCTGCTGTTATGAATACAATATTTCCCCCCTGTTCTCCATATAAAATTGTAACACTGAATAAATCTTTTCAAATAATATAACACTTTCTATCCTCCATGAAATTCAGATATTCCCAACCACCATCACCACCACCATTTATAATCACTAGTATAGAAAATGCATTGGGAAGATAACTCTAAATATACTGAATCCTCTTTTCTTGATTTCTATAAATTTGTATTTTTTTGCCTTAATGGAGCTTTGATCATTAGGTGCCATGCTTTTATTATGATATGTTTGAAGAACATCTTACCCCATTACTCTTGTTGATAGACCCAAAGGGGCCCACTATACCCACTCATTGCCTCTTTTGGAAAGCCTTTTCTTCCTCCATTAGAGAATCATGTTATTATAACATTTGGCAATATTTAGCAAATGTAACACTGTTTACAACATTCAGCTGGGTTTCATTTCTAAATACAACAGAAGTAATTATGAACAAGTTCAAAGAAAAATTTTTAGTATGACTAATAAAAATGCACCTATTATTCAATAGAAATCATCTAATTGAAGGTTCTTTGCTTTTCATAATTGATCTCACTTTCTCCTTTATAGTTCTAGGAAACGAATGAAAACACTCACAGAGCTGTTTTTTCTCTAAAATCTAGATGTTGCTAAATTCTCATCAAACGCAGTGGTTGATGACAGGTACAAGGAAATGGCAGACATTTAAATGATCCAAATTAAAATTGGTAATTAGCTCCCAAATTATTCCTGTCTTTTTCAGTTAGAACGAAGACACTTTTAACAGTTATGTAATTGCCACAAAGAAGTATAAATATCTTGTTCAGACCTAATATTCATGTATTTATGTGGAATATAAGTGGCTGAAAATGTCTTTTTGCCCATATACAACAGAATACACACACACACACACACACACACACATATTATTTATATATATATATATATATATATATATATATATATATATCCTATCTAATAAAAGAGTAATATGCAAATTGACCATCACTCCAACACACAAGAAGACTGCCCCCATGTGGTTAAAAATCCTGCCCCCATGTGGACACAAGATGGATGCGACAAGATGGCCAGCAGGGGAGGGCAGATGGAAGGGACCAGGTCTGCAAGGGAGGGAAGTTGTGGGTGATCAGGCAAGCAGGGGAGGGCAGTTGTGGGGGACCAGGCCTGCAAGGGAGGGCAGTTGGGGGTGATCAAGCCTGCAGGGAGGGCAGTTAGGGGTGACCAGGCTGGCAAAGGAGGAAAGTTGGGGGCAACCAAGCCTGCAGGGAAGGGCAGTTGGGGGGGACCCAGACATACAGGGGAGAGCAGTTGGTGGGGACCAGGCCAGCAGGGAAGGGCAGTTAAGGGTGACCAGGCCTTCAGGGAAGGGCAGTTAGGATTGACCAGGCCTGCAGGGGAGGGCAGTTAGGGGTGATCAGGCCTACAGGGGAGCAGTTAGGCATCAATCAGGCTGTCAGGGGAGTGGTTAGGGAGTGATCAGGCTGGCAGGAAGAAGCAGTTAGGTGCAATGAGGAAGGCAAGCAGGCAAGCAGTTTGGAGCCAGCAGTCCTGGATTGTGAGAGGGATGTTTGACTGCCTGTTTAGGCCTGATCCTACCTGGGTCGGGCCTAAACGGGCAGTCGAACATCCCTTGAGGGGTCCCAGATTGGAGAGGGTGCAGGCTGGGCTGAGGGACACTCCCCCCACCCCCCCATGCACGAATTTTGTGCACCGGGCCTCTAGCACACACACACACACACACACACACACACACACACACACGCACGCACACACACACACGCACACACACACACACATATACACACATATGTATATATGGCATTTAAAAATTTTTGAAAGGAAATCTTTTTTTATAGGTTAATCCATTATCAATAAGGATTCTTAAAAAATGTCTGACATCATAAACTATCATTATAAACTCTTAGTTTTATCTAGAACATCCTTGTACTAGGAAAAATGTATTTCTTCCCTTCTTCATGATTTCAGCTATTGTACATATTGTTTTTCATTTTAGTCACGATGTTCTGCTAATCAAAACTAGCAATATAATCTAGAGAGATCAGGGGAATTAATTAGGTACATCTCATTTGTACTCTGCTAACCTTATCTATGTCTTCCGTTTAGGGAAAAGAGCCCATCATTGACTGATAAACCAAGGAGATTCTATTTGCTTTATAGAAGGATCTATGAAAAGGCTGGCTACGGTTTATAAATCTTTTAGTCCCATCCTGACTCGGCAACACTTGAAGGCTGACCTTGAAATGGAAAGCATTGTACTCTGTGTGGAAATCAAGTGGAGGTATTACCATTTTAACTGATTTTATTCATATGCTTTATCTATTTTAACGAGAGAGAGAGAGAGAGAGAGAGAGAGAGAGAGAGAGAGAGAGAGAGAGAGAAAGTATTAATTAAAACTACATGCCAGAAATGGCTTAGAGCCTCAAAGGATGCTTCAAGACCTTACCACTTATTCTTAAATTTATTTATTTTAAGAACTCACCACTTCTAATTGCAAATAATTTGAATGAAGACATGTTTTCAAATCTATCTGCTTTCCAAATTCAACAAAATGGATCTAGTCAGAAAGAAAGTTTGAAACACAAATTTAGTTTATTAACTTTCATTTGAAGGAGAATGATTGAAAAGGGAAATAGCATTCTTTTTCTTTCTAAGGGTTCAGAAATATCATATTTATAAAAGATTGTTCTAAGTCAGATTAGAGAACTAGAAAGTCATGTTACAATAAATAGAAAGATGTCGCAGATGCTTCATGGATGCTTAAGATGACAATGAGAGTTGAGTATAATAATTCTCCAGAAGTTTAAATAACTTGGTTTATTCATCTGGAATGTGATTGCATTACACTGACTGTACAGCACTCCTAATAAAGGCACTAACTCATTTCTCTTTGAAAAAAATTTATCTTTATTGTTGAAAGTATTACAGATGTCTCTTTTATTATCCCCATTGATCCCCCCCGACTGTCCTCCCCCTAGGCCTTTACCACACTATTGTCCACTTATTTCTTGATTATTAAATCCCAGACAACAAGTATTTGCATCCTACTTGTGTGATTTTTGTTCTTTTAACCAAAATACATGATCTTAAATTTGATTTCTGGGAATATTTACTTTAAGAAGTTGTAATGTGTTTGTAGTTTAAATGAATTAAAATTCTAAAAATAAAAAGATCAATATTGGGTAACACTATTTCAATAAATCAGCACATAGGTCTTATCTATAACATAAAAGCCTGTGGTCGTGATGCCATAATGGTGTCACGTCCAAATGAGCAGCAGCTCTTGGGGCAGGCAGGGCGGGGTGCGAGCTACTCCCCACCCCACGGAGAGCTACTAGAGGCAGAGGGCAGGGCCGGAGCTACTAGCAGCGGAGAGGGAGCTATGAGCAGCGATGGGCAGGGTGGCCAGCTGAGGCAAGCGGAAGCGAGCTACTCGTGCGCGGTGGGCCTCTAGTATTTAATAAAAATGAATAGCATACTCCCATTAACTATCCTAAAACACAGTTTAGTTTCTTTGAAATGGTTCTCAAATACTTCCCTTTAAAACAGTGTTTATTAGTAAAACAGTGATTGTAATTACTTACTCATGAGTTCAACACAATTCAGATATATTTTATAATTTAGGGTGAAAGAATTGGTATGTGCTACTGACCTTGTCAATTAAAATGCTTACCATTAAAGTAATACTTAACAAAATAGTAGTCTCTCTCTTTCTGGTGGCAGTGTCTGGATAAGACATGCAGATATGGCACCTTGCCAATGGAAGGAAAAGAAGAAAGAATAGGTCACCAGCCTCGGACCTCAATGGCTGAAGGAAAAATGTATTTGGTGTCTGCCACACCTTTGTGTCCTTCACTGACACTTCGGTCCAACTGATCTTTGTGGCAAGGAAACCATCTGCTGTGTGACTGACGGGATGAAAGTAAAGGCTGATGGAGATGAGTTCTCTCCATATGCTGTCATGATGTTGGTTGCTCGGGGTGTGCAAGGAGCTGGGCATCACTATTCTCCATATCAAACTCTGGGCCACAGTAAGAAATAGAACCCTGGACGAGGGGCCCAGTCATCTCTCAGGGCCCTTGCCCACTCGGAATGAAGATCGGACAGATGAAGGATGTTACCTATCCCCTCTGACAGCACTTGCAGGAAGCGGGGTGGGGGGGCGGTTCCTGTGGTTGCCATCTGTGAACACAACTCCTCAAATTATTGTTTTCTATTAACAAATGGCCTTTGTGTCAACTTAAAAAGGAAAAAATTAAAAAAGTAATGTGACACATATTCAAGGTGTAACAGCAATTTGATAAACTATTAGAATCAGTTTTTTATAATACCTGATTTCTGGAAATTGCCCAAACCATTATCTTTTTATAGTTATACAAAGTTCTGTAGGATCTCTGTATAATGAAATGGAAATAACTTGTTATTCAAAACTTATTTTCAAATTTTACCATCTACAGCAGGTTTTAGAGAACCGTTTTTTTCACATCCTTTTGTGTCTGTTGTTAGTTCCTACCCTGCCAATAGCAATTATATGGTAGCGTTAAATTGAACACAGAGATATTAAAGCTCTGACAAGTTCATTTTATGTTTTTTTGCTATAGTGGTAGCTTCTTAAATCAAATTTCCTACAGAATATAATAAAATTGTGAGTCTCATGTCCCCTTCTGAAATTGGGAATAACTTTGTTACTGGCCCTGAGAAATTTGTGCTCCATTTGGTAATGGATCAGGTTTACCACTCCAGTGCGGGTAAGAGCAACATTCCAATCTTTCATCTGATTTTCCCAGAGACTGTTTTTGCATTGCCAAGGGTAGCAATGGCCCCAGAGCAGTGAATTTATACCTCCATAATGAGTATGGTTAGTCCACAACTGCATGCCAAGTACATGTTCATATCATCTTTATGACCCACATAATATATCATGGAGCTACAGGCTGAAAGGAAACCAATTAACCTTTAATGAGATGAGGACAGTGTAGGCAGTTGGCATTATGGGAGGTCTGCAATTCCCAGATGGAGACATTCACCTGGGCTCTATGCCACTATGGATCTGCAACCTATGTTTGGCACCAGCCATTTTTTTTACAGTGTCTACCAAATCTGTCCTCAAAATCAAAGCAAAGCAAGTCAGAATGTTACCCAAGGGAAGTGTACCCAGCTGGGTTGAGAGGATAGGGAAATAAGTGAAATTTCTAATATAGCTATCCTCAAAATCTTCTCTAGTTAAAGGGAATTACACACTTTGTAAGCTCTTCACAGATCATTCTGCCTTTAAGCACTTTAACCATGCAGGTATGAAATTAAAGGAACACTCTCAAACCAAACAGTGGCATTAATATGCTCACTCTCATCACAATGGAACATGACACGCTTTTTAATACCGTTTGATTCCTATTAAATTTCAATTGAAGATAGAGGTTCAGTGAGTCGATCTAGACCCAGTTTCCAGGATTCACATAATTTCTGAAATTACAGATACAGGATTTGTTGTCTGACAAATGTGCAAAAGAATAATGCTCACAAAGTATTTATTGTTCTATAAGTTGAGAGAGAAATCTCTTTGGAATTGTTTGACCTTCATTCTATCATGAGTTGACAGTTATTCTAGAAAGAAAGTACAGAGCCTGTAAAACATCTTTCTCTTCATATTGATCTTTGCATTGAATCTGGACAAACGTTTTTATCTGGTGGCACATTAATGTGGCAAACAGGCGTTTATCTGGGAAAGAGTGATGATGTCATCCAGGCTTCTCCACAATCACCTGTTCGATTTTCTACACATAAAAGGATAGAACTTCATTTCCTTCTTTTAGCTCAAAGTAGGCTCAAATAAATTAAAATGAGTCAACCTCCTTCCTTTTATTTATTACAATCAAGAACAATTCTCAGTGGTCTTTGCTTATAAACTGCATCCATGTTATATGATAACATTAAGAGAAGACCTTCAATTTTATAGACTGTTTAATCTATAAAATAATGATGTTACCTCACTACTAGTGATTCATATTTTTATAGCAAACATCCTTCTCTTATTAATGCTAGTATCTTCTCAGGGCTAGTTTTGAATGCCATAGAACCACTACTTTGTTTTTTCTAAAACAGTCTGCTTTGCTGATTACCTGAACTATTGGCCTCTCTCAAGTTTGTTTAGAAGAATGGAGAAGCATGACAGGACTGTTTGGGTAATAGTGGAGCTCAACATGCTAACAATTTTAAACCACCTATAAAGTGAGTTAAGCACAGTACTTACTTGATTGTATCTTTAATGGCAAGTGAATTACATGTAGGATGGAAGTATGATCCCAGGATCAAACACCTTTAGGTTTGTTATTAGTGGGGAGCCATTCCCTGTCCCCACCTATTGCTGGTGTCATGTGATGTCTTGAGAAAAAAAAAATATTCTGAGACTCGCAAAGAAATGAGTGGTATTTATTTGCATGGAACCAAACCCCTGAGTTTCTTCTCCCTCCGTACTGCCATGGAAGAAATGTAACTGTCTCCTTAGCAGAGATAGGTTTAAAGCTTGTTGCCCAAAATTTCCGTTCCATATTTCCACAGTTCAATCCAGTATCGGGCTAGCTTAGCTTGTGTTCCCAGCTGCAGTCCATCAGTCCATTATGTGTGGGGTTGGCATGACCATGGGATCGTTTTGTTCACTAAATACACATGTAGCTTCTGGGAACACTGGCGAATGCAAGGAAGCAGGAACAAAACCAGAGGAACAAGAAAGCTAAATAAGAGAATTTCTTTGTCTGGGGGATTATGTATTTCTAAATTTTCACGGGCTTGCAGTAGCCCCACTCCTTCTGGCCAATGATCTCTGCTCCAGGTTCAACTGACAGGGACCTTCCCTATGTCACTCTGACTTTACTGTGCATGAGTCCATCTCCCTTTTGTTGGAGCCCTTCCTCTAGTGATCTGCCGGAATGGTTCCCTGAGGAGTGTATAGTTGCAGCTTCCTGGTGAAACTGCCCAAATGACCATGCTTATAACGCCTGGACTCCCTTGTGCTCCTTTCCTATCTACACTAATAAAAGAGAAACATGAAAATTAACCATCACTCTGCTACACCAAGTCACACCCACCAGCCAATCAGGAGCGAGTATGCAAATTAACCCAACCAAGATGATGGCCGGCCACAGAGCTGGAGCAAGCAGGAGGCTTGGGTTGCCCCGGCAATGGAGGAAGCCAAGCTTCCCGCCCACCCTGGCCAGCCCTGGCCTCTGCTCAAGGCTACAAAGTTTCAATTAAGAAGATAAATAAATCCCAACAAAAATGGCAGTGGTCACAGAGATGGAGCAAGCAGGAGGCTTGGGTTGCTCCCGGTGATGGAGGAAGCCAAACTCCTGGCTGGCCCTGGCCTCCACTCAAGGCTACAAAGTTTCAATTATAGAAGATGAATAAATCCTAGATACTTGTTTCCAGCCGGCCCTGGCCTCCGTTCAAGGAGGCGCTGAAAAAAAAAAAAAAAAAGCAGGGGCTGGGACCTTGGGTCGCTGGGGGGTGATCAGGCCAGGATGGGATGGCAGGGGCCATTGGGGGTAAGCAGACCATCAGGGGGGCAGTTGGGGGTGAGCAGGCTGGCAGGGGTCATTTGGGGGCAAGCAGCTCGGCGGCGGGAGGCAGGTGGGGGCAAGCAGGCTGGCAGGCAGGTGAGCGGCTAGAGCCAGCAGTCCTGGATTGTGAGAGGGATGTCCAACTGCCGGTTTAGGCCCAATCCCTGTAAAATGGCAGTAGGACATCCTTCGAGGGGTTCCAGATTGGAAAGGGTGCAGGCCAGGCTGAGGAACACACTCCGCCCGCCCCCCCCCCCCGCCCCCGTGCATGAGTTTCATGCACTGGGCCACTAGTTATTAATAACTAGCTAAAAAATTACTAGTAGAAGAATCTAGGAGAGAATCCCTCCACCTGCTATCACTAAACACATACACAATAATGCTTTTTGTTGTTTAATGGAAAATTGTTTACTAAAGCAATGGGGATATTTACTGACTACATATTTCTTAGGAATATGGACTATTAGATGTTCTGAGCAACTACCTTGTTCAATGGTTCCCAACTTTAAACATAAGCATCCCAGAAGGAGCTAGTTGAAAGTGATATGATAGGGCTCACCTCAAGATATTGTGATTTAGTGGACATGGGATGAGACTCAAGAATCTGCTTTTTATTTATTTTTAATTAGGTACGTTTTAAACATTTATCTTTATTATTGAAAGTATTACAGATGTCCCCTTTTCCCAACCCCATTAACCCCATTCACTCCACTCCTGCCCTCTCCGCAGGCCTTCCTCCTCTTTTTTGCTACTTCTAGAATACCCATTTGTTTTTCTATATAGATTTCCATTCTCTGTTGAAATTCTCCATCTCTTTATTCATTTTGTTCATCTTTCCTTCAGTCATTTTAACATTTCTATAATAGTTATCTTAAAGTCTTTGACTACTGTCTCCAACAACTGTACAATTTTTTGGTCTGTTTCTACAGTCTGATTAGTCTCTTGATTTATAGCCATATTTTCCTGACTCTTTTCAAAAAATATTTAATTGATTTGAGAGAAAGGAGATTTGTTGTTCTACTTATTTATGAATTCATTGGTTGATTCTTGTATTTGCCTTGACTGGGGATGGAATGGGCAACCTCGGCCTATCAAGACCACACTCTAACCAACTGAGCTACTTGGCCAGGGCCCTGACTCTTCTTAAGTCTCAACTTTCAAAAATTTATATTTCAGTCATTGTTTATAAAAGTACAATATAGACTAAAGTAAATGTTACTTGCATCCAGAGAGGATTAGCCCTTTCCCTTACTAAGCAGATAGTCTGAAAGGCACGATTCAAGCAAATTGAATTGTGTTGGGACTGAGATTCTTTTTTATGTAGACATTTCTGGATTGTGTCTACATAAGGGACAGAAGACCATTATATGTGAAGGAGAGAGGCCTGAAACAAAAGAAACCATTCTTGTCCAACACCTTTATCCTGGACTTCCAGTCTCCAAAATTGTGAGAAAATAATTTTCTGGGTTTTGTTTTTTTTTTTTAAGGCACCCAGTCTGTGTTGCTTTATGACAACCCTAGCAACCTAATACAGACTAACTATGTCCAGCTGCACAGTTGTGCTCCATGATGTCAACTAGGGTTTCAATCACATGGGGTACCCTGGGCTGGCATGTCCAAGATGGCTCAGTGTGTTTGTTAAAGTATCTCCCTCTAGTGGCACTTATTCTTTTAAGCACCATGAGGCTGTTGTACCCTTCCTCCCCCTCTTACTATAGCCTTCCCTGGCTTTGGCTTATTGAGCTTAACACTTCAGCCCACCTCACACAGCTTCAAAATCTGGCAAAGAGAGCTTTAGTATATTTCCCTTCCTTTGGAATAACTTGATGCCAAAGCACTATGAGATGGGGAGTTATTTCCCTGTGCCTTCTGGCCAGCCTCCAGCCTTCTGCATTGCCATAGCACTCAGCAAGTTTCCTGTTGGGGAAAACAGCTGCACATCTGGGGCTCTTCTAGATCACAATCTGTCATGCCAGCCAGCATGATCAAAAGCTCTTCTGACTTCCCTTCCCCCTAGTAAGAGTCCTTCTACCTCTAGTTAGGCATCCTCAGTCTCAATAGTCCTCTCGGGGGAATAAATCCTGCTCTCAACTCACCCAGGCACACTCTTCTCTCTATATAATCTAACTTATGGAGTCTTCCTTAGTTCTACAGCTCTACAATGTTTTCAGAAGTATGATTTTTTTTAATAATTCGTTCATTTCCTTCCATTGAACCTATTATATCTTTCTTGGAAGTGGAAATCCCCAAATTAAATATAATCCTAACTGGCATCTATAAGAACCTAAACAATATAAGCTCCAACATATCTTTCTACCTTTTTCTATTACTGCTCCCCAGCTCACATGCTATGCTACAGCAAAAATGGATTTTTTAGTTTTTTATTTTTAATTTTTAAATAACACACCAACATTTTCTACCTCCAAGTCCCTTATCCTGCTGGTTGAAGCAACCTGTGCCGGCTGGAATTCTGTATGTTCTCAACATCTCACTTTAAATATCACTCTTTAATGCAGTCTTTTCTTAAATCTTCAATTGGAAATGATCTCTCCCTACTTTAAAACACTTTCCAGATGTATTTTACCTTCTTAAAATATGTAATATTGTCTTATCTTTTCTCTTTTTATAAGAAGTTAATAATTTTATTCCCCTCAATAGGCAGATTATAAATGCCTTGCAAGTCAGATGCAGGCAAGTTCTTACACATAAGTACTGTGCTTAACTCACTTTATAGGTTCTTAAATATCCTGCACATTAAAGGCTGAGATGCAGCAACTGATTACTTGACAAATCTCTATTCTCTCCTGACTGTCTCTGTCTTTGTGCTAAGCATAGAACAGCCACTTTAAAAATAGCTTTATTGAAGTATAAATGACTTATAGTATCAATACTGGTATGAATTTGATGTGTACCAGTTGACACATCTACGCTAATAAAAGAGAAACATGCAAATTGACCATCACTCTGCTACGCCCACCAGCCAATCAGGAGGAAATATGCAAATTAGGAAAAAGAAGGTGGCCGCCCAGCTGCTCCAGGCTCGGTGGCCAGGCGGGGCAGGACTCCTGCTATTAGAGGGAGGGCAGGGGGCGAAGGGATCTACAGGAGTGGCACTCCGGCTGCAGCGAAGACAAAGACTGCAAACTCCAGAGTCTGCAGCAAAGACGAAGATGGCAGTCTGCAGTGAAGATGGCATACTCTGGCCGGGGTCTGCAGCAAAGATGAAGATGGCAGACTCCAGCTGGAGTCTGCAGTGAAGCAGTGAAGACGAAGATGGCAGACTCTGGCTGGAGTCTGCAGCAAAGACAACAGACTCTGGCCGGAGTCTGCAGCGAAGATGAAGATGGCAGACTCCAGCTGGAGTCTGCAGCGAAGACGAAGGTGGCAGACTCTGGCCAGAGCTTGCAGCAAAGATGAAGAAGGTAGACTCTGGCTGGAGTGTGCAGCAAAGGCCGCAGACTCCAGCCAGAGCAAAGGCCTGGGTCCAGAGTGCCAGAGGAAAACCGGTGCTGGAAGCCAAGGGAAGGAAGCCCTATTGCACGAATCTCTTCATGCAACGGGCCTCTAGTTTATATATATAAAAGCCTAAGCGACCATTGTGACCAGACGACCCGATGACAAACAACCAGCCAGTAGCTATGACGCATATTGCCAACCAGGGGGCAGATGCTTAACACAGGAGCTGCCCCCCCCCCCCCCCCCCGTGGTTAGTGTGCTCCCACAGCCAACCTCCCGTGGCCAGCCAACCTTCCGTCGTCCCTCCCCGCAGCCGGCTGGCCCCCATCGGGACTGGGCGAGATGGCCCCAATGGGCCCTAACTGCCGGCCAGGCCAAGGGACCCTACCCAGGCACAAATTCATGCACCAGGTCTTTAGTTTTAACATAAAGTTACTCCCATGAAACCAGATCTACAATCAACATAATGAATAAACCTATTACTGCAAAGTTTTCTCATTGTGCTTTGTAATCTCTCCCTCTCACTGCCAAACCCAAACAAGCACTGATCTATTTTCTGTTACTATTGATGAATCTGTGTTTTCATGAATTTTATATAAACAACTAGAGGCCCGGTGCACAACATTCATGCACTGGGTGGGGGGATTCCTCAGCCCAACCTGTACCCTTTCACAGTTCAGGACCCCTCGGGGATCCCTAAGCTGGCAGGCGGACATCCCCTGAGAGGTCCTTAGCACTGCTGTGGAGGCAGGAGAGGCTCTCGTCACCACTGATGCACTCGCCAGCCATGATCTCGGCTTTTGGCTGAGTGGCACTCCCACAGGGAAAGCGCTGCTCAGCCAGAAGCCAGGCTCGCTGCTCCTTAGCACTGCCTCGGAGGTGGGAGAGGCTCCCGCCACTGCCACTGTGCTTGCTAGCTGTGAGCCTGGCTTCTGGCTGAGTGGCCCTCCACCTGTGGAAGTGCACTGACCATCAGAGGGCAGCTCCTGTGTTGAGCATCTGCCCCCTGGTGGTCAGTGTGCATCATAGCAACTGGTCATTCTGCCGTTTGGTCGATTTGCATATTAGGGTTTCATTATATAGGATCATATGGTACTTTTTTTTGTTTGGATTATTTTGCTCAGCACAATTATTTTGAGATTCGTACCTGTTGCATGTTGATGAATATTTGGATTGCTTTCATATCATGATTATCTATACTAATAAAAGGCTAATATGCAAATTGGTCAGGATGCCCTCACAGTAACGACCGAATAGCAGGCTGCGTGGGGCGACAATGTTGGCAGGGGGGTTAGTGAGGGATGACCAAATGACTGAACAGCAAGCTGTGTGGGGCGACCAGGCTGGCAGGGGGGGCAGATGGGGTCGACCAGACTGGCAGAGGGGGGCAGTTGGGGGTGACCAGACTGGCAGGGGGGCAACCAGGCCGGCAGAGGGGGTAGTTACGGGCAATCATGCTGGCAGGCAGAGGTAGTTAGGAGTGATCAGGCTGGCAGGGGGGGGGGCAGTTAGGGGCAATCAGGCAGACAGGCAGGAGAGCATTTAGGAGCCAGCCATCCCCGATCCCTAGGATCGGGCCTAAGCTGGCAGTCGGACATCCCTCAAGGGGTCCAGATTGGAGAGGGTGCAGGCTGGGCTGAGGGGACACCCCCTGTGCACAAATTTTGTACACCGGGCCTCTAGTTACAAATAAAGCTATTATGAATATTCATGTACAAGTCTTTTTATGGACATATGTTTGTTTTTTCCTTGGGTGAATATCTAGGAGTATAATGGCTGAATTGTATGGTAGTTGTATGTTTCAGTATTTTAGGAGCTATAAAACTGTTTTCCAAAGTGATTTTACCTATTTATTTATTTATTTACTACTTTTTAATCCTCACCTAAAGATATTTTTCCATTGATTTCTAGAGAGAGGGAAAGAGAGAGAGAAATATCTATGGGAGAAACACATCGATTGGTTGCCTCCTGCATGAGCCCTGACCAGGGCCCGGTCCTGGGAGGAGCCTGCAACCGAGGTATGTGCCCTTGTCTGGAATCAAACCCCAGACCCTCTGGTCTGAAGGCCAATGCTCTATCCACTGAGCCAAAGCGGCTTTGGTGATTGTACCCTTTTAAATTCCTTTTAACAGTTTATGGGTTCTAGTTTCTCCTTTTACTTGCCAATGGTTGGTATGGTTAATCTTTTTTTAATATATTTAAAATACCCTAATAGATATGTACTGGTATTTTAGTATGGTTTTAATTCATGGTTTTCTAGTGACAAATAACATATGATTTTTTTGTGGGACTATTTGCCATACATTCATTTTTTTTTTTTAACAAAGTGTACACACATCATACAAACACAGAGTCGCTACTGATTAAATTCTAACTAGTTAACTAACTCAATATTGTCCAGATTCCCTAATTTAGGGATATGTATTTATAATTCAGTAAGAAAATTAATCTCTTTGACTGAATATGTAAAATGTTATCAAAGGCACTGTAGACAGTCCTATTTGTTTGTAAGTCTCTGAAGCAAAGGAAACTAATTTGCAGAGAGAGAACAAAATAATATTTAGAAGGAAAGAGAGATGGGAGTGACAGAATATTATTTGGATTCACACATCTTTTTAAATTCCAGTTCCCATCATTTCTGAATGTCAACTACTTTCTTACCTCAGGTCTGAGGAGGCACAGTTTTCTTCTTGTTGACCTTACCTAGCTCCAGGTATCTTCTGTAATTTGCAATTGAAATTACTCAAAGAATGCTATTTAATTTATTAAATATTTCTGCAGTGTGGGCAGTAGGTTTTAAAGGTTGAATGATTATTTCAGAGCAATTGAAACATTTATTCTTAAGTTGCCATATTTAGCAAGTATATTTAGTAAGCATGTAATATACCATACTTCATTGTTTTCATTTCTTGCTCATACTAACCTCTGTATATAGTGTTTTCACAGGATTAATGACTTGTTGGGGTTAATGACTCTCAGCTATGCCATGGACCATCAACTTTTCCCAGTTGGCCATTAATCCCCAGGAAATGCCGTGTACCTCAATCATTATGGTTTAATTAGTCATTAAAAATCTGTTGGTTAATTGCCACATTACAAGAATCAAGACATGGGAAAGTGGCTGCAAAGACCAGAAGAATCACAGCAATCACAAAAACAGAAAAAGGTAATTCATACATATGTGTGTGTGTGCACACATGTGTGCTCAGAAGATAATAATTAGAAAATGTTTCCGTTTTACCTGATAATTTTCATTTAAGGTGTTTGTATACTTACAAAATATTTTAATGAGAAATATAATTGTGTTAACAGTTCTTGAAGAAGATACCAAGTTTCAAAGTTTACAAAGAATAACTGGCTAAAAATTTTCTAAGTGTTATTTAACATTAGGATGTACAATTGGAATAGTTCAAATTTAGATGTTCCATCAACCAGCTACCTTGTCTTAGGTAAGCCCTTAGTTCTGCATCTCAGTCCTCTCATCTATAAATTGGGAAAACTGTACTACAATTTAAAGTGTTCTGAGATTTTGTAAAATATTTAATTATTGAAAATATATTTAAGCTAAGAAAATAAAAATGTTAGTCTTACACAAGAAATATGAATTGTTTTAGACTTTCATTGAATCCTATTTATATTATAACCTCAAATTGACAATATAAAAATTATAGTTTCCACAAATTACCAATATTAAGAATAGATTTTTTCACTATAACCCTACATATATTAAAATATAGTAAAATAATATTGTGAACAATTTTATATAATTTTATTGATTTGTATAAAATAAACAAATTCCTTGAAAGATACAAACTACCAAAGCTTTCTTAGGAATATGTAGATAACCAACATAAGTTCCATTTCTATTACAGAAATTGAATTTGTGGTAAAAGTTAAAAGATTAAAAGTATTACTAAATAAAGAGAAATATCCAATATCAATGTTAATTAAGAAAAACTTCATGAACTTCAGGATACAAACTACTGACACATACAATATAAAAAGTGCACAAGAAAGAATATTTAATAGTAATTTTTAAATAATATGACACTATAGGAAATTATACATGGACTGTTTTTCTAAAAGACAATAAATTGTGAGGGCTAAATAAGTTTAAAAATGTTTAAGAATAAAGTTCATTTTTAAATGTAGAAACTAACATATCTTAAAATGAATTCAATTAAAAAACATTTTTAAATGCTCATTACTTAATATGCACTATGAGAATTTATGCTTCGAAAAGATGAAGTCCATTAAATTTTAAAAAATGAGATTGCATTTTTGTCCACATTTTCTGAATGGTCCAGTTCACCACATTCTTATTCATTGAACAGCACTGCTTTTTGGTTGTGTATATTATTCTTGAAAACATTTTGTGCTCATGAGACCATTTCTCTATACACGTCTGTAATGCTGATAATAATAATTGACAATCTCAGGACCAGAGAGAGGGCAAATACATTGGAAGGTTTCTGTTAATTAGTTAGCATGGCCACTAGGGCAAAAGTGTATCTGAATAAGTTGTTTAAAACTCAAAGGAATAGGAGTTCTACATTTATTATCCTAAAGAACAGTTGAGAAAACAGATCGGCCTATTTGGAAATCTGTTCCATGATACCAGAAATCTTTCCATAATACACAATTCTCAATATTAACACTTTGCACTCGCTTGCTTTTTTCTCGATTCCTTTATTCTAATGCTAACTGTGTCGAGTCACACTCGACATCCGAGTGCAAAAGGTTAAGACTTTAAAGGTCCCCCCATCCCCCCCAAAAAAGGTTGGTCTTTGGGGGCAAGAAGAGAGAGGTAGGAGATGCCATACCCTCTTACTAACTCTGAGTATATCATGATGCTGACATTGTTTTTGGATTCTCTTACACTAAGAATGCGCTCATTCATTCCTTCATTCATTCAGACAATGTATGAGGACACACTATGTGACAGTATCTGTTTTAAGTTCTGGGCTCTATGCCACTGTATATCTGTAGCATTATTTACAATAGCCAAGATAGGGGAGCAAGACAAGTGCCCAATGATAGACCAGTGAGGAAAAAAGCTGTGGTACATATATGCAATGGAATATTATTCAGCCATAAAAAATAATGACATCTTACCATTTGTGATGACATGGATATAATTAGAAGATATTATGCTAAATAAGTCAGTCTGAGAAAGACAAATACCATATGATTTCATTTATAAGTAAAATCTAAAGAACAAAATAAATAAATACAATTGAAACAGACTCATAGATACAAAGAACAGAATGATGGTTGCCAGAGGGGAAGGAGGTTGTAGAACTGAGTGAAAAAAGTGAAGGGGTTAAGAAGTACAAATTGGCAATTACAAAATAGTCACAGGGATGCAAGTACAGCATAGGAAATATAGTCAGTGATATTGCCATAACTATGCATCATGCCAGGTGGGTCCTGGGAATATTGGGGGGAACACTTTATCAAGTATGTGATTGTCTAACCATACTATGCTGTACACCTGAAACTGATACAAAATAATATTAAATTACATATACATAATTTCTTTAAAAAAAGAGAGAGAAGATAGTGTCTGTGGAACCTAGAAGTGGTCTCTCCGATGGCTTCTGAGGCTTCCCCAAGCAGAGAGAATGGAGGACACATATCCAGGTTCCTCCTTTCCTGCATCAGTGCTTTCCCATCAGTGCCTCCCACTGGCCAAAGGCAGATGGAGGCAGTTGGCAGAGGAGGCTGGGAAATATAGGTTGCAGGGGTCCACCTCCTGCCGTAGGGAGGAGAACAGGGGAAAAGACTGGATCTGGAGGCAAACAGACCTTCACCATAGAGCATCCTAGGTAATACTTCACCAATAATAAAGGAGATATAGCACTGTATCACATAACTTAACGGTAAATGCAATACAAATAAGCAAAGGATTTGAGCTGTCCTTAATTAGACAGATCCCTGTCTGACAAAGCACAATTTTAGGAAAGTGCATCTTTTGGCATAGCTCTTAAATAAAGCATTTATATTTTCCGATTTTCTAAAAATAAAACTTACTAGTATTTTAATACTACTCAAATCCCTTCACATCAGAGTACTGAATATGCATCAAAGTAAGATTAGAGAGGAAAAAGCACATTTTCCCTATGTAGCAGTTCTCCACAAGATTTGTTGGAACTCCTGACCTAAAGTTTGATATTGGTACACATTTGTTTTCTTGGCAGAGAGATATTAAGTAAAGCCTACTGCTAGAAAGCTCTTTTCTCTAGTTTTTTGGTTGATCCATTAAAAACGGGGTACCCCTAACTGGTCTGGCTCAATGGATAGAGCGTTGGCCTGCAGACTGAAGGGTCCCAGGTTCGATTCTGGTCAAGGGCATGTACCTTGGTTGCAGGCACATCCCCAGTAGGGGGTGTGCAGGAGGCAGCTGATCAATATATCGATGTTTCTCTCTCACCGATGTTTCTAACTCTCTATCCATCTCCCTTCCTCTCTGTAAAAAAATAAATAAAAATCAATAAAATATATATTAAAATGAATAAATAAATAAATAAATAAAAACAGGGTAAAACTTCTAAACATCTCTGAAAGTCCACTAGTTGATTTTGACTCCTACAGGAAGTGCTAATTTTAATTAGTAAACAAAGAATCCAATCCCCCAAACCAAGTTTAGAATAACGAAGCTCTTCATATATGATGGTGGTCTCAGTGTATTAAAGTGCTGCTGTTAATTTGTAAAACACAGTGAAAACCACCTGCCCTACCTATATCAGAGAGTTATGAGGGCAAAATGAAGGTTAGTAAATGCTCTGAGAATGTACAATTAGGTACAAATATGAAGTAATATGGTCCATGTTAATTTAGTATCAATTGAGGAGTATTTAATATTTGACATTTTCCATAGCACAGTCACTTACAAGAAATAGGACTTAATAAATAATATTACTATGTTTTCCCACAGTGACCCATAACATGATACTTTGAAAAGAATGACTAGCCCTAGCCGGTTTGGCTCAGTGGATAGAGTGTTAGCCTGCAGACTGAAGGGTCCTTGGTTTGATTCCGGTCAAGGGCACATGCTTGGGTTGTGGGCTTCATCTCCAGTGGGGGGTGTGCAAGAGGCAGCTGAGCAATGATTCTCTCTCATCATTGATGTTTCTATCTCTTTCTCCCTCTCCCTTCCTCTCTGAAATCAATAAAAACGTATTTTTTTTAAAAAAAAGAATGACTAATGGAATTTACCAGTAGAGGAAATTGAGGCACTATGGATGACTGTAGTCCCTGTGGTAAATAAATAAATGACTAAGTAAATGATGCTCTACCGAACTAAGTTTGTAGCCCAGGAACAGCTGCAATTTTAAAGAAATAAACTCTTAAAAGAATAGCTAAACAAGACACGCTTTATCTTAATTGTCTCTTGCTCAAAGGGAGTTTTACTCCTACACATAATGAATGAGAGCATTCCCTGGGTCAGATTGATTCCATCACTAAAATGATAGACAGCTCAGGTTACATAAAAATTCATCGACATCCTGCATCTTTAACCAAATCCAGTCAACTGCCTCCTTAACTACATTTGTAAAGATTTTCTAATCCTCCATGGGGGCTTAAAGCATACTTTTGTATAAGCCAGGCCAACTAAGATTAAAGCTAAAATAAGGAACCAGATTTTTTATTTTACAAGAATGCAGAGTTAGGAAAGCTTCTTTCAATCTCTCAATCTCATTGTAAAGGGAGTCAGGATGCAACTGAGGGAGAGTGGAAGTAGAGACTATGGGTGTCATCTCAAGTGCCTGTAAGACTTTCGTTCTCAGTGTAGTGAGCATAGAGAATATTTGGTGGTGCTTATCATTATTACAGGAAGAAAAAATATTGCTCACTATCATAATAATACAGAGATAATAAAACAATAATTTTAAAATATAGAAACATTTTTAGTTCTAAATTAATTTAATGAATATTTAAAAGTATCATAGGAGGCAATCTTTACTCAATAGTCTTTTAGAATTATCTCAGCATGATCTGTTAGGTTTCCTCTGTTCTTTACGTAAATAGACTTTAGGATGAAGCAGTTTTGAATGTAACTACACATTTATTTTACTTCCTCATAGAAAACAAATCCATGAAATACTTAAATAAAAAAGCAAGTAGCTTTCAGTAAGTGTTTGCATATTTTACTCTCTATACTTTATTCTTTCTTTAAATCCCAAAACACAGAATTGAGATATTCATAATTTTCATAACCCTATAATCTATATATAATTCTGTCAATAACACTTATATCCATTCTCCAGAAAGCCCCTGAATATGCAGAATTAGGAAATTAAACTAATTGGTCTAAACTAGGGATACGAACCCCTACAAATGCCAAAGCACTCATTATCAGGCTGACTCTGCTATTTCCTTGCTAAGGATATAAAGGTGTGTTCCATATCCTGAACATGATAGACTTAGTTTACATGGCATGGATACAAGCAATAGTTACTGCATGAGTAGGACACAAAACCACCTGGGCTGGTTGATTATTGTGCCATGGGGAAGGAGCTGATAACTGGTTTCTCTTTTCCTAGAACTCTTCTCTTTGACAACCAACAGCACATGAACATTACCTGCTAGACTATTCCGCCCATGCAATTTTTCATGTTGATTCACAGAAATGACAAGTGACATTGTTCACCGTCACATTGATTGGAAAAAATCAGTATGACAGTGAAAATACGGATGACTCCAAGGATAGGGAAAACTAAAATATCTCTAAACTAGTAGCCCGTTTGCACGAAGATTCGTGCAATAGACCTTCATTCACCTGGCTGCCTGCACCAGTTTTCTGCCAGCACCAGGGACCCAGGCCTTGGCTGTGGCCACCGCCTTCTGCCTTCTTTCAGGGTCCGGGCTTGGCCCTGGGCGGTGGCCTTGGGCTCGGCTGCACCCAGCGTCCCTGCTACCCAATCAAGGCTGGGAAAGCCTAGGGCGGCTTTCCCCGGCCTTGGGCTCCGCCGCAGCACCCCAGCGTCCCAGTGACCGCAGGAGCCAGCCGACCCCCCAGGTCGGCTCGCTCCTTCGATTGGAGCAGGCACCCCGCTGGCGCCCAAGGCCGGGGAAAGCCTTGGGCAGCTTTCCCCGGCCTTGGGCTCCACCACACCCCAGCTTCCCTGCAACGGTTTCCTGGTGGGCGTGGTTGGTGGGCGTGGCTTGGTTGGTGGGCGTGGCTTGGGTGTAGCGAAGGTGCGGTCAATTTGCATATTTGTCTATTATAAGGTAAGATGTCAAGTAATCCATAGTATGAGGCCTAAACATTAAATTGTTTGAAAACTAAATTAAGAACTTTTTGAAGGAACTTTTAAATAGATGGACTAAGCCGTGGTCACCAACCGGTGGTCCGCGGACCACTGGTGGTCCGTGAGGTCCAAAAGGTTGGTGACCACTGGACTAAAGCACCCTTCTGAAATTAAATCTACATCAACAATGGTGAAATCTACATATCAAGTATTGTTATAGTGTACATCAAGTTATATATAGGGCAAAAACTTAAGCATGATCCAAAATGATTGTGTACTTGTGACAACATTATTTATGTCAGAAGCAATGAATGCCTCATTACAGTATTCTGGATACACCAAATACCAAAACATAGCAAGGATTTAAAATAAAAAGAAACCTAACAGATCAAGCTAACTCAGTTGTTCTTTGATAGTTCTATAATAGTAAATTATGTTTTTAATTTGTAACATAAGTTTTGGTAAATCAAATCTCTATTCATTCAGAATCTTCATTAACTCTTTACAGAGAATTCTAATAGATACCACTGTGCATTTAATGCTATTTAACTTAAGATAAATAGTAAGCTTCATGAAGACATTAGTGTCTAGCAATAGTGATAGTGATAGGTAATATAGGTATCATCAAATAGCTAAATAATTCTTAGTACTTATCATGAGCTTAGTCCTTTCTTCATCCATTATTATTTTATTATCACTTATGATTACTTCATTTCTTCACTTATTGTCAAGTTACTTTTATGTGTACTTGCAGAAACTGCGGCAAAGTTAAGCCTTATCTTGGCTCTGTGTCTGCAAGCCGCCTCATTTCTCTAAAACAAATCTGTTCCCAGAAACTGTGAGAACTTCAAGCATAAAAACTTGGTGATCTTCCTCCTGTTTTTACTAGAACAGCACCTGGCACCTGACAGGCTAATGTTTGAGGAACTATCAAATATGCACGCTAGAAATTTGAAATAAAAATTGACAACCAAGATCCTGTGGTGGAAAAATTAATTTACAAATTTTAATTTGCTGGTCAATCCATGTGGTTTCTTCTAACCAAATGCTGTTCCAAATATACAAATGCAGTGATTATTTTAGATGTATATTTTTAACAATTTTGTGAATTGTTAGTGATTATGATACACATGTGTTTGAGCATACTTATAAAAGATTTTATTAGAAGAGGGCATGCAGAAAGATCTAGCTACCAAAATGTTCATCCTAAATTTTTTTTCAAATATATTTTTATTGATTTCAGAGAGGAAGGGAGAGGAAGAGAGAGATAGAAACATCAATGATGAGAGAAAATCACTGATTGGCTGCCTCCTGCATGCCCCACACTAGGGGAATTTGTCTGAAACCAGGGCATGTGTCCCAACCGGGAATTGAACCATGACCTTCTGGTTCTTAGGTAGACACTTAACCACAAAGCCATGCCGGCTGGGCCTAAATTGTTTATGACAGAGGATAATTTAAAAAAAGTCAAATACAGAAAATTGGTTTGATAAAATCATGCTTAAATATGAAGACATGAAAGCATTACCATAAAGAATAGTTAATAGCATGAAAAATGAACACTATATCAAGTAAGAAAGTTATGACAAGATTTTATGCATACTAAAACCTTGTATTTGTAAAAATAAAAACTAGGTATATGTCAAACAGTGTAGAAGAACCAAAATCCAACGGTACATGGATTTATAGATAAAGAGAGCAGACTACGGGCTGGGTGAAAAAAAAAAAATGAAGGGATTGAGATGTACAGATTGGTAGTTACAAAATAGTCAAGGGGATGTAAAGTATAGCATGGGGGATATAGGCGGTAACATTGTAATATCAATGTATGCTGCCAGACGGGTACTGGAAATATCAGGGGTACACTTTTTAAAGTATATGATTTTCTAACCACTATGCTGTACACCTGAAAATAATACCAAATAACATTAAATATAAATTTTCATTGAAAAAATAAAAAAAACAAAATATTTAAAAAGGGAAATATGGTAAATGGAAGTTTTATATGTCTAAGGAAAGTGCACATTATTTTTATTTTAACCTTTTTCTCTTTAGTGTATTCTATAACAATCCTATAATAAGCATGTGTTAAATTTAAGTGTTACTTTTTAACTGAAAAAAAAAAAAAGATCCTTGATATAATGAAAAAGGCTAATTTATATGTAATTACATATTTCACCAAAAATCATCTGTACACAACTTCCATATATTTTTTTGGCAAAATGACTTTCTAATTTTCTTGATCATTTTTTCCTTTATCATCTCTAAACTAAATTTTAAGATCGATATGAGATTTTCTGAAGTTGAGTTCTTTGCAAAAACAATGCAAAATTCAATCTGAAAATCAAAAAAGTTTAACAAAATATTTTACTAGTGTGCCCATTATGCTTTAGACACAAGAACAGCCAGAGGAGTAAGACACAGCTCTCTCCTAAAGGCTCACTGTTAAGAAGGAATAAAACAAGTGCACTTAGATGTTTGCCAGAAAAACAAGAAAAGGGTCATCGGAAAGATATGGTTTTCGATGTGACACTCTTAGGAATTTATAAATGTTTGCCAAAATAATCTTAACATGCAAAAGAGAACAATGAAACACACAAAACTTTACGAACCTAATAGCATAAGATTATATTACAAAGATACCTCCAACCTATTTCTCTCAGGATAATGATAAATAAATAAAACACACTGCATTCTGTTTGTTAGTTTAATGCTTTCCGTAGCTCCACTTCCTTTAAAACCACACGCGTGGCTATTAATGGATTATTCTCATCCAGTGCTATATCAATTATGGGAGCAAACAGGAGAAAGGCAGGATGTAAATCAATCCTTTTTTGTACACAGAGGACAAGGGGATGAACCAATACACATCCCCTAAAGTCTTAGCAGCAAAATAATTTCTGCTTGGAGGAAGGATATTTGAAAAAACACAGCAGCTTCTTAACATTGACTTCTCTTTGCTTTGGTTTTGCGTTTTGATACGATGCTCTGATGTTTGTTTGTTTTTAATTCTTTTTTTTAAAAAATATATTTTATTGATTTTTTACAGAGAGGAAGAGAGAGGGATAGAGAGTCAGAAACATCAATGAGAGAGAAACATCGATCAGCCGCCTCTTGCACACCCCCTACTGGGGATGTGCCCACAACCAAGGTACATGCCCCTGACCGTAATCGAACCTGGGACCCTTGAGTCCGCAGGCCAACGCTCTATCCACTGAGCCAAACCGGTTTCAGCTGATGTTTTTGATTAGTATAATTTTAATAACAAGTGGAAAATGTGAGAATATAGTGGTCAATTTAAAAAGGCTTATCCAAAAAATAATAACTGTTCGTATAAGTTAAACTTGAGTAATTTATCCAACTTATTATAATTTTGCTATATCACCTTCAGAATATATTATTCTTAGTAACTTCAATAAATGTTTTAGTGCAAGTAGCTGAGAAGACAACCCTAAATGAGAAAATTTAAATGTTTTCCTTAAAAATTAACCAGTTGTTTTTTGTTTTTTTTTGAGGTACAATGAAAATTTGTCAGAGGTCAAAGAATGTTAATGACTACTTGTTTTTCCCCAACACTGTCCTACTTATCCCTATATTTATATAGAGCAAGTTCCATTCCCTAGTTGTATAATTGGAAATTATCCAGTTGGACAAAGACCAGAGTTAGCTCACTGTTGTATTCATCACCTAGAGCACTGTTGGCCTTCAGTCAATGTTAAATATTAATAACAATAAAAGCTTCCGTAAGCAATGCCAGACTAAGCCCAGGAGAATCTGAGCAATCACTCACTCCAACACCGACAACTTCATCCTCATCAGAAAAGATCCTCCACAGGAGAAGTAGGTAGAATTCCTTGTCTTGTTCAGACCCACTTCCTTTGGAGTTACCTGGACTGCATCGGTTTGTGGTGAATCAACAACAAGATCTAAAAATCCTCCTGGAAATAAGTTGAGACCATGTAACACAGGACCTCACAAAGTGCTTTAATTTAATGACTGTTGTTTGTTTGATTTTGGAAACAAAGGGGGATTCTAATTTGGGCTGCCAATGTTACCGTGGCCTCTTAAATTTGCACCATTCCCTCCATCACTCTCAGATCAGCAAAGGGACACAGATTAATATTCATTATATGAAAACTTAACAAGAACAACAACAACAAAACAGATTCCACAAAGAGCTGCATTTCCAGCCTGGCTCTTATATTGTATGTTCTAGGGTTGTCTTCTAACAACATATGGGGAAGTATGAAGTGTTCCCAAACAACCTTGGCAAAACAGTAACTGTCAAATCTCTAGCAGAATATTGAGAGCTGTATTTGGCAACCATTAAATAAATGAGTAGGTTTTGGCAGGATCAACAATTTCATGCTCTTTTTCTTTACAATAGAACAAAACAATAACTTCTTTATATAGTATCAATCAATATAACAAAATTATTAGCTTTTCCTGTAATTGAATTGTCCTTTTTGCTATTTATTTTTCTTAGTGTTGCCTTGTTATTTTCTGTTTCTTTCCTTCAAGATGATAAACCCACAACGGAAGGCTTGCACTAATTACTGTACTATCGTTGTCTTTCACTCATGTTAGCACAACATGTCAATCAATATCTTGCATCTTAAAAGGCTAAATTCATTGCACTCTTTGCTTCTCATTTATTACAAGTCCTATGGAAGTGTAATGTGACAACAGAACTCTAGCTTTGAAACCCTGTAGCATGTTAACTAAGGAATGCTGCAGGGAGGTGAAAGATTATTATCAATTGATTCAATTTTTGGTGATCAGACATCACAGGGTTATAATCCTTCATAAACAACACCCAAGTACACAAAAAACCCAGCACTAATGGAATATACCAAATATTCTAGTCCATGTACAAAAGAAATCTGACCTAGCAAAGGGCTGAATAATATTTACATAAAATATACATTCATAGTCCTACATGAGTAATAAAAATGAATTGTTCTGACACAGTGAATATTTTACACAGTGAATATTTTTATACTTGGACTGTCTCACATAACTGAATATGAAACTATATCTTGTATGAAAGTGATCACATTGAGGTAGCTGTCCCTAGGGAATGGTAAAATGGCATTGCTATCTGGGTCCCATCCTTTGTGCATCTCTACATGCTGTTACAGGTTCTGGGCAGCTGCTGTGCAGAGACCAAGCAGGCAGCATGGAGAGGAAAGGTGGTCTCTTCACCATCTGGTCATCAAAGACCTTTGGGGGGGCTCATATTAGGTCACAAGCTTCTCTGCCACCATATGACAGGAACTTGGCCAAGTACCATGTTTCCATTGCTCACAGTCCTCTTGAGACAATGTGCGGGGTGGTGGGTATGTCCTATATATGCATATCTGGCCTTTTGAAATTCATTCTCTATGGAGCAGACAGACTTATCTTTATAGAAAATAAATCAGATCAAGCCACACCATCGCTTTTCCACTGCACTTAGGACAAAATCCAAACACCTTTAGTTACAATACCCTGCCTAATCTGGTTCCTGCTCAAAATTATCAATTTCAAAGGAGAAATTGATACTACTATATGTAATACTTTAAACAAGAAAATAAAAATTTTAAAAAAATTATCAATTTATTTTCACATCACTTTTCCAATGGTTTGTTAGGCTCCTTTCTGTTTCTTGAATAGGCTAAGATTTTCCGCATTTTTGAGACTTGGCATGTTATCTTCCCTATGCCAGGAAATTGTTTCCCCAGCTTTTGGTATGGTCCCTACTTCCCATTCTTCAAGTCTTAACCCAGATGTCATTCTCCTCAGGGAGACCTGCTATGACCACCTTCCCTGAATCACCACCCTCCTGCAGTTACTTGCCATCATTCTGTATATTTCCTTCTCTCTATATAAAAAAGGCCAATATGCAAAGTGTCCCCTCAGGAATTCGACTGGGAGACTGGGAATTCGATTGCTCACTATGACGTGCGCTGACCACCAGGGGGCAGCACAGAACGAAGGAAGGCCCTGGCCAGCAGCAGGCAGCTGGGGAAGGAAGGTCCCAATTGGCCCTGATTGCCAGCCAGGCCTAGGAACTGTACTTGTGCATGAAATTTGTGCACAGGGCCTCTAGTGTATTTATAATAATATCTGATTATTATGGACTAGTAGCCCAGTACACAAATCCATGTGCCAGTAGCTCTCTGCGGGGCCTGACCGCTCCGTGCCCACTTCCCAGAGGCTCTCTGCGGCCCAGAGGCCCATCCAAGGCCAGGCGGGATCGCTTGCCTTGTCGCTGGGGCAACGAAGCAAGCATTCCGCCAGGCTGCTCACGCTGCCCACTCTCAGCGGTCACCCCCCCGGACTGGGGGACCCCGGCGGGGTTGAGAGGACTGGACACCACCATTTTGTGGCTATGGGCGCTGCCATCTTTGTGATGGTGTGACAGTTAATTTGCATATTACCCTTTTATTATATAGGATTTTAACAATTTTAGAGAGGTTTTGTTACTTTTCAGGTGTTCTCACTAGAAAGAAGCTTCTTGCAGGTGCCAACCATCCTTTTTTTCTCTACTGTTATATCCTTAATTCCAAGCCCTTAGTGGTAACTCAATATATATTTGTTGTTAAATCAATATATGATCAAATAACTGACTGCTTGAATGAGAATTAGGGACTATTAGTCTTTGAATATAATTCATTGGTATCATAAATTTTTTAAATGGAATTTATTGTAAGTCCCACTTTTAACCTAGGGATGGTCCATCAAATAAAGGCAGTCATTCTCTTTTACATTTATCTTTTCTAGAATGTCTATAGAGTACTTAGGGAAGGAAAATGTATTATGTTTAGCATCTATACATTAATTGGTTTGTGTACATTATTTAATTTAACCATCTTAAGTTTTTGCACTCGGATGTCAAGTGTGACTCGACATGGTTAGCATCGGTAGCAGCTCTTTTTATACTCTTTGAATGTATCGATAATTTGAAATATAAAAAAATCCAAATAAGTAAGTTTGTATGAAAAGAAACTCCAGTTTTTTATTCTACTGCCACGCTTTGTAAAATCTGGGGTATTTACAAAATTAAATCTCGAGTAGAATAAAGGAATCGAGAAAAAAGCAAGCGAGTGCAAAGGGTTAATCACCGTGTATGGAGGTGTACTACAGATAGGAATGCAGAATTCAAGAAATGTTAAGTATTAAGGTGTTTCTACAATAATTTATCTACTATTAATTTATCTCTATAAAGCTCAGATTAGAATTTAAGTGTATTTAGCTTCTTGGACTGATTTTATACTATATCATGGTCACTTTTGTTGTCAAGGATAAATAACATCAGGCAAAATCTGGGGAAAGACTTAAATCAGTTTAAAAATCTCTTGCTATGTGAATTTTAAAAAAGGTATGCCATGACACTAAGCATAGTCAAATAAAAACTGATAAATACAATCATTGGGTACTTTATAGTGCCCTTCAATGTAAGTTTTTGAATTTTTTAAAATTAGCTCATTATTACACTCAAGTAAACAGAGCTGAAAGTAAGTGTTTCTAGGAAAATGAACTATATAAGCTTAACTTACTAAATTACTAGTATGCTCTAGTAAGCAGAAAGGATGAATTAACTGCTAAGGGAATATATCACAATATTAGGAGATGCTTTATTTATTACAACCATCTATCCAATTATCAAATCTATATTGTTTCTTATTTTATTGGTCATAATAATGAACAATAACATTTGTTTATAATTTAATGTCTCATGTTATCATAAGTGACAATGAGAGAACTTCCCCAGAGGAGGGAACAGAATTCTCTTATCAGTATTTGTTTACTATGTTACAAAGGTTTAAGTTTTGTAATAATTTTATTTTCTAACTGGCCTTTCTAAATAAATTACTATTTGAAGTATGTTAAGGTAAAAAGCAAAGTTGTGACAAAAGGTACCTTATTTTTTACTTATTTTAAAACCTAGAATAAGCCATACATAGAAAGGGAAAAGTTGCATGATCTCATTTATATATAGGATCTATAAAGGTTAAATACATAGAAGCAAATAATACAATGCAGGCTACCAGGGGTGGGGAGTTGGGGGTAATGAGCAGATGTTTGCCAAATGGTACAAAGGTGCAGTTATATAAGATAAATAAGTTTAGAGATCTAATGTTCATCATGATGACTATAGTTAATACTAGATGGAACATCGGGCATTTGCTAAAGGAGTGTATTTTAGGCGCTTTCATCACAACAAAAAATGCTACCTAGCTAGCTTGACTATAATAATCATTTCACTATGTATGTCAAATAACCATGTTGTACAGCTTGAATATATACAATTTTTATTAAAAATAAAATTAAAATCTGAGTTGGAGCACAGGAAAAAGTAACATGAGGCAGATCCCCATACAAATGGAAAGATCCAGATTCAGGATAAACAGAGAACCCAATATTCTGTTATTTTTCAGATGACGAAATGCCAGTTTTCCATGTCTAATCATAAGTATCCATGAGACACAGAACATGTCTGTAATGGTGGACCTCCAAAATGCAAAGAGAACACTGGCAAAATTTGTCAAAATCAACATTTTCAGAACTCTGGAAATTAACTGCAGACTTGAAATAATCCAAGGAACATTTATTCAGGAAACTGACTGAAATTCCACCTTATAACTAATTTTGTTAAACATAATAAATTACACATTTCTATTTTGCAGAATAACAACAAATATGGAGGACTACACTTCCAAATTTTAAAATTTACTACAAAGCTACAGTAATTAAGACAGTGTGTTACTGGCATAACAAGAGTACAGAAATAAACCATCCAATTTATGGTCAATTGATTTTTTTAAACAAAAATGTCAAGAAAATCAATGGGAAAGAAATAGTTTTTGTTCTTTTGTTTTTTACAAATAGTGCTGCAACAATTCAATATTCACATGCAAAAGAATAAAGTTGGACCTCTGCCACAGGCCACACAAACTATCTCAAAATGGGTTGCAGATCTAAATTTAAAAGAGAAAATTATAAAATGCTTAGGAGAAAATAAAGGAATGCATCTGCTCTTATAATTTTTTTAGATATGATGACAAAAGTACAAGCAACAAAAGAAAAAAATAAATTGGACTTATCAAAATTAAAATATTCTGCATTTCAAAGGACAACATTAAGAAAGTGAAAAGGGCCCTAACTGGTTGGGCTCAGTGGATAGAGCATCAGCCTGCGGACTGAAGGGTCCCAGGTTCAATTCCGATCAAGGGCATGTACTTTGGTTGCAGGCACATCCCGAGTAGGAGGTGTGCAGGAGGCAGCTGATCTATGTTTCTCTCATCAATGTTTCTGACTCACTATCCCTCTCCCTTCCTCCCTGTAAAAAATCAAGAAAATATATTTTAAAAATTATTTTAAAAAAATAAAAAAAGGAAAGTGAAAAGGATAAACCATAAAATTAAAAAAAAAAAAATATATATATATACACATATCCTATCTAATAAAGAGGGAATATGCTAATTGACTGCCACGCCCTCAAAGATAGCGCTGCCCACAGTGCCCAGTCCCCTCAGCCCCCCCAGCCACCCAGAGCTGGCTTGAGGTGCAGGCAAGCCTCGGATGTCGGCTGCCCAGCCACCCAGGGCTGGCCTGAGGGACAACCAAACGACTGAATAAGCAGGCTGTGTGGGGTGACCAGGCTGGTAGGGGGGTTAGTGAGGGATGACCAAATGACTGAACATGTAGGCTGCGTGGGGAGACTAGGCCGGCGGGGGTTAGTGAGGGATGAACAAGCGACTGAATAAGCAGGCTGTGTGGGGCAACCAGGCCAGCAAGGGGCCGTGAGGGGTGACCAGGCTGGCAGGGGGGGCAGTTGGGAGTGACCAGGCCAGCAGGGGGGGACAGTTAGGGGCAACAAGACTGATGGGGGGCAGTTGGGGGCAACCTGGCCAGTGGGGGTGGGGGGCAGTTAGAAGCGATCAGGCCGGCACACAGAGGCAGTGAGAGGTGATCAGGCCGGCAGGGAGGGGGCAGTGAGGGGCGATCAGGCCGGCAGAGAGGGGGCAGTTGGGGGCGACCTGGCCGGTAGCAGGGGGAAGTTAGGGGCGACCAGGCCAGCAGGAGGGGGCAGTTAGGGGCGATCAGGCAGGCAGGTGATTAGGAGCCAGCAGCCCAGGATTGTGAGAGGGATGTCCGACTGCTGGTCTAGACCAGCAGTCAGACATCCTCTGAGGGGTCCCGGATTGAAGAGGGTGCAGGCTGAGGCTGGGCTGAGGGGACCCCACCCCATGCACTAATTTCATGCACCGGGCCTCTAATATATATATATGTGTGTGTGTGCATATATATATATGTGTGTGTGTGTGTGTGTATATGTGTGTGTGTGTGTGTGTGTGTGTGTATGTGTATATATATATAGATATATATATATATATCTGATAAAGAACTCATATCCAGAATATGTAAGGATCACTTCCAGTTCAACAATTAAAAGATAAATAACCCAATTTAAAAATGGCAGATTTGAATGGACATTTCCCCAATGAAGATACACAAATTGACAATAAACGTATGAAAAGATGTTCAATATCATTAGCCATCAAAAAATGTAAATTAGAACCACAAGGAAGACACTACTTCTCATTCGCTAGAACTGATATAATAAAAATGATAACAAGCATTGGCAATGTTGTGGTGAAGTCAAAACATTCTAAGATTTACTGGTTGAAACATAAAATGGTGTAGCTACTATGGAAAACAATCTGGAAGTTCCTCAATGGTTAAACATGAGTTATTATATGATCCAGCATTTCTACTCTTATGTATACTAGTATACCCAATAAAAATGGAAACATATCTCCTCACAAAAATTACAAAGAAATGTTCATAGAAAGAGCTAATATGCAAATGGCTGTGATGCCCTCACCCATAACAACCGATCAGCAGGAGGCCACATGAGCAGCAGGTGCAGGTGGGTGGGGACTTGCAGTGTCGGGGACTTGTGTGAGGCTTGCATCCCTGCCCCCGGCGTCGGGCCCCGGGGATGTGAGGCTCGCGGAGGCCTACCTCTTTGGGGCGATGGATCGCAGGGCTCCCACACTGTGACAGGGCACAGGCCAGGCTGGGGACTCCCCCTGATCCCAAGTGCACAAATTTCGTGCACCGAGCCATTAGTTATTTATAGTATCCAAAAGGTGGAAATAACCCAAATGTCTGTCAACTGATGAGTAAACAGCCGAAACCGGTTTGGCTCAGTGGATAGAGCGTCGGCTTGCGGACTCAAGGGTCCCAGGTTTGATTCTTGTCAAGGGCATGTACCTTGGTTGCAGGCACATCCCCTGTGGGGTGGGTGCAGGAGGCAGCTGATCGATGTTTCTCTCTCATCGATGTTTCTGGCTCTCTATCCCTCTCTCTTCCTCTCTGTTAAAAATCAATAAAATATATTAAAAAAACAAACAAACTGATGAGTAAACAAAAGTAGTATATTCATACAATGGAATATTATTCACAAATAGAAAGGATTAAAGTAATGGCACATGTTACGACCCTTTAAAACATTATGTGAAGTGAAAGAAGCCAGTCACAGAAGATCACATATAGCATGAAATGCCCATAAGAGGCGTATCTATAGAGGCAGTAATTAGACCCTGTTGCCTAAATAATTTTGCTAAAATAGGAAACTAATTATGCTTCTCTCCTGCTTAAAATATGTCAACAGTCCAAGACTCCTTAGCAAACTATGCAACATCCCTTACGATCTTGCCTCACCTACCTCTCCAGCATATTCTGATACTCTTCAACATGCTACCCACTACAAACTTATTTTTTTGCACAACTTTTACACTCTGCCTCCACTACTAATATCTCACCTCCAGTCTTTCTATCAATCATAGTTGCTTAACACAACTCAGCTGATGTAATTCTACCCAGTATAGCTTCTGGATACAGCATCCACCCAGGCAGATGGAGGCCATGTACAAAAAACTGTTTATCTGCAGTCCTCTCAGTGGTGTAAGAGAACACAGCAAGTCACTCACTGGTTTTTAAACCCTGAAGTGATGCACACATATGAACCCTGCTTACCATATACTTCATTGACCAATGTAGCACCATGGCCACACCTAATTTCAAAGGGGGCACAAAAGTACAATGCTTCCATTTGTCTGAAAGGCACAGAGCTGGCCTTTTTATGTTATTTTTATTTAAACCAGCATTACTATAATTTCACCGTCACCCTTCTCTCATCCTTTAAGATTCAGCTCAGGCATCTACTTAATGGGAATCCTTTGTCCATTTGAATTTTTCTGCACATCTTTCCCAGGGCATGTATCAAACAACTGCAATTGTAGACTTTTTTTTTTTTTTTTTTGCCCTCCTCAATGTACTGAATTCCCCGTGGGCAGAGACCTTATTTTGTTTATGTATTTCCGGTTCTTAAGTTGCGAAGTGTCAGGCACACTACTATAGTAATTACATGAATATTTATCAAGCGAATGAATGAGTAAATGAATGAATAAGTATATGAATTAATTTTAACAAGCTTCTGCAGATCCAATTACGTGAGAGTGTTTTCACAAGATCCCTTTCAGAAGGGGGTTCCACTTTATCTCATTAAATCCTCATTTTGGTACTGCTTTTATCCTGACCTTACAGGTGAACAGAGAGTATAAATAAACTGTGGAAGTTCATAGGATGCTGTAACTCTTAAATACCATACCGTGATGACAGTCCCCATGTTATTTCCAGATGACTTAGATGATATCTCAGAATTGAACAAGTGTTTAATATTTTTAAATTAAATTTTTATTGCTGAAAGTATTATGTATGTCCCTCTTTTTCACTCATTGACCTCTTCTAGCCTACCGTGTCCCCTCCCCCAGGCCTTCACCACCCTATTGTCTGTATCCATGGATTATGCATATATGCCTAAAAGTTCTTTGGTTGATCTTTAAGTCTCTGCTAGTTCAAAACATTAAGTTCAGAGGTAATACTCCTTCAAAGTGAAACAGGAACTTTTGGGGTGAAAAAGATGGGTTTTAGGAAATTTTATTTATTTATTTATTAAATATATTTTATTAATTTTTTACAGAGAGGAAGAGAGAGGGATAGAGTTAGAAACATCGACCAGCTGCCTCTTGCACATCCCCTACTGGGGTGTGCCCGCAACCAAGGTACATGCCCTTTACCAGAATCGAACCTGGGACCCTTGAGTCCGCAGGCCGAGGCTCTATCCACTGAGCCAAACTGGTTTCCGCGGAAATTTTAGAAATTAAGGGGACCATGGAGGAAGCACAGGGCTGCAAAGCAGCAGAAGGTATATTTCCATAGAATAGGGGAAGCTGAAAAGCTGCAACAGGTACATTTCCATAGAATGAGGGAGCTGGAAACAGCAAATGGTCTATATTTACAAAATAAAGAGAAGGAAGCCCTTCATGCAGAAGGAGAAGAAGAAAGCCCACAAGGAATAGGAAAACAATAAGGAAGGAGGGAAGGGTGGAGAACCTCACAAGCCCTCTGTGAGGTTTGACCTTTGAGCCCAGGAGTTACTATAGTAACCAGTCAGGATCTGCAGCCTTTATAAGCCATAGGGAAAAGAAACACAGTGGGACCCTTTCCCCCTCCCTACATGGGAGTCCATTCTGTGGGACTCTTTCCCTCTCCCCATGTGGGAGTCTGTACTTATTCTTCAATAAATCTCCACCTTTGCTATACCACTTTCTGTCCTTGGACTCATTTTTTGATTCTGGTGGACAAAGAGTCTGGGTTCCAGTCCAAAAATTCAGTTCAATAGTACTCTTGATTTTTTAGCCATCTGGCCTGACCTATTGTGTTTGATTAGCAAAGTGTTTATTTTAAGAAATAAGGTTTTTAATGCTTTGAGGTTTGGAAGGCATTCATGCTTCTTCTCGGCACAACCACTCCCTATCGTCACACATTATTATTTTCATAGCTTCTGAAGACATTTGAATTTACTATATCTGAGACACAATGAATAGCATTTCTGCCCACGTGGTCCCCTTGCTTTCCCCTCTTATATTGAGTTTAGCCTCTGACCTAGTCCTGATTTCATTGGCAGGGTCCATAATCATTCCATCTTTTTCATTTAAAAAATAATACCATTTTCATCAAATTCTGTTAATATGGTCATAACAAATATTCATTTAGTGTGACTCTTTTGTAAGTCACATTGTGATTTTAATAGAAAAGTTGCTTTAAGAAGAGAAACCAATCTCACAGAATGTAATTTCAGACTGTCAGTGGCTTACGTGAGCCACTCAAATGCTAACTTTTGTTGGTATCCATTTCTGTGTGAAAGAGAGAACAGAAATCCCATTGCTGACCATTTCTGTTAGGTTAATTTATTCTATTAATTGAATTATTGACATTCTTTCCTTCAGCTGAATTGGAAACAGGAATTGTACTGAATGATTTTCCTATTCATGTTTACAATATGGGAAGAATTAGTGTTTTGTCTTTGGCTCTTTTAAGAACTTTGACCAGTTCTCAAAAAATATACTCATTTAAGTAATAACAGGTAGTAATTCATGTGTTGTAATTTACTTACATCTAATTGAACTTGTTAACAGAGTTCTGAAATTTTCTTGGAAATTTTTATCTTAGAGGTCTAAATTCTATAAAATAATGTCAGAGAATGTATAGAAAATATTTACCAAAACATGAATTCCTTTTTTGTTTGTATTCTTTTATATAATTGGTGGCAGACTATTTTGTTCTAACTACCTAAATGGAATTCCTTTGGAATATTTTGATAAATCTATAAAAGCTATATCTCTCATGCTAAATAGCCATATCATAATGAAAACATTAGCCTTCCTGTCAGTTTTCAACTTTTTAATCTTTCAGAATTTAGATCAAATTCTCTGCTTGAATTGACAGTTCCTGCCTAATCCCTCCAAATTCTGGGAGCTTTACACATTATCATCTTAGCATGTAATGAAATATAACTACACACAGTGCAGACATAAATCCAAAATGGCTACAATTAAAAAAATAAACTTATTTTTAAGAGATATGCATTCATACCCAAGACTTTACCCAAATTAGCTCTGGACTTTCCTAAAATCTATTAAAATACTGTTTGTGATACATTTCCTCCTTGTTCCTGTCAATTTCCTAAGGTGCATAGTTTAACGGGTTTTAGCATATGAAATACAGGCATACCTTGGAGGTATTGTGGGTTTGGTTCCAGACCACTACAATAAAGCAAATGTAGCAATAAAGTGAATCACATAATTTTTTTATTTTCCAATGCATATAAAAGTTGTGTTTCCACCATGATGTAGTCTATTAAGTGTGTAATAGCCTTATGTCTAAAAAACTGTACATACCTTAATTAAAAATACTTAATTACTAAAAAATGGTAAGCATCATCTGAGCCTTCAGCAATTCATTTTTTTTTCTGGTGGAGTGTCTTGAATTTATAAAAAAAGCAGTACCTTGGAAGTACAATAAAGCAAAGCACAGTAAAAGGAGATATGCCTGCATTTACCTTCCTTAAAATAATTTATGTAGCTAAGGAAAAAGATATTACTTGTAATAAAATAAAGTGCTTAGGAGCTAAATAAATGTTCCTTGCCCTCTTTGATCAATCTGTTTAGTAGAGTGACTTTTTAAAATTCACCTGACTCTATTAGTAGCAGTCAACCAGCCTAAAATTATCTACAGATTATTAATGCATCATTTCAAGTAAAAAAAGTGTTGTTTCATTGGGAAAGTATGGGTGTATTTGTATAAAAAGCTTCTGCCAACCAAAAAGAATTGTTATTATGTAATGATATTGATTAGACTTAGAATAGCATGGATTTTAGTGTTAGGAAAGGGTTCAGAGTAAAGTGGTCTGTGCTCCATAGAATCAATATCCTTCCCACTTCTCCCTCATTCAAAATGAGGGCATTCTTCCTTATAGGATACTAGTAGCCCAGTGCACGAATCCGTGCACTAGTAGTTTGCCAGTAGCTCACTGCCGCCCTCCAGTAGCTCTCTGTCTGCTGCCCTGCCCTCCTGTAGCTCCCCCCGCCCCACTCTCATAGTTTGCTGCCCTGCCCCCTCCTGTAGCTCTCTGCCACCAGCTTGTAGCTTGCTGCTCCACCCTCCTGCTGACCCATGATCCGGTTGTTACTCGGTTGGTCGTTAAACTTCACAGCATAACGACCATTTGCATATTACATCTTTATTATATAGGATGATTTAGATAATTTAATTAGGTATGAATAGGATTTCAACTCTGCAGTGGAAATACAATGATTTTATTTAGTCTAGTACTTGATTTGGTTTCTTTGTGCTTCAATACAACTTAAAAATCTGCATAATGCTATTTTATAAAGTTCTATTAGAATTTTCAAAAGCTTAGAGAAAGTTCCTGAGATTTTTAGATTAAGGCAACTAGAAGGAGTATTTTTTTATCAGTATATATTATGAAGATGTTTTCCCTTTATTCATCCTATTTAAATGTTTCCTGATCCCTCATAGCTAAAATACCCTGAATATTTGAGCCCACAAAGTATATGTGTAAATATATCAACTTGAGCTTTATAAGAAACCATTCTTGAGCTATTATTGCAAGGTGTTTCTTGACTATTTCTTTAACTTTCTATATCCTATAAGACAAGAAATATATATGTAGACATATATGTATAGAATAATTAACTAATATATGTCTATTAAATATGGTATATACTTAGATATATCCTATATACATTTTAGTAAAACTATTCATGCCTGAAAGCTGATAGCTAATTACAATCCTCTAAGAGCATAAAGATGGCAATCAAATTATTCATCTTAAAGTATTTCTAATCAGCTTTCTATCCTGTGCCCAAAGTATTCATGGGTTCCATTTAGTTAAAAAAACAAAAGTTCTACCAACTTCTTACCCACACATTCAAAGCTCTCCATGGTACATGCCCAATCTCTGTTGGCAAACACTTCTCACTGTGCTTTCTATACAATATACATGTCTTGTTTCATCATAGTAATTTTCCTCACTCCATTCTTTCTTATGAAAGTGGCCATCCCTGGCTTTTTACATGTCTGAACTGTACCTGCCCTCTAAGGGTCAGCATATATGCCACTTGGACCAGGAGGCCCTCCCTGATTTTATCTGGAGGTATTTATTTCTCATTCTTTAAACTTTCAAAGGACTTGATTTCTGCCTCTCTCACTACACTCAATACTTTTAGTTTCCATTAACCAAAGTCAGTATCTGAACACGACTGACATTTGTATTCTTCAGACACTGTGCCTACTAGGTGCTCAGTATATTACTGACTCAAGCAGATAAGTCACCCTGACAATAAAGGTAATCTTTATTAACATTAATTGTATAGTTTTTAAGTGCAAATCACTGAGTTAAGCACTTTATACTCACTAAGGAGAAACTAAAATACATACAGTATTAGTCAACTTCCTTCAATCTAAATATTCTGGGTATGTGTCTCTCCAGAATTACCACTAAATAATTTTAGAAATGATCACCAGAAATATAAAAAAAATGTTTCTTTTATTCAAAGTGAATATAACAATCTGTGTTATTGCTATGATAGCTCAACACCCTAAATGTTCTTTGCTGTTTTATGGTTTGGGGAGATGTTACAAATAATATGCGACTTTAAAGAAAAGATCATCAATTTCTGATGCTTCTCACTCCCACAAAGTCTGAGACAGTGAAGGGAATGCTGTTAAATGCCACTGAAGCTTAGAAAAAGTGTTTCTAGACCTCATTCATTTCCTCTGTCAGTAAGGAAACCTTGTGTCAGACAACAGGAAGAAGAAACTGGTAACAGAAATTTCCGCAAATTCTGTTTTTGTTGATCCTCTAAGTTCAAACCTTTCATATCATGGGCTGCAGCCCTTAAGAAGAGAGCTGGAGGAGCTGGATTATTCATTTCTATAATTAAAGAGATACCCAGTCATTGAAATAGAATGCCCTTCTCTGTGACTGACAGCTGCTAGGATTGGATGTTAGCAATGGACCACGTGGAAAATGAATTCAGGTAATCTCTAATTTTTTTTTCCCCTTCTCTGAGAAATGCCTCACATTGACACTAATTTGATAGTCTGAAATCCCAGAGCCCCTTGGATACTGAGAGTGGAATGTAAAGAAATTCTCCTTGGTGTCAGTCAGTAACTTTCTCTTTTCTTTAGGTTATAAAGGGTGATTGACAGGAAGAGAAGGCCTGCTCACTGCTACAACAGAGATGAACTTGAAAACTGGATTGGCAGATATCTGCTCTGGATTTTTTTCTCTAATTGGGATACCAGTGATGATAAAGAATAGATAAGTGTTCATGGGAAGATTGATACCTAACAGCCATTGTCAGAGTCAGATGGTGCAACAGAGAAGCCCAACCAAAATAAGGTCAAGGTGCACTAAACACATTTTCCTTCTTCCTTTTATCTATTCACTTAGCACAAAATTAAAGACTAGGTAATTATTCAAAGTGAATATAACACTACATGTTATATTCAAAGACAGCTGCTCTGCGCTTTCATTGCTTAGGACTTTCTCGTAAAATAGTTTCCCCAACCCATCACTCCATGCACAGAGTAAATGAGGAGTAAATATACGTTGAATAAAAGAAAGTGAAAAACAGAAAATAACACTCTCTCTCAAAAACAAAAACAGTAAAACAAGTTGCCTATTTGTGTATTTTATTTATTTTTTAAAATTCTTCTTTAATTTATTGATTTTTGAGAGAGACAGAAATATCCATTTGTTGTTCCACTTATTAATGCATTCATTGGTCAATTCTTTTTATTTTATTTTTTCCCATCACCACTTAACCCTTTATGCTCTCCTCCACCTCCACCCCAACCTCCCAATAACTCTTGTCCATGTCTACGAGTTCTCTCTCTCTCTCTCTCTCTCTCTCTCTCTCTCTCTCTCTCTCTCTTTTGTTCAATCCCTCCACACTAAATCCCCGATACTACATGGCCTGAAAGAGGCCACACATATATGTACATTATAGATGCCAGAGGTGAAGACGGTGAGTGGAATAGAGATGCCACTGGAGCAGAATTATGTGCATCACCTCTCAGTACACATTACTTTGCGCAGGTTAGGTGAGTCTTTGTACACCTGGCCAGATCTCAGGAGCTTGATTTTGGGTTGCCTCACAGTCCAGTTATACTTCCACCATTATCTGGAAAAATTTATGTTTCTGAGAATATATGTTCTGTATCAACAGGGCTACTTTCTCATTCGGGGGTGGGGGGAGCAGAGTAAGTATGCAGGCATTACAAAGCACTATATCCAGCACTCTAGAAAGCAGTTTTAACTTAAATATAATGCTTTCTAAATACAAGAAAATCAAAGCAGAAAATATATTGAATTATATATTAAAATTTCAGGTAATAAAATTAATTTATTACCTGGTATAACCATAAAAAAAAGGAAATATGAGTGATACATACTTTGGAATATGAATTCCTTGTGTTTTCTTTCTGCACTACTGTCAGCACCCAGAAGACCTCCTAGTATAGCTGTTTTACAATTACTTATTGAACTAATGAATATGCAAAAATATTCAGAATGCTGGGCCACCTCCAGGTTATTGTTCAGAGCTCTGATGATCCAAGCTATCCCCGAAATAGTAAATACCCTGGGCACTTGAAATTTCATACTGGCTTCTATTAGTCACATTTCCTACTTGCTTGTTTTAAGAAAAATCAAGGAAGGTTTGTTTAATTAGAAGCAAGTATTGCAAATTGCTCAGAAAACAATTTCAGCTCCCTTTCTTGCCTTTTTCATCTCTGCTATCTTAATACAATGTTATGTTCTATGTGCTTCTATTATAAGGGCATCCTTTTACACTGAGTGAGTTACGTAGTAGGAGTCATATTTGAGTTGCAGGTACCATCTGGATGCAATTGCCTAGGAACTTGTGGGCTAAGTCTTTTGCCTGTTCAGAGAAGAAGTTCATGGTCAAGAATAGATTCTCCAGCTTTCCAAAGATACCTCCACCAATCCCATGGCAGATTATTTTAGCACTGAGAAGAAGACTGTCAGGGGTGCTGAGATAACCATTTAGTTACACCAGCGGGTGTCCTTCACAGGGAAAATGTACACCCTTCATTTATTTTTCTTACTCAACCAATATTTATTGAGCATTTACCTCATGTAAGCAGTATGCTGTGATTTTGGCTAAAGTAAATAGATAGTCCCTGCTCTCAAGGAGCTCAAAATCTGGGGATGGAGATATGGGGGTGTCCTTGGTCAAATGTCTCTTAATGGGAAAGATATGCCTGCCAAAAATTGGCAGGCAGACAAAAAAAGAAAAAAAAAAAAAGAAAGAAAGACTTTGCTGTCTGCCCCGCCCAAAAATAAAGATGAAAATTAAAAAGTGTGATTATTAATTATCAAGTGAGTCACAGTAATTTCTGTGTGTACAAACATTACAAAACAACACAGGCAAACAAGGACTGCAAGAAATATAAGATGTAGTACACCAAAGTTCCTATTAAATCACCCTTTATGTAAAACCTATTACTTTCTTCTCTTAATGTTGCCCCTAAATAATAGTTCTCTATTGGTTATACCTGCCTCAAGAGAGATAATGAAATCATTAGATGTTATCACTGCTAGTCCTTCTGTCCCAGGGAAGGTACTAAGACAAATAGACTTTCTCCACCTTCTTTTAAATTACTCACCTGACTACCCTCCCGCATTTCCCAAACCTTCAAAGAAAAAAAAAAAAAAGTAAAAATTCCTCACTGGGATAGGGTTAAAACCAATGATTCCTGTTTATTATCACTCAGTATATCATAAATAAATCGACAGGAGAAAAGCCTTTTGACAAGTTTCTCTTCCTGACCCACTATTTCATGGCATTTGCTCATGATAAAGAGCCACAGAGCTGGGCTCAAGACAGCGGCGGAAAAGTTCTCCAGTCACCTCTCCCACAAACACACGAGCATGGGGCTACCTCAACTTCCTTTCACAAGATCCTCCTAAAACCTGGCTAGCTCCTGCGTGAAGGAGAGAACGCCCACACGCAAGCAAACAGGAGAGGTCTGGGTACAACCCTGCTATGAACCTCACCTGTGGCCGCGACCCACGGTTCGCCAGGAGTTACAAACCCGAAGCCCACCTGCACCTGCACTTGAGAGACAAGCCTGCAAACCATCCAGCTTAGAAAGGCCACGTGGCCCGTGGCACGTGTCTCAGCCCAGGAGCCAATGGGCGCTGAGATGCGCGGAGCTCTCGCGAGAACTGGGAGCCTCCTCACCTGGGCCCGAGCCGAAGCCGCGACGCCCACTCCCCGGGGGCGGCGCGCGCCCTGGCCCGGTGGCCTGTCTCCGGTGTCCACCGCAGGGCCAGGCACCCGATTTGACCCACGTTGGAAGCCTGCTGTGTGCCCTCCGGGGACAGAGACTGGCGGACAGCATCGCTGCCCGCTCCGTTGGCCTTCCCGTGTTTTAACTCGAGGCTTTGGCGATCCTTTTTTTCTTTTTTCCTTTCAACTCGGATGGCGTCTCCACTGTTGGCCCTTCGCGGTGTTCCAGAGGGTAAGTACCTCCCAGAGGGGGACCTTGACGCTCACCTGGTGCCCCGGTGGTATTTCTCGAGTTCCCGGATTGTGCTGCTGTCGCCCAGGTGGCCCCCGGGGGGCCGGGGTCCTGGGTCCTGGGGGTGTAGCAATGGAAGTATTGGTTCTTGGAAGGCACTCCCCCCCCCCCCCAGGCTCCTTCACAGACCGCTGAGTGAGACACCCCCCACCCCCCAGTCATTCGGTGAAAAAGGCTGGTTCACTGGTCCAGAAGCTTTGGCCAGAATCTGGGGGTGGTGGGGGCCTGTGGGGTGGGGTGGCTTAAAAACACAGAGAACAGGTCGATGGTTTCCAGCGGTGGCGTAGGGCTTGGGTAAAATGGGTGAAGGGCATCAAAAGGCGCACCTTTCCAGGTACAACGTAAGTCATGGGGTTGTAATGCACAGCATGGTGACGATACAGGCATATCTCGGAGATAGGGAGGGTTTGGTTCCAGAACACTGCAATAAAGCAAGTTGTGCTCTTGTTGCTGGCGGAGGGGCTTGCCTATTTATTTATATATATATATATATATATATATATATATATATATATATATATATATATATATAAATTTATTTTTATTTATTTTTATTTATTTATAAAAATAAAAAAAATAAAAATAAAAAGGAGCACCTGTGAGTCACAATAAAGCAAAGTGCAACCAAACAAGGCATGCCTTGCCCTTCACTTTATTGCACCTCACAGATGTTACATTTTTAACCTAAATATGAAGTAGCCATTACTCCGGAGAGTTTGTTTATTTCTGCTACTGAGGCATCATTTCTGGGGTTTCTTTTAATTCCCCAGTTTTTCAGTCTCTGAACTCTGACTGAAAAAAGGCTGGTTCACTTATCGGGAAATGGAGTGTCTCCTGGCCCCCTGTGAGAGCTAGAAGTTGCCCAGTGTCCTGGAAATGAACTCTCCGCATTCACAGGTTAAGGTGCAACAGCAGACGAGGAAATCCTGCCCAGAACTCTCTTTCTCTGTAGCTCCCGGCTCTCCAGCACTCTGCCTCATTCATCTCACCCGCGCCTTTTCCCTAAAGCCCAACCACTATCTTTTCCACCGGTGGGATCTGTCCTGCAGCTTGGATTACCATCTCTGAGCAACCATCTGTAAAGGATTTTTCAGGCAGAAATCTTGGCCAATTGGAGGGTTCACTGTATCCAGTACATTTCTTTTGGATATTGCACACTGTTAGGTAATGTCTAAAAGAAGTTTAGAAGAGGTGATATTTCACGAATGTATAGGTATTATTACTAAACTCATCAAGTTATATACATTAAATAAATACAGCCTTTTGCTTGTCAGTCATACCTCAATATCATAGTTTTTAAAAATCTCAAGTAAGGAAACAAATGATGGCTCATCAAGACTTATTTCCTTAAAGACACCTTGCTTGTAAATGGTTGAGCCAGGATTAAAGGCATCCATTCTAACCTCTAGTTTAGCTCTTAACCTATTATGATGTAAAACTATCTTCTTTTTTTTTTAATTTCACAGCTTCATAGACTAATAAGTAGAATTTAAAGTATTAAGTATATGTATATTTTCTATTCTATCACCATCTTTATATGTTTAATTTTTCTCTATTCCTCCACCTCGTTTGGAAAAAGAACGGTATATCTTATATTTTCTTTGTACTTTTCACTCTAGTTGAAATCTAGAACTATTGTATAAGGGACTGAAAAAGTAGACATTGTTCAAGTGATTTGGGGAAACCTGAGATTTGTGCACAAATGCTTGCTTTTCATGTTACAGTCCTGAAGGAATTCACAGCATGGGCATACAATTAAAAGACAAAAATGTACAAATTAAAAATCAAGGCTGTCTTTCCACTTGCTTTACCTCCAACTTGGCTGGATTGCTGGCTTCCTTTCTTCCTTCCATTCTCCCTATTTTCATCTTGGTTGTCATCTCCCAAGTTCATTACCCTGTATTCACACCGATGTGTTGGATAAGCATCATTTTCACTAGTATGCTGTCCTGTAAAATGATTGTTTTGTTTTATTTTTCATAAATGGAAAATGCTATACATCTTCTGTTTCTTGTGTATTCAACATTATCTTTCTCAGATACTGTATATGTGGCAGTGTGAACATCTTTGTGTGTGTGTGTGTGTGTGTGTGTGTGTGTGTGTGTTTTCTGGTGCTGTACAGTATCTCTACTGGGTCTAGCATTTCTCTGATCCATTCTCCTAAAATGGACACCTAGCTTTTCTTCAACTCCTTATAAGCACAAACATCACCGTGGATAACCTCATTCATGTCCCATCACAGACCCCAGGAGAACTTCCGTGGGACATTGAAGTGAGATTTATGGGTCATATAGCATGCATGAGAATACTAAATTTAACTAAATCAGTTTTATATTGCTCTCCAGATAGTATCATAACACTACACTTCCGCTAGTACAGGAGGGTTATAACCCTAGGTCCAACTTCCCAATTTTTGATAACAGAAAGAATATCAAGTGACATCACAGACTTTTTTTTCCCCCTCTGAAAGATACTCTCTATTACTAGGAAAGAAGATCTTTGACATCATTTTTTTTTTTTACAGGAAATAAGGCAGACTTTACATAACTTAGAAAACCAAAGGAAAAACATTCTGTTGGCACTGATCATTTTATCAGAATTAGACTGTTTTACAGCTAATGAGGGGGGTCAAACATGGGTAAGTGACTTTACCAATAATTTGTTCTCTGTACTGCTACCTTTTAAAAGAACAGAGAATATCCAACTGACTCCTTCTAATTACACAGGAGACTGAATCACAGTTCTTTAAATGTAATAAAGAAGAACAATTTGTCAAAGAAGGAAGCCACTTCCTGACAGACTTATATAAAATAGGACAGAACATTTGGCTTGGCTTAGCATTTGTGAGAAATAACCCATACATTTTGTTAATTAAAAGTATACATTAACTATTGAAAGGGGGCAAACATATATCAATAAATTTGAAGGTTTTTTTAACTTCTAAATCCACTCAAAATTATCCATTAATAGCAGTTCTGAAAAATAGCTTATTGAAAAAAATAGTGCTGCTAAACTATGAGTCCATATTTTAAAATAATTTCTTTCTCCAACATTTAATTGATATAATTATGTTCTAAATGATCAATATAATTCATAGGTAAATATATAAAGTTATTTTATCCTTAATATGCTTATAAGCCCATTTTACAGAAATAGGCTATTTTACAGCTAATAAGGAGGTGTCAAAATGGATATGTTACTATGTGACTAGAAAATAGTAGAATTTAATATTGACCAGAAAATTTACTACCTTTGAATATAAATATTTTATAATAATTTATCTTATCTTCACTGATACAATAGAGGTATATATGATATATAAACAGAAATCTCAATCTCACTTCTGAATCTCAACTACTATAAATGCTGCTTGGTATACAGTTGATGTTTAAATAATATTTATTAAAATAACATATTTTAATATGTATTTATGGTATCAAGGGTGTAATGGATTTAGAGTTAGGATTTATGGGTTTTAGTTTGGAACCTTTCATTTATGATGCTGCTGAAATAAATGCTCACACAAATCTGTGTGACCGACCTACCTTCTGCTATGTATGGAGCTTGTTTCAAAGCTGTTCTGTTTTCTTGAGAGAAAGGGTCTGGCTTCTTTAGTAAGTCATGTTTTAAAAGAAAGCAATGCAACAGAAAGGCAGTTCCATGAAAGAGCTCCAAGCACAGGTATCGCGATTCATTTTGAAAGGAAGGATCCTAAGAGATAGAGGTAAGGTACATGAAGGTTTCAGGCAGTCAGTAATAAGTGGCCTTGGGAACCTATGAAATGGATCTGAAGCATGCTTTAAAATGAGAAGAAAGTCCTTGCATTTACTTAGTGACAGGTATAGTTTAAGAGACTTAAAATGGGGCACTACAGTTAAGAAGAGGCTGAGATCAGAGATCAGTTATATGGTTAAAATTAGAGTTTCATCTCTCTATCTATGTATTCTTGCCTATTAGTGTTTTTAAAAAATATTTTTTAATTGATTTCAGAGAGTAAAGGAGAGGGAGAGAGAGAGAAACATCAATGATGAGAGAATCATTGATCGGCTGCCTCCTGCACACTCCCTACTGGGGATCGAGCCTGCAACCTGGGCATGTGCCCTTGACCGGAATTGAACCTGGGACCTTTCAGTCCGCAGGCTGATACTCTATTCCAGTGATAGCGAACCTATGACACGCGTATCAGCACTGACACGCGTAGCCATTTCTGATGACACGTGGCCGCATGCCAAGGATGAAACATTTGCTGCTCCTGAGGATGAAATATTTGCGACTAGAGTCTTGGAGTTAGTTTTTTCCTCAAAGTGACACACTGCCCGAGTTATGCTCAGTTTTTTTGGCGAAGTTTGACACACCAAGCTCAAAAGGTTGCCCATCACTGCTCTCTTCACTGAGCCAAACCGGCTCAGGCTACCTATGCATTGAGCAACCTTTTAACAGTGTCCTATCCGAAAACTGGAAATAATAACATCAACCAGTGTGGATTATTGTGAAGATTAATGTGTATACATTTCATGATTTGCTATTAGCACTCAATAAATATTAACTAATATTGCAGTATTGCAGCTACCTTTTAAGACATAAACATTAACACACCATAAATACTGTATATAGGGTGTTCCTGCCAAAATGTCTATACACTTTAACAACTGATTGCTCACTTTTGAAAATGAAATATATTTTAATAAACTCTGCCTTTATAATTATTCAAAGTGTGTGTATGCATTATAGTAGTATATATTTGTATGCTACTATATTTTGACTTCTATTTATTCTAACCCTGGTTCTCAAACAGTATAATACAATGGAATTTGCATTTTCAAGAAGTTGCATAGGAACTTCTTAGTTCTCAGTCCTCCATTCCTTAAAAAAACATAAAATGTGGATAAGCCACTTCCAAAGGTCCCTTGGTGACAGCTGTTCCAAGGGCATGGACTACCTTACAATACTTGTGCCCATTGTACCATATTCCATGGGTGCTGGGGGTCCTTCTGGCTTCTGAAAACTAAAGTGCAGGGGTAGCAAGATCAAAGTAATATTTTATGGGAAATCACTGAGATCTTGATGAAAATATATATAATTATATATAATATGAATTTTGTGAAGGAATTAGCTAAAGAACATATATGCATAATCCATGGACACAGACAACAGTGTGGTGATGGCCAGGAGGAAGAGAGGGTGGGAGCTTGGTGGAGGGAGCATCTGTAATGGTGTCAACAATAAAAATAATAAATAATATGAATTATTTCTTTCTCATTATTTATCTCTATAAATTATTTTCAAGCTGTCAATACATGCAAAATCCAAAAGAAAAATATTTACCTCATTATAAAGTCTACTTATGCATTTTTCAGGAACTATCAAATACATTATATTTTCTCTTTTCTTTACCAAATGCTGTCTGACACATCTCCTATTTAAAAATCAGACTCACCCAAGAAACTGAATCATTCCCTTGGGCATGAATATCTGTAATAATATTCCAGTACTTTGGTCGTAAAGAGAATTAAGAACGCATCAGCTATTACAAGTTCATGAATGGCAAACATACTCATGCCTCAAATGTAGAACAGAACAGAAACTGTAACATTGACTTCAGGATCAACTGCTTTGGTAATTTGTCATTGATAGCGATGATGGGAGCATATTGCCATGCTCTTGAAAAACAGGGCCTCTTCTCTGCTATATTTATCTGAGCTATAAGATAAAATAAACCCCTCAGAACAATGCTATACATGTTGCAATATTTCTGGAGCAGTATCTGGTAACATGTATCTGGGCGATCTCTCATCTGGATGACCATTTTTCAAATTTACCATAAAGCATAAGAGAGAGGTGAACAAGGATGTTCCTTATACAACGATCCTAACAACTAAAAAGTAGAAACAATATAATTTTTCAACAAATGAGAATTGATTAAAATAACAATGTTAATTCATGCTAGAATAAAATGTAAGCAGTAACATTTATTTGTGGAAATACATGTATGTAAATATATTGATAATACTGTAGTGCCTAATGTGTATATATACTGATTGGTAAAGGTGTTTACAAATATCTGTAATGCAGATCACCCAAATTATTCTCTTTTCTGTAATATTGTTTTCTTCTAAAAAATCAATTACAATGTTTCCAGTGTCTAAGTGGTTTACTGTGGAAAATCCAAAACTCCACCACTGTCTTTATAAAGGCAATGTTTCCTTACAAAAGAATTTTGAAAAGTAGAAAGTTGATCTCAATTTTGCTTCTGAATCAGTTTATACTGCAGCTTTTAAAAAATTATTCAATTTTGAATAGTTAATATATTCATGAGCTGAAAATGCAAAAACAACACAAACATGCAGAAAAACTTCCCTTTCCTCATCCTTTTACTTTCTTTTTACCATTGTCATTGTGTTTGAAGTGAATGTCTTGTAGACAGCATATTGTTATACCATGTTTTCAATATGTCCTATCAGTCTCTGTTATTTTAATTGGCATATTTAGATAATTTACATTGAAGGTCATTCTTGATATGTTATAATGGTTTTTGTCTGCTATTTTATTATGTGTTTTCTTTGCTTCTCTTATGTCACTGTACTGTGGGTTATTTGTTCCTTATTTAGGATTCATCTTAATTTACCTAAAGTATTTCTGAGTATAATATCTTATATAAGTTTTTGGAGGATTCCAGGCACTACAGTATACATACATAACTTATCATAGTCTAAGTGAAGTGTAGAAACCTTTCTTCATTTAGGTTCTTTTATCTGCCCAACTTTTTATAATTGTCTTAAGCATTTCCTCTGTATACATTGAGTACCACATCAGATGATGTGATAATTTTGGCTTCAATAATCAAATTTGTGGATTAAATTTTGTATATACCCCTTTATGACTCAAGCCAACTCTGATATTCAAAGACTTCTTTTGTTATCATTTCCTCCTGTTTAGAGGACTCCCTTTAACCATTTAAGGGTAGGTTTGCTACCAACAAATTATCTTAGAATAATCTCCATCTGAAAATTTCTTTCTCCTCCATTCCTGAAGGATATTTTTCACAGAATATAGAAATTGCTATTGATAATTCTTTTCTTCCTGTTTGAAAATGTAGTGTTTCTCACTAGGCAACCCCCATCCCTTTTTCTCAGCTTCAGGTTTCTCTTCATAAGATTTGTCTCTCAGTTATTCAGAATAGTCATAGTTTTATGCTATATTGGTACCATGTCCAGGAAGCTTTGCCTTTGTCAACAAAAATGCTCAATGGGAAGGACTCTGTCCTATCCAGACATCCACCCCAGTACATAGCTTTAAGAAAGTGGAAGCCTGGCAACCAACTTTATAGCATTTATTTTCCTGTTTATATATATAATGACTTTTTATGAACCTAACACTGTTATAATAAAATTGAAGTTAATTTTAAAGCATTTATGTATATAGTAGTATATGCATATAAAATATCAAACATGGTTCTTAATTCTTGTGATGCATCAGAATAAACTGGAATGCTTTTTTAAAAATGCTAAGGCTGAATCCTGGCCAGATAGCTCCATTGGTTAGAACATCATCGATGCAACAAGCTACACCAAGGTTGTGGGTTTGATCCCAGATCAGGACACATAAAAGAATCAACTCATGAATGCATAAATAAGTGTAACAACAACTTGATGTTTCTCTCTTTCTCCTTTCCTCTTTCTGGAATCAACGACACACACACACACACACACAGGACAAGTAAAATAAAAATGCTAAATCTGGGGACCTAAACCCATAGATTTTTATTTCATTTGCTTGAGTGGGTCCCAAAGTATATATTCACACATTCACAAAGGGCAGAATCTCACCTCATCTGGGATTCCTTTTGCATGTTCAATTTCTATATAAGTAATTTCCATATATGCATTTGTGGTATTCTTTTCAATATCTACTTTTCCTTTCTGTGTTGCCTACCACTATGCTAATTCAGGCTCTCATTAATGTTCACTAGAATTATCATAACATCCTCTTAAATAGTCTCTCTAATTTTCTTCATGGCACTAGGTTTATAACTGAAATGAGTAATAGTGGCTATTTACTAAAGATTTCTATTACGCTAGGCATATTATGCTATTTAAATCAACAATGACCTTGAGATACGTAAATTATTTTCTTTTCCATATTATAGGGATGGAAACTGAAGCAATGAGAGGTTAAGCACCACATCTAAAAGTGGCAAAACTGTGAGTGAAATACAAATCTATTTGATTTTCAAATGTCTCCCACTAAAACATTCCTTCTGTTCCTCTCTCTCTCCTTCTCTATGAGATGATCCCTTGTGTTAAAATTAGATGCTTCTTTAGGCATCTCTAGTCTACTGCAAGCTCCCTGAGGCTGGAATTTTATGTACTTTCACACAAAAATTGTCCTGTAAATTTTACTATTTTTATATTATTTAGTGGAATTTACATAATAGAATACTTTAGAAGGTATCTTCTGTTTGAAATTTGTAACATTATTGTTCTATCTTCTCTGAGATGATATATCTCTTAAGGCAGACATGATCCTCCATCTTCATATTATTTATGTTTATTTTAATTTTCTAAATATTGCAGTTGAAGTACAATTTTTTATTAGTTTCAGGTGTACAACATACTAATTAGGTATTTATATAACTTGTGAAGTAATCACCGATAAGTCTAGTACCCATCTGACACATAGTTATTGCAATATTATTGACTATATTTCCTATGCTGTATTTTACATCCCGTGACAGTTTTTATATCTGGTATTTTGTACTTCTTAATCCCTTCATCTTTTTAACTCATCCCCTAATCCAACTCGAATTTGGCAGCCATCAGTTTATTCTCTGCGTCTATGAGTCTGTTTCTGTTTTGTTTGTTCATTTATTTTGTTTCTTAGATTCCACATATAAGTGAAATCCTATGGTATTTGTCTTTCTCTGTCTGACTTAGCATAATACCCTCTAGGTCCATCCATTTTGTTGCAAATGGCAAGATTTCATTTTCTTATGGCTAATATTCCATGGTGTATATATATATATATATATACACCACATTTCTTCATTCGTGTAGTGATGAACACTTAAGTTCCATTTCTTGGCTATTGTAAATAACCCTGCAGTGAACATAGGGGTACATATGTCTTTTCTAATTAGTGTTTCGGATATCTTCGGATAAAAACCAAAATTGGGATTGCTGGGACATAATGGTAGTTCTATTTTTAATTTTTTGAGGGACCTTAATCTGTTTCATGTAGTGTCTGTACAATTTACTCTGGTACAATCACTCCAATGTATGAGGGTTCCCTTTTCTCCACAACCTTGTCAACACTTGTTTGTTGATTTATTGACAGATATAAGGTGATCTCATTGGGTTCAACACCTATGCAAATATAAATATCCATATTACAGGCAATAGAATTTAGAAGCTAAATTGAACATCTGTGTCTTGGCTTGGGTCAGCCTTGGTGATGGGAAAGAGACAAAGTTCTGGTTTTAGAAATATCTTTCATTATTTTCACAAAGGAATAATCTCCAAAGATTATAAAGTAAAATCTTAGATGTTTTATTATTAACATTACAATCATGTGCTTATAATGACATTTTGGTCAATATTGAAGCATAAATACAGCTTTGCTCTCATAAGATTATAATGAAGTGGAAAATTCCTATTTCCCAGTGACTTCGTAGCCATTGTAATATCCTAGTGCTATGTATTACTCATATGTTTGTAGTCATGCTGGTGTAAATAAAGCTGCACTGTCAATCATATAAAAGTGTATTACTAACGGTTATGTCACTAATGATTATACTTTTTATCATTATTTTAGAGTATTCTCTTTCTACTTAAAAAAAATAAAGTTTGCTGTACAACAATTATGCCCACAGCAGTGTCATATATCTCATTTTTACCCCTTCTCTCAATTGCATAATTTTCTTTTGTGTTCCCTTTAATCTCATATTGTTTTGTTCATCATGGCTCCTAAGCATACAAAATCCACTGCTAATGTTGCCAGTAAGAAGCCACATCAAGTGATTGACCTGGAAAAAAAATTGAAAATGATTAAGGACTACAAAGGTGGAAAATCAGTGATGGTGATTGCTCACCAGTCAGGCTTGTCCCATTTTACTAATTTGAAGAACAAGAACAAAGGGATGGAAGGTGATAAAGGTCTGCTTCAATGAAGGCAATGAGACTAACAACAATTCCAGAAGGACCTGTATCAGACAAGGAGAAACGTCCAACAACCCAAATTGAAGACCAGACCCAGAAGCATATCCCTCTCAGCACCATGGTGATTATGACCAAAGCAATATGGTTTTGTTTGTTTTTTTGTGATGTTGAAAGAAAAGGCTGAATCCAACTGTAATGTTAAATTCACTGCTTTATCTGGGTAGTTAAATAATTCAAGAACAATTACTTATTACATAATGTGAAAGGATTGTGGTGAGTTTGCTGAGTACTGATGTGAAGGCACCTGAAAAAATTTTGGAAACTCTAGATAAGCTAATTGTAGCAGAAAATTATATGCCAGAGCAGATAATTCAATATGGTTGAATCCCCCCTATCCTAAAAACAGATATTTGAAAGGACTTTCATTCATAAGGAGGCCAAGTCAAGGCCAGGTTTCAAGGCTTTTAGGGAGAGGCTAACAGTCTTGCTAGAAAGCAATGTTTCAGGCTACAAATTGAAATCCTTTGTGATCTGTCACAGTGAGAACCCCAGGGCCTTTAAGCATGTCAGTAAGCATAGACTGCCATTGTACTACAGAGGCAATAAGAAATCCTGGATGACCCAACTTCTCTTCTAAGATATCCTTCTGAATTGTTATGCTATTGAAAAGGCTATGCTCCCCAACTATCGCTGTGCTCCTTCACAATTGCTATGCTCATTGACAACACATCTGTTCCAAGAGATCTGATGGAGATATACAATGAGATTAATGTAGTTTTTAGAACGACCATTCTGTAGTCCATGGATCAAGGAATAATTTCAATTTATAAGCCTTGTCATTTAAGAAATGCATACATGTTTTAAGGCTATAGCTGCAATAGATAGTGACTCCTCTGGTGCATCTGGGCAAAGCAAATTGAAAACCTTCTGGAAAGTGTTCACCATTCAGATGCCATTTTGAACGTTTGTGATTCATGGGAAGAGGTCAAAATACCAACATGAACAAAAATTTGGAAGAAGTTGGTTTTAACTCTCATGGATGACTTTAATAGGTTCAAGATTTCAGTGGAGGAAGTAACTGGAGATAGCAAGAGAACTAGATTTAGAACCTGAAAATTTTACTGAATTGCTGCAATCTCATGATAAAAATATGGCAGGTGAAGTGTTGCATTTAATGGATGAAAAATGGTTTCCTGATATGGAACCTACTCCTGGCAAAGATGCTGAGATGCTGTGTAAAATTGTTGCAATGACAACAAAGGACTTAGAATATTACATAAACATAGTTGATAAAGTGGTAGCAGGATCTGAGAGAACTGACTCAAAATAAGAATTTCTGTGGGTAAATGCTGATACTCTGCTATCAAAGAGTATCAACATGACAAACTTTGTTGTCTTGTTTTAAGAACTTGCCACAACCCCTCCAGGCTTTACTAATCACCACTCTGATCAGTCAGCAGTTAGCATCATGAGGCTAGACACTCACTCCACAGGCAAAAAGATAACTCGCTGAAGTTTCAGGTGATGGTTAGCATTTTTAAGCAATAAAGTATCTTTTAATTAAGGTATGCACTTTTATTTAGACAAAATGCTATTTCACACTTAAAAGACTATAGTATAGTGTAAATATAACTTTTATATGCACTGGGAAACACAAAAATTGTGTGACTCAATTTATTGCAATATTTGCTTTATTATAGCAGTCTAGAACTGAATCTGCAATATTTCCAAGGTATGCCTTCAATGTGTCATTTTTATTTGTATTTTGGAAAAATGTTCTTTATTTTTGTCACTGTATTTTTCAAAATGCTTCTCTTGCAGCAATTGCTTTGTTCATTGTCATCAAAAGTAAGTTGTTATAACAGTGATATTTCTATAAAATACTTTTTTTTTCAAATTAGCTGCAAACTATCACCTGTTTTCAGATGATCCAGGTTATGCATTCTATTCACGGGAGGGGAAATAAAGTTGAGGAAGAAAAACAATCATATTTTTTTAAAAAGAATTTATAGTACAATACAAAAAATCTTCCCTAGGGTAGAAACATCAGATTAGAACACTCTTACTTTAGAAAGCAGACTTAAAAATAAATACAGAAGGAAACACCTAACAACTGAGAGAAACCAAGATACACTGGTGGAGAAGAGGCATTGAACCACATGTAAAATGAGTCCTCCTTTCTCATTCATCATTACCTTATGTTTTAAAAATGTATATATAGACTCTGAGTACAATTTTGTATAAGTGTTCATTCAGTGTCTATTAAATATCTAAAAATTTCAAAGATGTGAGTAGTAGGATATGAAATAAAAAGGATTCACTGCCTTTAAGAAGTAGATAGCCCTGTTGGAAAGATAAATCACTAAACACATACAATCCTATATAATAAAAGGCTAATATGCAAATCGGCCAAACAATGGAACAACCGGTCACTATGACGCGCACTGACCACCTGGGGGCAGATGCTCAATGCAGTAGCTGCCCTTTGGTCAGTGCACTCCCACAGGGAGAGCGCTGCTCAGCCAGAAGCCGGGCTCACAGCTGGCGAGTGCAGCGGCAGTGGTGGGAGCCTCTCCCACCTCCATGGAAGTGCTAAGGGTGTCCGACTGCCAGCTTGCTGTCAGTCAGATATCCCCTGAGAGCTTCAGGACTGCAAGATGGCACAGGCCAGGCTGACGGGCCTCCCGCCGAGAGCATGAATGTCGTGCACCAGGCCTTTAGTCTATATACATAAAAGCCTGTTCAACCGGTCCCTGTGATGCACACTGACCACCAGGGCACAGTCAGCTTGGACAGATGAAAAGAGACACAGGCAATTGAGTCTATGAAAGATCTCAAGCAGGTGGGGCTGAGCTGCAGTTCACATTGGGAGGGCGGGCCATCGGCCCCAAATTCCGTGGCTCTCCAGGCACTGCTCCAGAGGCACTGTGTCCTCGACCCTCATCAACCCCTTCGGCTGAGTCCTTCCTGGGCAGCTCCGGGACCAAGGGATGGAGGGAGGGGAAAAAAGAGACCACGAACTCTGCCCCTAGAGCTCACCTCCTGCAATCAGACTGGAGCCACCCCAGGACTTGCAGGAAGGCGCCTGAAGTGCGTGGCCTTGTGGCACAGCTAATGTGACTCCCTGGTCTTCCCTGGGCACACCTTGGGTACTACCCCACTTCTCTGAGCCTCAGTCTGCACCCCTAGCAAGGCCATGGGAGCTCCGCCCTAGGGACCCACTTCTCCATAGCTGGGTGAAGCAGGCCAGGAGATGCAAGGGGCAGTGGTAGAAGTGAGGTGGGGGCGGGGGGGGGGGGGGGGGGGGAGGGAGGGGTGCAGGCGTTCAGCTGACCAGGATGAGTGGGAGCGGCTCCTTCCAGCCACCAGCCACCTGCCGCTTCACACATTACTACATCCCTCGGGGGATGTTGGATATCGGTTTCAGCCTGATCCCTGCAGGCCACACTGAGGGACCCCACCGATGCATGAATCTGTGCACCGGGCCTCTAATTAATTATGCATTGAAACCTTATAGAAGATAGTAGTTAGGTGCCAAAATGAATACTATAAAGTGAACACTAAAGGAGATTAGAGGAGAGGGCAGTAAACACAGATTAGAACACTTAACAGGATTGGAAAAAGATCTTGGAAAATGTGATCAAGAATTACGTTTATGATGAGAGGAGGTTTTTCTGGATAAAAAGCTCAGAATAAGCAAAGGCATAGAGAGGCAGAAGCAGTGTTGAGGGAACAGTATGTATTTAGCTAATATTAAAAGATGAGTTGCATTAGAGAGTGTGAAATTTAATAATAGGAGAAAAATAAGTACCTAGCATTTACTGAACATTACTGTATATTAGACACTTCACAAATTCTCACAAATAAATCATGAGGTAAGTACTATTATTTCCATTTTAATAATTAAGAGAGAAATTTGGAATGGATTAACAAGATTTATAAAAGGAAAATACTACATGCTGTGTGCTAAGTGAGAGGCGATCTGCAGAAGGAACTGCAGTAGGTAAGAAACACGAGAATAGAGTTTGGGAAGTCGGGACAGTACTCATTTGTGACTTAAATTTCACTTTTCATAGACCCTTGACATTTAAAGAACTAATATATATAGTGAATTAAAGAATGCAAGTCTAGGAAAATTTCTAGCTTCAGTGAATAAATTCATAATATTAGCACTGAACAGTGAGAGAAAAGTAGCTTCTTTTTTGAGGTAATGGTAGATCTCATATAATTTTAAAAAAAGAAATTTCATTTGTAATGCGGATTCAGAAACATGCCATACAGATTCTACTGTCTGTCAGTAGCTAAGTAGGTATTATACCCATAAAAAGTCTAAAGTGTTTTCTCAGAAACAAAATGGGACAAGTACAGAGGAAAGAAGAGCTGGACATAACTTTCAGAAGATAATAGACTTAGTCACTCTTCTCTTCTTTGCTCTAAGTTTGTAGAATACTTGAATCTCCTCTTTCTCTCTTGCTCTATCTTTCTGTCTTTATTCTTTATGATTTGGATGCTGGTAAATCTTACTATAGGACAGTGGTCGGCAAACTGCGGCTCGCGAGCCACATGCGGCTATTTGGCCCCTTGAGTGTTCTAACACCACTTCTTCAAAATAGACTCGCCCAGGCCAAAAACCGACTTCTGCGCATGGGCCACGAAGTTTCAATCGCACTGTACGTGCGCACCTGCATATGGTATTTTGTGGAAGAGCCACACTCCAGGGGCCAAAGAGCCGCATGTGGCTTGCGAGCCGCGGTTTGCTGACCAATGCTATAGGAAGTGCAAAGAACAGATAAATGATTATGCAGTTAAGAAAATCAGAATGTTAAACTCTGTAAGGATCTGAAAAAATATAATTAATACCAGTAAATACAGTTTCAATGTTTAAAATGTATTGAGAAGCTAATGTGAACATTAGGTACAGCGTAGTTTACTTTGGCTAATTTTTTTTTTGGTCATATTTGGTAATGATGGCAAACAAAATAGACTTTCTAAAATTAGAATAAGTGATACAGCATCTATACTTTTAGCGCACTGCTATTGAAATTTGACAAGTTTCACTAACAATTACAGATATGCTGAAGGAATTATAATAATGTTAAGTTCAAATAAAAAAATCTGGATTATCAAGTTCTTTATACAAGTTCTGTCACTTGGCAGCTGTCAGCAGCATTTCTTGGTAACTATTAATATTTTTAATCTGAAGGATCAAGGTTTTCTTTCTAGGTTATACACCTTCTAACTCTTACTTGAACATAAAGTAAAGATTAACAGTGTTCAAAATGGCTCCAATAAATTAAGGAATATGGGGGAAAGAAATTCATGTTTAGAATATAGATTGTAAATCTTTGATTTATTAGAATATCTCAAGATCTGTATTGGTAATATGAGATTAATTGAATAATTTTAGTTTAAAATATAACACACATGTTAGATTGTGAAATATTAAACTACACATTTTGTGGGTTTAAAAACGGAATAAGGTGTTTCCACTTTTGGTCAAGATGAGTAACAGTGACTAAACTTACGCTTCTACCTGGATCAACAACAGCAAAAAAGGCTGGGGTGGGGGGGGCCGGGGAGGGGGGAGATAATAAAATAACAATTTTCAAGATTGGGCCTTAGACATCCAAGGACTGTGAACTAGAGAGCTGGTGAACAATGAGGTGAGCCCTGTGTTTACCCAGCTTGCCAGCCTTGAGAGAGTTTCCTTACCATGGAGCAGGGAGGGCAAACCCAAGCAAAGCCCCCATAGACTCACTGCTTTGAGAAACTGGAGATGCAGAGAAACCACCCATGGTAGCTAAATTTCAGTGGACAGAGGACAAAAATGGGGAGAGCTGCAAGAATGAACTCTGGAGACCAATAGAGGATAACCACGACCATCACCACCCAAAAAATCATGAAAACCAGAGCATAGAAAATAGAAATATAAAAATAATTTTAAAAAATTAATGAAACCAAAGCTATTTATTTGAATAAAAAAATTAAAGAGGTTTCCCAAAAATGAGTGGTTTCTAACCAGACCAACCAGGATAAAGGACAGAAGATAAAAAATAACCAATTTTAAGAATGAGAGAGGAAACATCACAACAAATTTTACAAATGTCAAATGCATAATAAGCAAGTATTATTAATAATTTTATGTTTATAAACTGACAGCTTACATTAAATACATATTCCTTGAAAGACACAAACTATAAAAGCCCACTGAAGAAGAAACCTGGAAATAAATGTTATGGGATGTAATATACAGACAGTATGGCAACTACAGTTAATAATACTGTATTGCATATTTGAAAGTTGCTAAGAGTGATCTTAATAGTTCTCATAAGAAAAACATGTATGTATGTACAAATAGTGACAGATGTTAACTAGACTTATTGTGGTGATTATTTCTAAATAGAAACAATTATGGAGTCATCACATTGCACATCATCATGTTGTGTGTCAATTATCCTATACTAGAGGCCTGTTGCACGAAATTCGTGCACGGAGAGGGGGGGTGTCCCTCAGCCCACCCTGTACCCTCTCCAATCTGGGATCCCATTGGGCTTAAACAAGCAATCGGACATCCCTCTCACAATCCAGGACTGCTGGCTCCCAACTGCTCACCTGCCTGCCTTCCTGATTGCCCCTAACCGCTTCTGCCTGCCAGCCTGAACACCCCCTAACCACTCCCCTGCCAGCCTGATTGATGCCTAACTGCTCCCCTGCCAGCCTGTTTGCCCCCAACTTCCCTCCTCTGCCAGCCTGGTCACCCCTAACTGCCCTCCCCTGCAGGGTTGATCGCCTCCAACTGCCCTCCCTGCAGGCCTGGGTCCCTCTCAACTGCCCTCCCTTGCAGGCCTGGTGCCTCCCAACTGCCCTCCCCTGCTGGCCATCTTGTGGTGGCCATCTTGTGTCCACATGGGGGCAGGATCTTTGACCACATGGGGGCATCCATATTGTGTTTTGGAGTGTTGGTCAATCTGCATATTACTCTTTTAATAGATAGGATAGAGGCCTGGTGCAGGGGTGGGGGCCAGCTGGTTTGCCCTGAAGGGTGTCCCGGATCAGGATGGGGGTTCCCTTGAGGCGTGGGGTGGCCTGAGCAAGGGGCCTGTTGTGGTTTGCAGGCCAGCCACGCCCCCTGGCGACCCAAGAGGAGGCCCTGGTATCTGGAATTTATTTACCTTCTACAATTGAAACTTTGTAGCCTGGAGTGGAGCCAAGCCTCCTGCTTGCTCTGTGGCTGGCAGCCATTTCTGTTGGGGTTAATTCACCTTCTATAGTTGAAACTTTGTAGCCTTAAGTGGAGGCCTGGGCCTGGCCAGGGTGTGCAGAAAGCTTTGCTTTCTCTGTTGCCCTGTGGCTGCCGCCATTTCTGTTAAGATTTGTTTACCGCCGAAACCGGTTTGGCTCAGTGGATAGAGCGTCGACCTGCAGACTGAAAGGTCCCAGGTTCGATTCCGGTCAAGGGCATGTACCTTGGTTGCGGGCACATACCCAGTAGGGGGTGTGCAAGAGGCAGCTGATTGATGTTTCTCTATCATCAATGTTTCTAACTCTCTATCCCTCTCTCTTCCTCTCTGTAAAAAAATCAATAAAATATATTAAAAAAAATATTTGTTTACCTTCTATAATTGAAACTTTGTAGCTTGAGTGGAGGCTTAGGCCTAGCAAGGGCAGGTAGAAAGCTTGGCTTCCTCTGTTGCCTGGGAAACCTTGCTCTCTGTGGCAGTAGCCATCTTGGTTGGGTTTATTTGCATACTTGCCCTGATTTACTGGTGGACATGGCTGATGGGCGTGGCTTAGGCGTAGCGAAGGTGCGGTCAATTTGCATATCACCCTTTTATTAGGTAGGATAATAAAGAGGTGATATGCAAATTGACCATCACTCCAACACACAAGATGGCTGCCCCCATGTAGACACAAGATGGCCACCTCAAGATGGCCGGCAGGGGAGGGGAGGGCAGTTGTGGGAAATCAGGCCAGCAAGGAAGGGCAGTTGGAAGGGACCAGGCCTGAAAGGGAGGGCAGTTGGGGGTGATCAAGTCTGCAGGGGAGGGCAGTTAGGGGTGACCGGGCCAGCAGAGGAGGACAGTTGGGGGGGACCCAGGCCTGCAGGGGCGGGCAGTTGGGGGGACCAGCCCTGCAGGGGAGGGCAGTTAGGGGGGACCAGGCCTGCAGGGGAGGACAGTTGGGGCTGACCAGGCCAGCAAGGGAGGGCAGTTAGGGGTGACCGGGCCAGCAGGAGAGGGCAGTTGAGGGGGACTGGGCCGGCAGGGGAGGACAGTTAGGGGCAATCAGGCCAGCAGGGGAGGGCAGTTAGGGGCAACCAGGCTGGCAAGGGAGGGAAGTTAGGGGTGACCTGGGCCAGCAGTGGAGGGCAGTTAGGGGCAGTTGGGCTGGCTGACAGGTGAGCAGTTGGGAGCCAGCAGTCCTAGATTGTGAGAGGGATGTCCAAGGGGCTCCAGATTGGAGAGGGTGCAGGCTGGGTTGCGGGACAACCCCCCCCTGCCCCCGTGCATGAATTTCATGCACCGGGCTTCTAGTACCTTAATAAAGCTGTTTAAAAAGTTGGAATTTTAGCAGTTTCACATGTTCAATATATACAAACAGTTCATTCTGTTTATTCAGAAATATATTTTGAATGAATAGGATAGATTTTATATTAGTATATTGCTTTGAAATTACTTTATCATTAAATCCTTATTCATTTAATTATCCTATATAATAAAAGGCTAATATGCAAATCAAGTGAACGGTAGAACGACCAGTTGCTATGATGCACACTGACCACCAGGGGGAAAATGCTCAAAGCAGGAGCTGCCCCCGGTGGTCTGTGCGCTCCTACAGGGGGAACACTGCTCAGCCAAAAGCCAGGCTCATGGCTGGCGAGCACAGCTACAGTGGCAGGAACCTCTCCTGCCTCTGCGGCAGCACTAAGGACCCATCGGTGGACATCCTCTGAGGGGTTCCAGACTGCAAGAGGGCGCAAGCCGGGCTGAGGGACCCCCCCACCCCAGTGCACCAGGCCTCTAGTTTTGTGTATATTTGTGACTACGTGTCAAGAATTCTGTCATAAAAGCATTTTGGATTGTTTTAAATTTTTACCATGTAAGACTTCCTTCTAAAAGCTTAGTACAGAAAAATTAATTTAGCATTTTAGCTAATTGTAAAATGGCCAGTGTAAGAAGTTTAGAGGAAATAGAAAAATAATGGCCTTATAAAGATCAGTTTTATTTCTCTCCTCTGTCAGTATCCTCAATGCTGCCCACCTTGACAAACGATTCCAATTTTGTAAAGATGTGGTTCTTCGACACTGTTTCCACTTAAGACAATATTTGTGAAATGCCATAGTAACTAAAAAGAAAGGAAACAAACCAAATCATTTTGTTCTCTGGCTTAATAAAACATTGACCACAGTTAGGTAATTTGAGGATCAGTGTCATTAATAAAATTCATTACGATTATAAAGAATTATCAAAGGAGCATATCAGATTCCAAAGCTTATTGTCTAACCTAATCACTCTCAACAATGAAATAATACAACAGTAAAAGAAAGAGGAAGTTATCTAAATTGATCTCTGTGGTTTCAGAAAATTTTATCATCAACTTAATCATTGATCTTCATCTTCACGGGTCTTTGAGAAAACCATTCAGAAGCTTTTACATGCTATCATATCACTCAAGAAACATATTCACCTTATCCTAATATTGAAAGTAAGGTGACATGAAGCAATTACAGCCAATAAACTTGGTATCCACCACTTTAACAACGTTAAAATGAAATATTAATCAGAACATTTATAAATATTCATGAAGAAAGTGATGCTTATTTGTCAGCAACATGGTTGCACTAAAACAAGTCACTACAGACTTTATTTCCACTTTTAAATTGTCTGCCTGAGAATGAATAAGGGAAAGCAGAGATCATCTGGGTTTTAGTAAGGTTATTGTCAATGTTTTCTATCCTACCCATGTATGTCAGGTGGAGGAACAAGACTTTAGTAAAAGAAGGTCCTTGTACACTGAACATTTTGTGATTTAATCAGAAAGCATCTTCACTTTTTATCTCTCAGTGTTCTTTAAATTTACTCTAAGAGGGATGTGCTTCTACTCTCCTAGGTGGAAACTTCGCTAATTCCCTGAGTTTTCTGAACCCTCGTAGTCAAATATTTTACAGCCACTTTAAGCTGCAAATATAGACTCAATTTAGAAATTAGACATAAATGCACATAGTACCAAAACTTCTATATTTAATTCCAAGTAGTTAAAATCTCCTCTCACCCAAAAGGACATTCTAAATAGAACGCTGAGGAAAAGGGACATGGTTCACCTCTTTTCTGCATCATCTTGCTTACGACAGCTTTTTGACACTGTTCATGTCAAGGAGGCAAGTAATGATTTCCTCATGATACAGAAACTATTTTGCTAGCAGAATTTTGAGTGTGTTGACCTATGCTCACCTTGTGCAGTAAGCATGACTAGACTAGTATTTACTTATTAGCCTCTTCTGTTCTAATTATTTAATTTATGGGTCATCATTCACTAATTTTACTTGAATTGTTTTGAGTGTAGGATCCTTGAGCTGGGTCTGCAAACTCAAATTTAGTATTCCTTAAGAGTCTTAAAAATTAAATGCAGCCCTGTTTATTTAAAGAATCCCACTTAATATAAAAACACATACAGGTAGAATACTTTATTTTTCTGTAGCATCTAAAAGGAATAAGTTATTTCTCTTTGTGTCTGAATAAACAAACACACATGCACAACACATTTTTAACCCTTTGCACTCGCTTGCTTTTTTCTCGATTCCTTTATTCTAATGCTAAGCGTGTCGAGTCACACTCGACATCCGAGTGCAAAAGATTAAAAGTTGCAAAAAAGAGTAATTGAATAAAATAGGGGAAAGAGAGAATATGAGGCCTTTATCTGGACTAGACCCATAAAGTCATTAGAATCTGTAAAGGAATATATTTCTTTACATGTGTATATTTAGGTATCTCTGTCTTTATATTTGCACAAATAAATTTATAAGTATTTTAACATACATTTTCCTTTCACAAATATCAGCAATAATTTCAAATGAAACTGTTAACAGTACTGGTTTACCGTACTCATAATCTTATCTAGACAGGCATGTTTTTATCACATAAACCCCATCTCATGTGTCATACCTAATAGATCCAAGATTGGGCATCACACTCAAGGAAAGCCAATGGATAGCTTTCCTTTGACCTATGAAAAGGATGTTATTGTGAATTAGCCCACATTTATTGGTCCAAACAGATTTCCTCTCTTGGGTATTTGAACTACAGCAAGTGAAAAATGTTAGGCAGAAAGAGATCTGTAAAGGGGTACTTCATGAGGAATAATCTCAAAATGAAGTTGTTATAAAGTAGGAAGGGTGGCTGCATGTTTATGTTCCCCCAAAATGTATATGTTGAAACACAATCCCCAAAGGATTGGTATTAGGAGGTGGAGATCTTGGGAGGTGATTAGGGTTAGATTGGGTCATGAAACTGGAGACTCCATGCCAGGATTAATGCCCTTATAAAAAGAATTGAGTTCTGTATCAGATACGGGGTCAGCCAGAACCATGGTCTAGGACTGTGGTCAGCAAACTGCGGCTCGCGAGCCACATGCGGCTCTTTGGCCCCTTGAGAGTGGCTCTTCTACAAAATACCACGGCCTGGGCGAGTCTATTTTGAAGAAGTGGCATTAGAAGAAGTTTAAGTTTAAAAAATTTGGCTCTCAAAAGAAATTTCAATCGTTGTCCTGTTGATATTTGGCTCTGTTGGCTAATGAGTTTGCAGACCACTGGTCTAGGACATCCCAGCCTCCAGAACTGTGAGAAATAAATGTCTGATGTTTAAGCCCTGCTGTCTATGGCATTCTGTTATAGCAGGCTGAGCTGACTAAAACAACGACTAAGACAAATCAGCCAAAACTCAAAGTAAATTTATAGATAAGAGGGTAAGATCAATCATCTGTAGTGAGAGTTAAAATATTTATAAAGACTCCAAGGATAGATTGAGGAGCTCATCTCTAGCATTATCTCAAATTCTAAGGATAATTCTAGTTCAGGTGAATGCCCACTATCTCTTCTTCACTCTTTCCTTGTCTTCTTATTTACCTTAAAATTCTCATTCTTGCAACTAAAAAATATTCTAAACTTATCAAGATTCAGCATACGTAAGTTGCTTAGAAGAAAAAAAAAATAGCTCTGGCTAGGTGGCTCAGTTGGTTGGAGCATTGTCCCATATACCAAAAGCTTGCTTGTTTGCTTTCCAGTGAGGGCAAATACCTAGATTGCAGGTTTGATCCTCAGTCAGGGCACATAGCGGAAGTGACAGATTGATGTTTCTCACATCAATGCTTCTCTCTCTCTTTTCCTTCCTCTCTAAAAAAAATTAAAAATCAGTAAAAAACATATCTTTGAATGAGGATTAAATAAAAAAAGGTCAAATTGAATTTTTATTACTTACCACCAGTATGATCTTCAGCAAGTTACTTAATGGTCAGTTTCTCTCTCATTTTTTAAAAGTTAACTTTATTAAGCTATAACTTACATAAAATAAGATGTACCAATTTGAAGTATCCAGTTAGAAGAGTTTGAAGAAATGTATATATCTATTGTAACTATCACCACAACACACAGAATGGTTTCTCCAAAGAAGTACCCACATGCCATTTTGTAGCTAGTATCTCCCTGCTCTCCTGGTCTCAGGCAAACACTGATCTTCTTTCTGTCAGTTATATTCATTTTAGTTTTCCCCAGAATTGTACCTAAGTGCAACACTACAGAATCTTACAAGTTCATTCATGTTGTGTGTATCAGTTGTATATTCCTTTTTATTGCTAAGCACTTTTCCACTGTATAGATATACCACAATTTGTTTATTTAGTCATGTGTTGGTTTTGTTTTTGTTATTGGTAAAAGCTGTTACAGACATTTGTGTAAAAGTCTTTTGTAGCCTTTTCCCCCCTCTTGGATTTTATATTGAAGAATGGAATTCCTGAATCATGCATGTTTAAATTTTAAGAAGTTGCCAAATAATTCTCTAATATATGAGACTTCCAGTTTGTTAACATTTTCATCAATGCTTAGTAGCACTAGTCCTTTTCATTTTAACCTTTCTAGTGAGGGTATATTTACCTCATTATGCTTTTGTTTTGCATTTTCTTGAAAATGAATGACTTGAAACATTTTTTTTCATGAACATGTTGGCATTTTTTATCTTCTTTTGTGAATTATCTATTTAACTCTTTGTCCATTTTTAAATCAAATTATTATTCTTGCAATTGTGAAGTTGTACAGTTTTTATATGTACTTGTTAAATTTATTCTTAAGTATTTCAAGTTTTTGATGCTATATTAAAATATATAAATTATATATACATGTATATACATGTGTACATATACATATATAAATATATATATGCTTTTGTTTTACAACTTTTCACTGGTACTGTTTAGAAATACAATTGATTTTATATATTTACTTGTATTCTTTAATATTAGTAAATCACTTATTCTCATATATTTGTATTTATGTTTTAATTCTTTAGGGTATTCTATATACATAAACATATTGACTAATAGTAAAGAGAGCTTTACTTCTTTCAAATCCAGGTGCCTTTTCTTTCTTTATTTTTTTTAATATTGCAATGTTGAACACCCAATACAGAGTTGAATAAAAGGAGATAGAGTAGATAACATTGTATGAATGGATGTTGAATTTTTTTAAAAAATTAACATTTATTAAGATGATCTTATAACTTATCTAATTTTAAAAATATCTTTATTGTTAAAAGTATTACAGATGTTTCCCTTTTCCCCCTATTGACCCCTCTTCCCCACTTCTCCCACCTCAGGCCTTGACCCCACTATTGTCTGTGTCTGTGGGTTATGCATATATACTTACATGTTCTTTGGTTAATCTCTTCCCCCACTCCTTCCCTCTATCAATCTGTTCCATGCTTCCATGTCTCTGGATCTAAATTTTCTTATTAATTAGGTTCATAAGTTTTATTGTTTGGTTTTTTAATATTAACTCAAACTTGAATTTTTGGTATAAACCCTTCATGGTCATAATATATTATCCTTTTCACATATTGCTGGATTTTCTTTGCAATATTCTGTGAAAGACTTTTATATCTTAGTTCATGAGAGATCTATTTTTGTCCTCTTCTTTTTTGTGATATCTTATTCTGGTTTTGGTATCAGGTACTTCTGGCTTCATAAAATTGGTTGATCATAAAATTTGCTGAAAGGGCTTGTGAAGTTTTGGTGTCAATTGATGTCATCTCTTCCTTGAATGTTGAATTAACCAGTACAGTCACTTGGGCCTGGAGTGTTTTGTTTTGTTTGTAAAGGTGTTTTTTTTTTATTATTATAAAATCAGTTTCTTTAATCTACATGTGACTATTCAGATTTTCCTTTTATTTCTTTTTTGCAACTTTGGCTATGTGTGTAATTCCATATCTTAATTCATAAAATAAAGATAATAGTTATATACTTCTCCTAAAGCTACTGAAAAGATTATGTGAGTTCATCCTATCTAATAAAAGAATCATATGCAAATTGACCCTAACTCCGCTATACCCACAAGCCACGCCCACCAGCCAATCAGGAGAAAATATGCAAATAAACACAACCAAGATGGCTGTGGCCACAGAGAGCAGGAGGGAGGCTTGGGTTTCCCCTGCAACAGAGGAAGCCAAGCTTTCTGCCTGCCCTTGCTGGCCTAGGCCTCCACTCAATGCTACAAAGTTTCAATTATAGAAGGTAAACAAATCCAAACAGAAATGCGGCAGCTACAGAGCTGGAAGAGCAGGAGTCAAGGGTTGCCCCTGGCAATGGAGGAAGCAAAGCTTCTGCAGCCCTGGCTGGCCTAGGCTTCTGCTCCAGGCTACAAAGTTTCAATTATAGATGTACATAAATTCCAACAGAAATGGCTGCCACCACAGACCAAGCAGGATGCTTGGCTCCACTCCAGGCTACAAAGTTTCATTGTAGAAGATACATAAATCCCAGATACTAGGGCCTCTGCTTGGGTCGCCAGGGGACGTGGCTGGCCTGCAAACCACCACAGGCCCTTCACCCAGGCCACCCCACACCCCAAGGGAACCCCCACCCTGATCTGGGATACCCTTCAGGGCAAACCAGCTGGCCCCCACCCCTGCACCAGGCCTCTATCCTATCTAATAAAAGAGTAATATGCAGATTGACCATCACTCCAACACACAAGATGGTTGCCCCCATGTGGTCACAAGATGGCCGGCACAAGATGGCCAGCAGGGGAGGGCAGTTGGGAGGGACCAGGCCTGCAAGGGAGGGCAGTTGGGGGCAATCAAGCCTGCAGGGGAGGGCAGTTGGGTGGGACCCAGGCCTGCAGGGGAGAGCAGTTGGTGGGGGGAACCAGGCCTGCAGGGGAGGGCAGTTAGGGGCAAACACGCTGGCAGGGGAGCAGTTAGGCATCAGTCAGGCTGGCAGGGGAGTGGTTAGGGGCAATCAGGCTGGCAGGCAGAAGTGGTTAGGGGCAATCAGGAAGCCAGGCAGGCGAGCAGTTGTGAGCCAGCAGTCCTGGATTGTGAGAGGGATGTCCGACTGCCCGGGCCTAAACGGGCAGTCGGACATCCCTTGAGGGTTCCCAGATTGGAGAGGGTGCAGGCTGGCCTGAGGGACACCCCCTACCCCGCCGTCCACGAATTTCGTGCACCGGGCCTCTAGTATATTATAAATACTTAAAGCAGAATTTGACATAGGGTAAACAAACCCAAAGGCAACTGTTAGCTGTTAAAATGCAACAATTATTAATATGCACTGAACTGAGATCAAAAGGACACAGGATAGTCTTTTATTCTAGTTAAAGTATGAAAAGTAATAATTGTAACAAAAATCAACATTTATTTAAATCTATTGAGCTTGTGACATGTCCCCAACTCATAAACAAATTAGGTTTCTAATAATCTTAATGGAATGTCAAATTTTTAGAACAATTAAATTGTTAGAAACCATTTCAAATAAATAAATTGAAAATTTGAAGGCCGGTGTAAGTAGAGATTTAATATGTTCTTTATATCTCTTATTGTTAATTAAGAAACAATAGATATCGCTGAGCCTTGGAATTTTACACATGATGTTAAGACTGAAGACAAGAAATTATATATCAAATGCTTAATAACAGTGCTTGATTTCATGTAGAATTGAGAATGCTTTTGGTTACTAACAGAAAGCCATATCAGCATGGCTTTTAAAAAATTTAGCATACTAGAATATATAACTAGAAGTTTAGAGTTAGTGTTGGCTTCAGAATTGATTAAAAGATAATTGATTTCAAGTACCCAATTTCTTTTTCTTTATCCAAATTGTCATATTCACCTTAAAACTAGATCTTACATCCTTCCATGTTCAACACTTATCCTCTTCTCTTTGAAGGCATAGAGAGTGGGTCAGTATTAAACATTATATGCCATAACTAAAAATTAACTGCCACCAAGTGAATATCATGCTCTGAATGGCTCAGGCCTGGCTTCCTTAACAATCTCTTCTAGTAAGTGTGATGCTGTTACCATAATTGGTTGAGACTATACAGAGTCCCCTGCTAGAAATGGAATCAGTTCCCTAAATTACATTGCAGTTATGCAGTGGGATAAAGGTGGCATAGATGTTGTGGCATCATTCACATTATCCATTATCCTTTATTTTGCCATAGCATGCACTGTTATTCCCCCTCCACACACACACACACACATACACACACACACACACACTACATTATTTTTTTCTTCCTTAGTAAGGGAATACTCAGATTTTTAGCTATGTACATGGGCATTTAACAAAGATACTCTGTTTTCCAGGCTAGCATGCAGCTAGCTGTGATTATATGGTTAATTTCTGGTCAAAGAAATGTCATGTGCAGCATGATATCCTTCCAGGATATGTCCTTAAATAAGGAGCATGTTCTCCTCATCCTTCTCTCTTCCTGAAGTTTTGGTATTGATTTGATAGCCACAGCTTAAAAAACCATCTGGCCCATGTTGAGGATGGCTGAGGAAAAGGAGCCGGATCCCTGATGATCATGGAGCTCACATCAGCCCTGGATTATTTAGCTCTGCACTTCATCTTCGTGAGGGATAGAAATTTACATTTTATTTCAGCCATTATTTCAAGTGTTTTGGCATTTATAGATAAATCTAATCTTAACTTATACTAATTAATTTTCCAAAACAAATGACTGTATTGTATTACTGCACTTTTAAAAAGACTCATCCTAATAGTATAAATTGATTGGGACCAATATTTGGGGTTGTGAATCCCCAAGCTCCATATTCATAGTTGAGTACATGAAAAAAAATCTCTAACTTCCCTTAGGCAAACACCTGCAGGCTATCATCTACTAAATCTTTCTGGAATGCAGAATATATGTTAGCCTATGTTTATTTATATATTAATACTAGCAAAAAAAAAAAAACCCACAAAAAATGAACTATATAAGTAGACTCTCAGTTATCAAACCTGAATGATAGCTATAGGAAATCAGTGAGTCCATTTATTTACTCTGTTCATTCCTTCCACTTATATCCTTCCAGACTGGTTCATCAATTTCACTTTAGTTTATCTCAGTTTCTATTTTTGGCACCTGCAAGATACTGATGCTTTTTGTTTGTTTGTTTACGCACCTCAGCCCCAGACTCTTCCCACTCAGTCCCTGTGGGGCTACTCACACTAGAGAAATCCATTTTCCTTTACCATGAACACATTTATCTGAGGCCTAACAGATCTGATCTTTATCTTCAAAAGTTAGAAAATTCAGTTACTTTGGCAACAACTCAGGGATTAGTTAGGTTCTCCAGGTTTAACATAATAGAACACGAATAAAACACTTTTTGTTTAAGAGGTTCAGACAGTAAATAACAGGACAGAAAACAAGGTCCCCTAAAGGGGAAGCAAAGTCCTGAGACAAACTTTAAGGTGCACGTTCCTAGGAGGGAGGGCAAGGGGGATGTGTTCCATCCCTCTGGCTGCCTGGCTGCCTCCGAAGTCTCAGGGCAGAGCATCCTTGCAGTGCTGTTTCAGGTAGTAATGCGCTGCTCTGGTCGGGCTTTGTCTTTATTCACAACACATTCATGTGTCTCGGCAGGGGAGGGGGGACTGCACTGTTGCCTGCCAGCCTGTCCTCTTCGACTCTGCCGAATAACCGGAGTGGTAACTCTCCATTAGTGAGGAGAGAGACAGACAGAGAGAAACAGAGAGAGACAGATACGCATACACTGAGATACAGAGGAAGAAAAACCACGCAAAAAAGGAAAAGGAGGGGGGGTGGGGGGCTAAGGATGCTCTCCGGCACACTCATATGTTAGGTCTCTGCGAAGGCAGGAGGCTGCAGGAGCAGCAGCAGCAGGCTTTCGGCAGTGATTCTAACTACTGCCCATAAATACCGTGGTCAGGACGACTTTGAAGAGGCAGTGTATTACTTAGGCATAGAACACTAGCTCTGCTAAAACTGGGAGTGCAAACACCCTCTTGTTTTCTCATTTAGAGACTTGCATCTTTTCGGCACTCCACACTATCAGGACCCTCTGCTTCTACAGGTAAGACACAGTTAAGATTTACGTATCTATTACATTGTTGTAGTTTTACACACTTTAATCATGATGACTTTTTAATATAATGCCAGCTTTCTCTTGAACTGCTGTGTTTTTCTTACTAGTCTCTCTTCAAGAAAATATTTTTTAATGAAAAGACTGCAATTAAATGAAGGAACTACCAAATCTTCCCTAAAATGAATGTATATGATGGTCTGCCTCTCCATGAGCTCTGAGTTTATAGTTGGGAACTTGATCTCAAACTGTGATCTGAGCTGCAATTCATAATGTATATTATTTCTAAATGTACAAAATTATTCACTATAATTTGGATAAGACATAATTCTTCCCTGCCTACAGTGTTATGCTGTATATATACTTCCTAGTATTTTATTAACTTCTGTAGTTTGGGGGAACCAATGATGAGGTTTATACCTTATAAATTTTGATCAGATCATTACAATGTGGGGTAATGCACTCATTCACAAACATGTGCAATGATAGTCTTATCTAGAAGGTTTTATCAAGAGCCTGTATGTATGTAATAACAGGTACCCACAGACATGTGAAATGGTGATATTAAAAGAAAATGCAAGGGCATTGATAATTTATATACTGTATCATATCACTGAGTCTTAAGTTTGTTTTTCTAATGAAAGTTTACCTTTTTAAAAATTCTGCTTCATTTTTACCTGTCATTATTTTATTATATATGTTTATATATGATTAGCTCTTAGATGAGGTCATTCAAAATTGCTGATATTGCTTAGAAAACTGTAATAATAGAAACACATTAAAATGTGTTATGAGTCTATAGAGAATATAGTAGTGATATTGTCAACAGGTTTGTAAAAATTTGCTCTCCTGAGTTTTGATAAGAACATCTTGCAGTGTTACTCACTTGTAACTTGGTTTACATTTTGCTGTCCCGTTCAGGGTCCCACTAACTTGGTAGGCTAATTACATTGCTGTATATGATCAGAGCTAAAAGCACTGGATGATGCTAATTATCAAGCCATTTTTACTTGACATTTTAACTTCAATTGACCCCAATGACTATGTTTTCTTTCCTTGTATTTCTGTAGTGTTTTTTTCTATTAATCATATTTTATATGAGTTGCTCCTAATCAAATTCTCTCACATGAAGTATTTACATGCTAGTGATCTGGAATCATTAGAGTGACATTTAGCAGTCAATGGCTTTCACTCTTACATACAATAAAATTTATAGCATAGGATTAAAGCATATTCTAGAGGAGTACATGTTTAACAGTAAAGTATTGTGAAAATAGAAGCATTTGCATGCATAAATACATAATTCATTGGAAGACTTGTGATTCTTGTTCCTATGCATGACTTATTACATTTTCCAATTTCACTTACAAAAGGTTTAAATCCATGGGGAGTATATGTAAAATATTCAATTGACTGAGAATGTGAAAATTAAAGGAGGAAAGAATTATTACTGCAGTGACTTTTTTAGGACTATTGGGAAGTTGGTAACTGGTACAAATGTAAGGAATTCATTTTAGAGTTTCTCCTAGGGTGTACTAAAAAAGGAAGAAAAGGTGATGTGAAATATATGTTGGCATGTGAAATTATTTGGGGAAAAAATAAATGATGAAAGAGTAGAGAAGGGATATATAGTCTATAAAGGGAAGAATATTTTCAATAAACATGGAGTAAATTCTATATTCTTTTATGGCAGGAAAAAAAGACATATCAAGAATACCATTTCTCAAGGATGTATGAAATCTCATTTGGCCAAATATCTAATTGAAAAATAATGGTTCTTTTTACTTAATTACCATATTTGAATATGCAATTACCAAATGTATATCTTCCCTGAATGGTTTCTTGGAACTATAAAGTTATCATTTTAAAGTTTTTATTTTGAAACTTTTTAATTTAGTTTAAAAATTACTTACCCCAAATGGTTTAGTCCAGTTATCTCTTTTATCCAAAAAGAGACATGTCTAAATTTTCTTTTTTAATATACTAAAAGCACCATGTTTGTATTTACATATAGCAGAGCAGTATGCATAATTACATGGTTTTATAAACTTTTGGTATCATGCTCATTTTGTTTTCATTTCCCCAAACTCCCTAGTTTTTACAACTGTATAAGAACTTTAAAAATGCCTGATAAGAGTAAATTCATAATTCACAGGATTTCGTAGGCATTGGAATTTTAAACTATTTCTGTGAGAAACTTTTTTTAAATTATAGAGAATATGCATCATATTAATAATACTTTTATTTATTTATCCCAAAGTTACCTAAAACATATTGGCAGGAATATGTCCTTTATCTCAATTTCTTTATAGATTCAACTTTATGATTAAAAAAGTTTGGAAAAGTTTATTTTCGGTACCATTTTTTGTTGAGCTAGATCACAAGTTGCAAGTTTACCAGTATCTTGATCTTTTAATATAAAATTAGGTAATATAGTCATCATTGCACCACCTGTGACATTTGTTGAGTTTTAATGTGGCACAGAGCATATTAGCTAATATGGAACTTGGTTAAGAAAGTTTGAGGCTTGGCTGATGTAAGAATCAAAAACAAAACAGCTCATTTCCTTGTTATCTAAGAGGAATTTAAACTCCTTTATCTATGTGTATATATCATCAACTATTTATAACTTGTTGACTAGATTCAGTTTTCATTGATGCGGCATTGGTTTACTGAAATTTTCCTCTTTGGTTTTCTACAGGAATTTTGTTTTGGTAATTCTGGGGTATCATATAAGCCTTTCATTTGGAATCATGGACAGTTCCTTTGAAATTACAAAAAAATACACATAATTCTAGCCCTTTTCATCATTGAAGCATGAATAGAAATAGCTACAACTAAAAAATTCTGAAGTAACAAGCTAGAATAAGTAATGAGGGACCTCCAGCTAGTTTTCTGGTTCAGCTACTTCACTTAAAAAATATTCTTGGACTGTGATGTGGATCCTAGAAATCAAAGCTCCTTGCTGATCTCAGTGACAGATCTAGCAAGTAGCAGCTTCCTCGTGCTCCCTACAGGCACAGGTGAATACTGACCCTCCAGAGGAATTTTTTGAACTGAAATAATTGTTGTATTTTAAGTTATGTAAATGTAAAATATCAGAGCCAAAAAAAGTTAAGAATAATCATAATTGTAAAATGGCTGATTGCCTGTTTTGAAGTCAGTTGTAGTCAACATTTTTAAGGTCATATTACAGAAGCCTGAAATAGTCATAAACATCCAATGTAAAAAAAAATGACCTATGTATGCTTTTCACCCAATAATAATGTTTCTATGCATGTATTACCCAACAATGTTTAAAAATATTGTGGCGGGTATGCTTTGCTTCAAGGAAAGGAAAAACAGAAAAACCTGTTCATTCAATAAAATGTTAAATTACAATGTTTATTATTAGTTTTCTTAAAGTATTTCCCCCAAAATCTAGTTAAAACAGTTTTTAAAGGACAAGTTTATTCAAATACATTCAAGACCATTAATGTTATTTGTTTTAGTCACACTTTTTAAAAAACATAAGCACCAGACAGCAAGGTACATTTGGAAACACAATCGCATGAGTATATGTGTGAACTCATAATAAAAACAATGCTAATTTTAAAACAAAGTGCTCATTCATTTACTTTTCTTAAACTGTGTATATGCAAAATGACAAAACCAAACCATCTTAGTTTATACAATTGTTTGTATGTTATGTAATAGCAGCATACCTAACAAGGTAAATGAACTTGTCCATATGTAGAAAGGGTAAGCTGTTGTTACTTTTGTAGTGCATGAAAGTTGGAGATGAAAGAGCTTTCCTTTCATGAACTTTATCATATTAAAGGGTTCCTGACATTTCAGGAAAGTTCTGTTCACATTAGCTCCCAGTGTTTTCTTTAATCCGCACAGGCAACTATTACATGCTTTAAGGTTACTCTTAGAAGGTTACAGAGTCCAATTAATTAGTTTCTGCAGATAGATACATACATTGTAAATATAAACCATCGGGTTCCAATAGAGAGATTAATTCAATTTCTACATGAGAAGACTGGGATCAATATTCTCTTTTAAGTATTATAAGACAATATACTAACTATTAGGCAATTATTTAATGAAGGCCAAATTCTAGTTGTGATTAAAAGAGATTATATTAGCATTTTAAAACAGAATATGTAATGCTTAATCTGCTTAGTAAACACAGAATATGACTTGGGAGTCTTTGGAAATTGATATTATTCCTAAGATCCTTTTACTTTTTAAAATGCAAATAATCATTGCTTATTTTTTTTACAGAAAATGTTATATGAAGAAATTAATTGCCATATAATTCAATTTGTTATTATTTTTCTTAAGGCAGTAATCAAAACATTTATGTGGACTAGGGGAGATACATATGACAAGCATTTTAGTAAAACTATTTCTGTTTAAAAGCTCATTTACACCCTTATTTGCTATAATAAATCCCAAATCATATTTGCAAAATACATTTCTCATCATCTGGAACACCTCTAGAATGTCATCATCATCTCTTTTTTAAAACCTTGGTCTTCTAAATGATGTTTCATTTCCAACTGAAAACATGTGGTAAGTCCAGATGTTCAAACACTATCACTCCCCAAAGGCTTACAGTTACAGGTTGATTCAAGCATGGCTATGTATAAATATACACATTAGATCCCTAACTTAAAATTAGAACACAGACTGGGAAGTGCATAAAAATGGTAGGAGACCACAGTTGGCTGTGTAAATTCCTTGTTTAAATGAAAATGCACTTTCTACCCCATCAGTGCAGCACATCTGATAGAGTCAATAAATTCTTGAAAAAGTACTAATATATATGTAAAAGGATAGATAATATGTCTGGCTTTATTGTCCGAATAAGAAATATGATTTATGTGGTAACACTATTTTAAGTAACTTTGAATGGCATCATTGGTTCATTTGGGAAATTCCAGGGTTCAAGGAGTTTAAAATGATTCATTCCGCTAGTAATTTCAATGATGAAGGCATAAACAAAGAAGTTGGTTGTAGGAATAATAACTTACATGTTTTGATGTCCTAATAGTTTATTCAAACCTCAAAATAACAAGAAGAATATCAGAAGAACTCCCTTCCTCAAGGGAAGCTAGCACTTGCCAACTAAGGATATTTATGGTGCTTTGCTGGCTACTTCATCCAGACAGATAAAACGAAGGTTCATGATAGCACAATAGTGAAAACAGCAGACAGATTTATGAACCACAGGGTGACTCTCCTGGGACTCCCCCCTAATTGAGTTTTTTAAAATTATGCACTCATTGCTTTCTTTTTCTTTTTCTTTCTGCCCACTTTTTGTAGTCACATTTACAAGAGTCTGAACAAGGGTAAGAAAACCCATCTTCAGCATTTTCTTACTTCAAAATTCATTTTACATGTTGTAATCAAATCTCCCAAACAAGTCAATAACTTTCCCTCTGGTCAAAACACTGTTACTAAGCAAAACTTGTAAGGTTGAAATGACCAAGAGAAACTCCACTATCAGTGATTGGTACATGGTATTAGTTTCCACATGTGTGGGAAAGGAAATAGACTCTGCCTGGATGCAGCTTATGTTATAAGAAGCAAAGTCTTACAGTTTAATTAGTCCCCCGATTTAAATCCATCTTTGGTCAATCTTTGTCCCACTATACTTAAATTAATGGAGGGCACACCTTACAAAAATGGGTAAAAATAAGTCTACTGGAAAATTTGATCCAAGAGTAGAACCATGCAGCTAATATAATAGACACAAAATGTTCTCTTTATTTTTAATAGAATAGGGCAAAGGGAAAGAAGAAGCCAAACAGATTCAATGAGCTCCTTTTACCTTCTAAACATCACAGTAAATTGGCCCTTGCTCAAGCTGTAATTAGAGAAATATTTCCTGATCAAAAGGAACTTTTATAATGAATAATAATTACTACTACTGCTTCTGATGTTGCTGCTACTAATACTGATTGAGTATCTTACCAAATGTCATTCTAGACACATTATGTGTATTATGTAATTATAAAAAGTGTATGAAGTCAAAGTTAGTATCCCTATTTAAACAAGATAAAGTAGACCTGGTTAGGCAAAGTATCTTGCTCAAGGACATAAATGAAAGACAATTCTATGTCTCCCAACACCTATAAGTACTAGGATTTGATCTCTATGATTTTATTCTAGGAATCTACAAATTATTTAGTGGAAGTTTACAAGATATACAATAGCCAGTAGGAAAACAGAATGGAAGAAATAAGAAAAATACAAAGCTTGAAGTATTTTAAAAATTTATGACTAGTTAATCAAATTCAGTAATCCTTGCTAGCAACTATACTCATTTTCTTTTCTCTTTTTTTTTCTATTATTTTTATACATCTGCAATGTGTACTTTCTAAAAATGCTGAAACTGAACTGAGTGCAGTATTCTTTTTATTCTCAGAATTTATGAAGTAGTTATTTTCAAGCAAATTGTCTAACTCATGGATATGTCAGAGTATCATTGTTATGTCCTGTCATAAAAATGTGAATAGGTTCTTATTGTGGCTTAGAGCCTCCAGCCAAAAACAATGGATCTGCTTGCTACATTTAAGTCAGGCTGGTTTATGGGCCAAAGAGTTAGTTATTCCCTCATACATTCTTAAGATTTTGAATCTGGTACCACTTCTGCTATGTAATTTGCAATAATTTATTTATTATATTTCTCAGAGTCAAAGTAACCAAGTCAATGACAATCTTCCTTCAGATATTCCCACTCATATCAATCCCTTTGGAAATCAAGCACTCTGAATCATCCCAATTCAGTTCATGAAGTCATTTAAAAATATAGATGATAGAGAATTCACAGATACTTCAAACACAAACTGCAATGTGCATCTGAATTTCAATTATATTTATAGAAAACTTTATGATTTTTTTTAATGGGAAAGTCTCCAAATTCTTGTCAATTAGTCCCTTGATTTAAATCTGACAATGTATTGCCCACTCTACTTAAAATAGCAGAGGTAAAACCTTATATTGTATGTAACCTTTCCTAGGTCCTTAGTCTAGAAACACTTGTATACTTGTGTGTGTTATTGTGGGTCATTTTTGGTTTGAACAAACAGGTAGCTAACCAGATAAATCTCTCCACATACAAACTAAGATTTACTGATTTGCTTGCTCAGAATGAACTTCAAAGGCTATCATACATACCTACATTTGGCAAAATTTAGGTTTGTCTACATCTAGAAAAATACAAAATTTTAAGGCAAGAATTCTAAAAGGTCACAAAGAAGTGTTATGATTTAAAAGCAATTGCTAACTTTCTGAAATTTGCTAAAACTACATTTAAAGTGATTCAATTCCCTAGAGTAGTGTGAGACACTCTTACCCTAAATTGTTTTTAATTTTTTCATGTGAACATTTCAGAGATTCTTAAGATTTCATCTTCAATGGTGCATATTTAGTTTTCTTTCTCTTTTTTTTGGTAAGGAAGGTTATTATAGTCCTGCCCTTCTTGATCATTATTATCAAAACTCCCTTGATTGCAGGAATGCTTGAAGAGTATGCAGGCTGGTTAAGTAACTCCTTAGCACCTACATTTTCCTTGACAAAACTAGGTGGAACATTACTACTTCCTGGCCTTTGATGTTGTTTTGATAAGGCCAAATTTGATAAGGCCATAATTCTCAGCTGTCATCATGTTAAGAAACAGGGACCCATTGCTTACCAAATACATTTCCCATACCATAACTTTGTTTTCAAGACAAGAATAGAGGCAAACAGCTGGAGCTGCAGATCCTAGCCAAGTTTATCAAATATGCAAATCAAGGATATAGTGACAGCATTTGGCTAAGATTCTTGTGCGTATACATGAATCAGCTGACTGTTGCTTAAAATACTGGTTTTAAAAATCAATGATAAAATATAGGAGTTTTAGATTATAACCCCAAATATAAACTAATGTCTATGATATCATTCTGATATAAACTATTGAAAAAAATAAATGGGAGAATTGATACATCTTTTGCATAGAAGAATTCCAAATAATTCATGTGAACACTTCATCTTCCAGGAGTCGGAGCCTAACTCCCCATTCCTTAAGTGTTGGATGCTCATAGCTCCTAGCTACTTCCTTCCATAAAGTATAGTGTGGAAAGGGGTGGGATGGGGAGGAATTTTATAGTGAAGAAACTTGACACACATCATCTTAGCCAAGTGGTCAAAGTTAGCATCAATAGTGTATCAAATAAAAACAAATCAAGACTCACCTGGTACCATACATAGTTATTCTAATATTACTGGCTATATTTCATAATCTGTACTTTATATTTCCATGACTATTTTGTAACTACAATCTGTACTTCTCAATCCCTTCATCTTTTTCACCCTGCCCCTCAAACACCCTGCCCTCAGGCAACCATCAGGAGTGAGGGGGAAATATTCTTTGTAAAGTATATGATTATCTAATGACTATGCTGTACACCTGAAAGTAATACAAAATAATAATGAATGCAAATGGTAATTGAAAAAAATTTTTTTTAAGTATTTGCTTTTTTTAGAAAAAAAAGAAAACAAGTCCAGACTTAGATAAGGAGAAACTTTATTCAAAAAGACTACAGTTATGTGTCACACAAGAAGTTTCAGTCAAAGATGGACCACATAAATAATAATGGTCTCATCCTCTTATATAATAAAAGCCTAATATGCAAATTGTCCCCTCGGCCGGGAGTTCGACCAGGGGGCGGTGCAGTGGTGCAGTGGTGGCGGCTGGCAGCCGCTAGGGACCCTACCTGTGCACGAATTTGGTGCACTGGGCCTCTAGTAAGATTATAATAGAACTGAAAAATTTCTATCACCTACTGACACCATAGCCATCTAATGTGCACTGTTGATGTAAGCAAACCTGTGATGCCTGCTAGTCATATAAAAAAAAAGTATAGCCCATTTGATTACTTACAGTACATAATACTTGATAATAAACAAGTGTGTTACTGGTTTATGTATTTACTATCCTATAAATTTTATTGTTATTTTAGAGTATGCTCTTTCTACTTATAAAAAAGTTTGCTGTAAAACATGCTGTATTATGTAGGCAGCAACCTCATGCATCTTTTATTTACTGTGTCTCTTGATTGCATAATTTTCTCTTGTGCTTTATTTAATCTTGGTTTGTACAGTAACATAGTCTACAGGCTTATAGCCTAGACAGTGATGGGCAACCTTTTGAGCTTGGTGTGTCAAACTTCGCCAAAAAACTGAGCATAACTCGGGTAGGGTGTCACTTTGAGGAAAAAACATTATTTCGCAAATGTTTCATCCTCGGCATGTGGCCGCCTCAGTGGCCACGTGTCATCAGAAATGGCTACATGTCAGTGCTGACACGTGTGTCATAGGTTCGCCATCACTGGCCTAGGAGCAATAGGCTGTGTTATATAGCCTAGGTATTTAGTAGGTTTTCCCATCTAGGTTTGTGTAAGTACTCTCCATGATGTTTGTGTAAATATACTCTATTTGTGATGTTAAAATCATCTAACAGTACATTTATCAGAATGTATCCACATTGTTAAGTGGATACTCAGATCTTAGAAATATGCAAATGCCTCAAAATCAAACAGTAAAAGGCTTTTCTTTTGTAGAGTAAGTAGGGGTAAGCATTAAGTAAGGTGAAGTTGAGTGTTGTGAGCTGAATTGTGTCCCCAAACTCATAGGTTGAAGCCCTAACACTTAATTCCACAAAACGTGACTGTATTCAGAGATTGGGCCTTCAAAGAAGTGATTAATGCTAAATAAGGTCAAATGGATGGATCCCAGTCCAATATGACTGGTCTCCTTAGAAGAAAAAAATTTAGACACCCTAAGAGACACTAGGAATGCACACACACAAAGGAAAGACCATGTGAGGACATAGTGAGATTGCTAAGCCAAGGAGAAAAGGCTGAGAAGAGATCAACTTTGCCAATACCTTGATCTTGGACTTCTAGTTGTCAGACTGTGAGAAAATTAATTTCTATTATTTGAGCCACCCAGTGGTGTTTCATTATTGCATCCTAGCAATTAATATCTGGGGCAAATAAGGAGGTATAATGATCTTGTGGTTTGATAGGGGTTGTGTCTCAGTGTAGTCAGCTGCTTTCAGAAAATGTGTGTAAGTGAGACACATTCTTCATTTTAGTGTTTGCTCAGGCTTGGGGACAAGAACAATTCAGGGGTTTGTGGAGAGGAGAGAAGCCTGACAAAAGACTGGTCCAGACAAAGCAGAGGTAAGAAATGGGCAATTGTGAACATTTGGTCAAGAGATAAATCATATTGATTGTACATAACGTTCATATGACATGATGAGAATGGCAATTCACCTTTGTTGTCTCCTCCCCAAAACCTACAATCTAGGTGTATAGAAAAATAATTACATCCCAATTGAGGGGTATTCAATAGAATATCCGACGAGTATTCCTCAAAACTGTCTCAAGGTCATAAAAAACAAATGTCTCAGAAACCCACCCATAGTCAATGAGACATGCCTATTAAATAAGTGGTTTCTGAAAAAGAAAGAAGACATTCGGTTAAAACTAAGGAATTCTGAATAAAACATAGACTTTAGTTAGTAATAATGCATTGGTATTGGTTAATTAACTGACAAATGGACAATAGTAATGTGTTAGTAATAGGCAAAACTGTGTGTGGGTTATATATGAATTCTGTGTATCATCTTCCAAGTTCTGCTAATCTAAATCCATTATAAAATAAACACTAAGTGAAAAATATGGCAATAAATAAAATCAGAGAATCTCACCAATCATTCATTTCAAACAACGAGATGGCACCAATCCATCATTAAAGAGTTCAAATAAGCCTTGAAATATTGCTGTATCTTCTCTAAAGCATGATTCAACTTTAGAGGATTGTGGCTTTCATAGAAAGTAACATATTTCTGCATTTACCAAATTCTATGAAAGTAATCTTTATTTGCTTTATGCAAAGTGTCCATTAGTGTGTAGATTATAACAGTAGGTCGTGTGTATTTAATTCTAAAATATATTTTCCCTTCAAGTCTCCAGACACTTTTGGGGGGTCCTGGGCAGAATAACTGCAATACTCTGGCCTTCACGGATTGACCTAAACAACCATAGCTTTCAAGGCTTTTCAGTAAGATCCCTTGTTTTCCTCAATGCTAAGCCACTTTCCATGTCCACCTTACTAATTAAACTCATCTTTTATTCTAATTTAGAAAAGTTTTGCCTTTTGACAGCACATATACCACTAAATGCAATCCAACTAATAAGTATCCCACCTTTTCCCTATACAAAATTCCAGTAGCAGCAAGAACAAAGTCCATTCCTCATAACTACTTTTAATGTAGTTTTCTCAAATAAAAAAAAAGTTACTTTTCTTTCTGCCTCTGGTATGTTCTCTACATGTGCAAAAGAGATGAATACTGACTTTGTTTCTAAGTGACAGGAAGCATTGTCTCATTGCAGTATTTGAATTGATGAAAATACTTTTATGAACCATTGTCAAATCAGAGCTATCTCCCATTTAAGAAATCACCCTTCAAGAATACTGCAGAAATAGCTTTTGTGCCCATAGACTTGAAAATTTTATCACACTCTTCACTTGGCATTTGTATTTAATTCCGTCTTGCTTTGAATTTTTAAAATATCATTTCTGCTTTCTTAAGAATAATCAAAAGGGAAGTAAGAAGAAAGCTGACTGGGCAAAAGATAGTCATTAGATCGTCCTGGCTATTTGTCATATTTGATGCTCATTTCAAAATTAAAATCTGATTGCTACAGGAAAAATATATAATCTCCCATGAATAATAATGCTATTATTTGATATTTATTTATACTTTGAAAAATGGGTTCATGCTGGCAAGTTTGAGTTATTATAGCTGTAGAATTTTATTTTTCCTAGGTTCAGTAATGTGATTAGCCCTTTGGAAAATGAATATATTTCAGTAGCTGAAAAACATGATCTGTATGTATGTATTACACTTACAGTTTAATTAGGAAACTAATGAGGTGCGATTGGCAATCTGATTGGTGAGGAGCTGGTACAGTAAATTTCTATTAGTAGACTTGAGTATTTCTCTTCCAGCACTGCATTCATCCAACCTCAGAACACAGGAATTATTACATTGGACACCTGCCATCTGGGTGTTCGGAAACCATCCTCCTGTAAACCACCAAATTAATTATAGTTCAGAGTAAGGGAATACTGGAAGATTCAACTACTTATGAATTTAGCTTAGAAGAGAAAACTATGGAAGAGATTAAATATGGCTATTAGTTAGATGTAAAAATTCATTACAGAAATACCTTTAGACTGATGTAGAGAGTAGTATTTAACTAGAATTTATATTTTTGTGAGCGTGTACATATACACACTTATCCTATATAATAAAAAGCTGATATGCAAATCGACTGAATGGTGCAACAATCAGTCACTATGACACGCACTGACCACCAGGGGCCAGATACTCAACACAGGAGTTGCCCCCTGGTGGTCAGTGCGCTCCCACAGGGGGAGTACCGCTCAGCCAAAAGCCGAGCTCATGGCTAGTGAGTACAGCAGCAGTGGCAGGAGCCTCTCCTGCCTCCGAGGCAGCACTAAGGAGCAGCAAGCCAGGCTCACATCTGGCAAGTGCAGCGGCAGTGATGGGGGCCTCTCCCACCTCTGCAGCAGGCGGACATCCCCTGGGGGGTCCTGGTCCGCGAGTGGGTGCAGGCCAGGCTGAGGGGACAACCCCTCCCCAGTGCACAAATGTCGTGCACCAGGCCTCTAGTGTACTTGTAATATATTATGCAGTGTATTTTCAGTGTCATTAACTTTTTTGGAAATCAGAAATATTTGTCACCTTTCTAGGCAATTTACAATCTTGTTGATGTAATTTTACTCTGATACATATTGTTTTGATTAACACCAGTGTACTGTTCATGATTTATAGCATATTTATATTTTAAAGCACTTTCTACACTTTCCAACTGTCTGAGGCTCATTCTCATAAGCATCATAAATTCTGCTAATTCTATTAAATGCAGAGCTTGAATTGACAGAATGAATCAACATTCTCATTGGTTGTTGTGAATAAAACGAACATTGTTAGAGTTCATTTTGCTATTGAGACAAATTCCATTATTTATAAAACATTGGATTTTAAATCTATTCAATAAATGACTTAAAGGGGATTTTTTTATTTTCTTGCTAAAAGCCAACAAACTTGTTTAGACCGTAAAGCCTGAATCAGAAATACCAGGAAATGCCTCAGTATTTACTTACTAATGAAACAAGAAATGACAAAAACAATATTAGTAAACAGAGCAACCATTTTACTATAGTTTATCTTCTAAAAAATCCTGTGAGTTACTATTGCCACAGTTTTCAAGGGTGAAGATCAGACAGACACCAAGAAGCTTGATAATTTGCCCAAAGATACAAATGCAGTGAGTGCTGACATGGAATTTGAACCTGAGTCAGCCTGACAACAAAGCCATGACCTTTAGTATTTTGCTGCACTGCAACTAACTACCTATAATGAGCAATGCTTTCCATAGAAAAGAAAGAAAACTGATTAAAAGAGTGGGAAAATTAATTTGAATTGAAATGAATGAAATTCATTGGTAAGGAGTAATGTTGATTCGTAATTTCTGTCCTGCAGATTAACCCAGTACTGTGATTATTCCATAATAAACTGTATCCCAAATGACTACTGCTATAAAACAGTAGTACATCTCTCCTTTTAAAGTTCTGATATATAAAATTTCAATATTAGAAAAAAGTCATTTTCTCTTAGAATACGTGTGTGTGTGTGTGTGTGTGTGTGTGTGTGTGTGTGTAGTGGAATTCTTTTTGTGGAATTTGTGTGTGTGTAGTGGTTGTTTAGATCACTACTTGAGATGGAGGCAAGCAAATTAGAAGAGGAAGTAGCAGAGTTCAATTGAAGGTTGATTGAACCCACTGAAGATCAATCCCAAATGAAGGCTAAGAGCTCTGAGTAGATAATGTAAATCAATAGAAAATATGATTGGTCTTCAAAAGGTGTGATTTTTTCAAGCTGCTTTTCAGGGAACTATCTATTGTGTAAATTAATATCCCTGAGTTTATTTCTAAGAAGTTTGCAGGCAACATATTCTTGGGCTCATCTGATCATCTTGCCAATTTCAATCCCACATGTCCCAAACATCACCATGTATAAATGTTCATTCCAAGTTATAGATTTCAACAAACATTTCAGCACCTACTATGAGCAAAGTAAAATTCCAGGTGCTGAGGATACTATGGTGGGCAATCACTTAGCATGGGTAACTATTAGACTAGTCATCCCATAGTTATATGTAACCCAGTGTTTAAATGAATGGTTAGAAATCCAAAACAGCTCCTGTCAACATACTGAACAGTGCTACATCTGCCCCAATGCTAGGTGCTATCGAGGTCCTGCCTTACCTGGTCAGAAGGATGTATAAGTTTAAGTTATTGCTGTAACCTTAAAATATAATAGAGATTAAAACACCCCTCACCTCTAACCCGTAGCTGGTCCTTTTACATAAATTTATTTCAGACTTAATAGCTGTTATTTAAGAAAACTATCTCTCAAAATCCCTTTTACTGGACGGGTTGGGATTCTGATTTGAAACACTCTTTCCATTGTGTGTTACATTGGGCAGGCTTTTGATTCCCCTTCTTTAATATGGGGGTAATAATTGTGACTACTTATAATTTGATTTAAGAATTGAATGGGAGTATGTGAAATTCTTGCATCACACATAAATGTCATCAAGAATTATCATTATGCTATATTTACAGTGTGACTAGTTTTTAATGTTTAGTTGGATAGACTGGTTAGCTGATTAGATCAACAATTCATGAAGAAATGAGAGATGACCTCAAGCATTAGAATCACACATGCACATGCATATAGAAATTAACTTTATTTTTTAATATAATATCTTAAAGATATTGAATGAACTAAAATTCACGTGAGATCTTAGTCTTAGAGGAATTGAGATCACCTTATCCTATATAATAATAGAGTAACATGTAAATTACCATTACTCCGCTACGCCCACGATTGGGCAGCGGGAGGCTGGGGGGCGGGACTCGGGGTGGCATATCCGGCCATTGAGAGGCACGGATCCGCTGCCACTGAGGGGGGCTATCCTGCTGTTGAGAGGTGCAGGGGGCGGGAGTGCCTCTCAATGGCCAGATCCGCGGCCGCTGAGGGGGCCTGCCGGGGACACCCAGCTGCGCCTCTCAATGGCAGGGTAGCCAGGTGTCTGCGGCAGCCCCCCTCAGCGGCCATATATAGGTGCAGGGGGTGGGAGTCCCGCCCCCTGTGCCTCTCAACAGCAGGGTAGCCCCCCTCAGCTGCCACGGACCATCAAAAGCGTGGGAGCTGGGTGCCTGTCTGCTCCAGCACCAGGCCTTTCAGAAGCCTCCGCCAAGCCGGAGGCTTCTCAAAGGCCTGGTGCACCAGCGGACAGGCACCCAGCTCCACCGCGAAAAGCGAAAGCGTGTAGGGAACCCTACACGTGCATGATTCAATCATGCACTGGGCCTCTAGTTTACTAATAAAGTAAAAGCAAACTTTCATATTTCGGTCTGGGAGAGCATTACAGAGGGCATTTTTATTGTTATTAAATATGGCTCTTGGAAAATGAAACAATTATAATTTCCTTTTTGACTATAATTAAGGCATTGAGTGGAAAGTGTGGATACATGACTACACATGTTTATTTCAAATATAAGGATCCTAAAACACTCAGATTCTAAATAACAGAAAACATTTTAAATTCTATAAATTTTCCTTTCATTTAAGTCTCTGCATACACTATGGATTTTTGTATAGCACCAGAAAATTATGAGAATTAGATACATTCTTCTCTAGCATGGCATCATCTGGTCAGATTGTTATAGATTCTGTCCATGGTTAGGTCAAAGTTTCTGCACTAAAAACTATATTAAAACTTGATATATACACATGTACATTTTGTCATTTTTAGTTTTCTTCAGAGTATATGACAGCATAACTTTAAATGGTTAAGAACAACAGTCATAAAGGCCATTTTCACAATTGCATCCAAGTAAATGAGATTGTTTACCATTTTTTCTTTTTCCTTCATTTCTTCAGGTCTACAATATCCTCCATCAGTCACTTTCCATACCTTTGTCTTTTTATTTTATTGCTGACACTATTGCAGATGTCCCCATTTTCTCCCCCTTTGCCCACCTCCATCCAACCTCTGCCTCCCCCTCCCTTGGCCTTCACCACACTATTGTCTGTGTCCATGGGGTATGCATGTATGTTTTATAGTGAATCCCTTCACCTTTTTCCAGTAACCCCCTAAACCCCTTCTCTTAGACCCATGGTCAGCAAACTGCAGCTCACGAGCCACATGTGGCTCTTTGGCCCCATGAGTGTGGCTCTTCCACAAAATACCACGGCCTGGGCGAGTCTATTTTGAAGAAGTAGTGTTAGAAGAAGTTTAAGTTTAAAAAATTTGTCTCTCAAAAGAAATTTCAGTCGTTGTACTGTTGATATTTGGCTCTGTTGACTAATGAGTTTGCCGACCACTGTCTTAGACGTTTGTCAGTTTGTTACATGTCTTCAGGTTTCTGGTTCTATTTTCTCATCAGTTTATTTTGTTCATTCGATTCCATAGGTTAGTGAAATCAAATGGCATTTGTCTTTATCTAAGTGGCTTACTTCTCTTAGCATAATATTCTCCGGGTCTATCCATGCTGTTGTAAAGTGTAAAGGGATCTTTTTTTATAGCTGCATACTATTCCATTGTACAAATGTACCACAACATTTTTATCCACTTATCTCTATAAATACACTCATCTAAGGGCTAAGGTACACTGTGCAGTAACTACATCATAACAGAGTTCTGCTGTGTATGAGAAACTAGTGTTTTACTTTTGTTCCCTACCTTGAGTTTTCATACAGATGGTCTTCTACATAACAGGTAAGTTACACTCAGTGACACTTGCTGGACCCCAATATATTTTTCCTTCATTTTGAATTTCCATGTTTTACAGAGGACAACTCTGAGTCTGATCACACTAATTATTCTGGCTTTTACTGGTTAAACACTGGCAAAGGGAAGACAGAGATGGAGGCAATTAAACAATACTTCCAGTCTAAATCATTTCAGGCGTAAGCATTCATAGTCTCATTGTTATTTATCTTGTTAAGAGTAAAAGGAACATGAATGTAAACAAGGAAAGAGTTTTACATTTACTCTTTAAAAATGAAGAGCATGCCATGTAGAGCGTAAACTAAGAAACTTCAATAAATAACCAACAGTGCCTATCTGTCAAGGAAGAATTCATTGCTTATTAATCACAAACTGGGTTTTATAATGGTTTATGCTTGTTTCAAAGTCCTATTTTTCCAACCCCCAAGTTAGCAGTGTTCTTTCCTAATTAAATTGGATTTCTTCCAGTATGCCTCACACTAGCCACCAAGATTTATTCCTCTTATTTTTTTCCTGTGGTGCGAAAGTAATATAAATGGCAAGAATAAAGATTTTCCTTCTTCCGTTTCTAAAATTTTAACTGAAAGGTTCCTCTCTATATTAATGTATTCCAGCCACTTGACAAGATAATGCTCCTCCAGTGTTATATATCTGATCTAACCTTTTGTCTTTGTCAGGAAAGGGAAGATTTTTCATGGAGATATCTGAGTTCAAAAGAATGCAGTATGTCTCTTGAGTTGTTGCGTAGAATGAGCTATATTTTGGTGCAGGCACATGCCACTTTAAATGTGCTTCATTTATAAAGTAACTAGAGGCCCAGTGCATGATTGAATCATGCACGTGTAGGGTCCCCTACACCCTTTTGCTTTTTGCGTTGGAGCCTGGTGCCAGAGCAGACAGGCACCCAGCTCCCCCACTTTTGATGGTCCGCGGCCGCTGAGGGGGGCTACCCTGCTGTTGAGAGGCGCAGGGGGCGGGACTCCCTCCCCCTGCGCCTCTCAACAGCTGCTGAGGGGGGCTGCCGCGGACACCTGACTATCCTGCTGTTGAGAGGCGCAGCTGGGTGTCTGCGGCAGGCCCCCTCAGCGGCCGCGGATCTGGCTGTTGAGAGGCACAGGGGTTGGGAGTCCCGCCCCCTGCGCCTCTCAACAGCAGAGTAGCCCCCTCAGTGGCAGCGGATCCGTGCTTCTCAATGGCCGGATATGCCACCCCGAGTCCCGCCCCCCAGCCTCCCGCCGCCCAATCGTGGGCGTAACGGAGTGATGGTATTTTACATGTTACTCTATTATTAGATAGGATAGGAACATCAGCTAAATTTGTGTTCTTAAATGTTAACAGAGAAGACAAACAGAGGTTTTATTTCAAACAAAAAAATCCCACCTTGCCATATTATTAGGTTTTTGACAGTTGCTGATTTGAGTGGCCACCTTTCATTCGTCATGGGAAAAATTAAAGCTTTTCTGGAATTTAATGTCATCAGTGTTTGAATCAGCTATTGTTTGTCCTTTTGTATGCTTGACTTGTTCCTCTGATTAGCAATCATTCTTAATATTCTATTCTTATTAAAGTCTTAGCTTAATAGGAAACTACCTACGTGTGATTTCATTTACAAGTTCCAGAGAACTACTTTTATTTGCATTCTTCATGCTTCTGAAAACAAATTAATGCCCTCTGAAACTCAATGAGAATTAAACCTATACTCTTCAAAAAATTAATTTTCCCAAAGAACAAAACAGTGTGCTGTTATGCAGAATTATATTGTCTATCCTATTCTGACTCCAGTTAACATCAAAATATCATAATGTTTGTCTTATTTACTTATTAACTCGACAAAATAGAATAATGTGAACAGAATTATCAGCATTTTAAAATTTTTTTCTTAAGCTGTTTAAGAGATTATGGTTCAAATTGTATCTTTAAACTAGTGAATCATTTCTTTTTATAGCAATTAGTCATTTTACAGCTGTCATTAAAAATTTTAACATGAAAAAAATGACTTGACATGGAATATATCCTTTATTCTAGAAAATGCCTACCTAATTGTTTGGAACCTAAACATACATCAATTAGCAATAGTTATAATCTGTAACACACCTGGGTAGGTAATAATTCATGGAATTCTAGTAATTCTAGCTTTGCATTATTGTACTTAATTTTAAAATAATTATTAGTGCATATAAGTTCTTTCAAGATTAGGCTCTTTCCCTTTAATTTTATTGTCATGCAGGCTAAAACTTGGTATTACAGAAACAAAAGGGGATTTTATTGTACAAGAAAAATAAATTTTGTTATTCTATAAGTAAGGTGATTATTTTTAAAAGTTTAAACTATTTTCTACAATAAAAGCATTTTTTGATCTATGTTAAAGTTTAAATGTTGTTATTAAAGAGAAACCACCACAATTGAATAATGTGATGTAACATTTATGAAAACATGATCTAAAATAAGATTTAAATCATCATATAATCCACTTTATGACACATACCATCTTGTAATGTTTTAAGGTCTAAATGTGAACATTGGGATTCTTGTTATAATCACCAAATTCCTGTTAACTTGAAATGGTAGTACAAAAAACTTCTTTGTTCATTTGAGTATTTTTATTAAAATAGAATCATTTTTCTAACTACTAAAATATTACAATATACAAAGTGTGCTACATCTAGTTTCATTTGTCTTTTAAAAAATACAAAATATAAGATTTATAAATATATTATAGTGTAGTATATATTATACATGTATAAGGTTTATTTTTTTGAGCATTCTTAATCTGAAATTGCAGCTAAGCTTTCCTGTTGTTGGTAGTCTAGATAAATAGGACATTGCTCTTGTGAATAATTATTTCATGTATCATTACCATGAATATTACAAGTTAATACAATAATGAAGTCTTAGGAAATGGTAGAGAATTTATGGATCATCTAATGAAATTCCTACTGTCAGTATGGCCCATTTTTAAATATCCTCAGTAATCTGCCAGCCAAAGCCCCCAACACCTCAAGGAGATAGGTCTGCGTCTCCTGAGGCAGCACAATCCAGCACTGCAGCTCAGGTTCCTATAAGTTTCTTCCTTATGGCAGATAGAAATCCTTCTCCTTGCAGCTTCCATATAATTATCCTTTCATATTCTTTCCCAACACACTTGCCTAATCCTTCCCATGGCAGGACTTCCTGAATGCCATCTCATTCATTCTCCCACCATTCCCTGGCTGAGGATGTGGAAAAGCCGAGATGTCAGGTTAATTGATCAAGCTGGGATTGTCTTCTGGTCAGGGTACTTTCAATTGAGTCTTCTTTTCAAGACACTTGTATTTTTCCTTTTCCTTATATGATAAAGAAAACAATTCCCCATTGAGATTCTATATTTAGTGTTAAATGGCTTTTATGGCATGGTTTTAATTTACTTACCACTTTGGCCAAGTTCCTCTGAACAAGTTCTATTGGTCTCTTGCTTAATTTGTATCCCTTTATTTCCTCCCTTCCTCTCTTCATGCTTCCTTCCAGCCTTCCTATAAATATTGGCCAATCATCTATATATATATATAAAACCCTAATATGTAAATAGACCAAATGGGAGAACAGCCGAACAACCAGTCATTATGACATGCGCTGACCACCAGGAGGCACATATGGAACATGGCAGGTGTCAGCAGCAGGCAGCAGAGCACAGAACGTGGCGGGCATTTGCTGTGGTGGGATGGTGGAGCAGGTGAGCAGGGGCACCAGACCAAGGTGGGGCACTGGTCGCTGTCATTGGGGTGAGCCTCTGGTGGTTACTGAAAATTCTTTGCTCCCGTGTGCCACAGCCCCGCTGGACACTTGCATCTGCTGCTGGCACCAGCCTCATTCACACCTGTTGCCAGCGTTGGAGCTGCTACTCGCACCTGCTACCAGCACCTGGTGCCAGCCCCAATCACTCAGCACCATCAGCAGGTGTGAGCGGTGGCTGTTGGCCCTGATTGCCTCTCAGGGCTTCTCCACCTACCCCTGTTCCTGAGGGGAGATCAGAGCCGGCAGTCACCTCTTGCATCTGCTGTCGGAGACAACCCTGTCTCACCCACTGCTGGTGCTGGAGCCACTGCTCACACCCACTGCTGGTACCCAGTGCCTGTCACAATCGCTTGGTGCTGACGGCGGGTGCGAGCAGCGGCTGCTGGCCCCAATTGCCCCTGAGGGCTTCTCCACCTCCCCCTGCTCCTGAGGGGCAATTGATTGGGGCAGCAGCCGCCTCTCGCACCCACTGATGGCACCGGCCCTGCTTGCACCCACTGCTGGCACTGGCCCCAAATACGAGGGTGGGGAGGATGGGCCAAGACCTGCCCCTGTGCCCACCACAGCCTAGCAGCCCACATTTTCTTTCAAGGTGCATGAATTCGTGCACTGGGCCCCTAGTTCTAATATACAAAAAGCCTGGAGCCATCATGACTGAAAAAAATGGACAGATGACTGAACATACGCTGCATGGAGCTACAAGGCTGGCAGGCGGATTAGTGAGGGATGACCAAATGACTGAACAGCAGGCTGCGTGGGACAATGAGGCCAGCAGAGGGGTTAGTGAGGGATGACCAAACGACTAAACAGGCTGCGTGGCGCGATCAGGCCAGCAGGGGGGGCAGTTGGCGACCAGGCTGGCAGGGGGGCAGTTGGGGGTGACCAGGCCAGCAGTGGGGACAGTGAGGGGCAACCAGGCCAGCAGGGGGGAGCCAGTAGGGGGCAACCAGGCCGGCAGAGGCGGGCAGTTGGGGGCGACCAGGCCGGTGGGGGAGCACTAAGGGGCAACCAGGCCAGCGGGGGGTTGCAGTTAGGGGCGACCAGGCTGGTGGGGGAGGCAGTTGGGGGTAACCAGGCCGGCAGAGCAGGGCAGTTGGGGGCAGCCAGGCTGGCAGGGGGGCAGTTAGGAGTGATCCGGCCAGCAGGCAGAGGTGGTTAGGGATGATCAGGCTGGCAGGGGGGGCAGTTAGGGTTGATCAGGCAGGCATGCAGGTGAGCAGTTAGGAGCCAGCGGTCCCAGATTTTGAGAGGGATGTCTGACTGCCAGTTTAGGCCCAATCCCCGCCTAAACCAGCAGTCGGACATCCTCTAAGGGGTCCTGGATTGGAGAGGATACAGGCTGGGCTGAGGAGATCCCCCCATACACGAATTTCATGCACCAGGCCTCTAGTATATAATAAAAGGCTAATAATCAAATTGACCGAATGATGGAAAGACCAGTTGCTATGATGTACACTGACCACCAGATACTCAATGCAGGAGCTGCCCCCTGGTGGTCAGTGAGCTCCCACAGGGGAAGTGCTGTTCAGCCAGAAGCTGGGCTCACAGCTGGTGAACTCAGCATCTGTGGCGGGAGCCTCTCCCACTTCCGTGGCAGCACTAAGGATGTCTGACTGCCAGCTTAGGCTCAAGCCAGCAGTTGGACATCCCTTGAGGGCTCCCAGATTGGGAGAGGGTGCAGGTTGGGCTGAAGGGACCCCCCCCCCCCACTGAGTGTACGAATTTCATGCATCAGTCCTCTAGTTCATTAATAAAATACTATGGGTAGCAGTTAGCATTTGTGCAACCTGACCCTGCCTGGTATATCTTGTGTAACAAACTGTTTCTTCCTTCTTAAACTCTACTTGAAATAAGACAAAAATAATGACTTATAACAAATAAACATATTTAATGCAAAATCTATGTTATAACCCCCAAAATTCCAAAATACTTGTTAGAAAACACAAGGTTTAAGTGAATTGAAATGATGCTGTAAGAACAGAAGAATTGAATGTTCTAATGGAAGAGTAAGGATTTATTTTGTTTGTTTGTTTTGGGGTTTTTATTCTCCTTGGTATATTTGACAAAATTGCTCAAATGATTATCTAAGTAATAATGGCCAAGGATGTTACATGTGATAAATTGATAAAATATTCATTACTGGGGAATAGAGTTAATGAAAGATTTTGTGAACAAGACACCATGTGGTAGAGTTTAATATGTATAAATTAAATCCTCTACTTGGAAATATACTAATAAAAGCAATGAATTAAACATCAGGACCAAGAGATTCGGGCTTATTAATATGGTGTAACTATTTAGCGAACTCTAATTTGCTGAACACTGATACTACTGGTAAAATTAATAAGTAGAAAAAGTGTATCCAGCAAAATCCAAATGTATAAAATATTAAAATTTAAAATTTAATAAGGAGATAGTACAATATTAAAAGTTGGAAGGAAAAGAAACTTCATAATTTTAAGTAGATGTCATGGCATTATTGCTATATGAGCTATAGGAAAACATGTTTCCAATGTTAAATTGTCATTTGTGCTTTGCAGGCTCCTACTCAGAAAGAATGAGTTCTCAGAAAACTATCTCACTTATCTTTCAAAATTTTGAGATTTTTAGATCTTGCATTTAAAAGCCATTTTGAGATAAGCTCTATACAATGAAATGTACAATTTCACAGTATATTTAAGACATAAGACTGATAAATATTTTGTTTTCCTTCCAGTCTACACAGTAATTCTCCTTACACTAGAGGTTTTAATAATGTATGCAATAGGATATTTGAATGCCTTTTCAATTTAAGGCATTGCTTTGGGTCCTGGGGATACAAAAGTGACTGAGACATCATGTATTCAGCCATTATGGAACACATATTCAAGGGTGACATTCAGATAAAGAACAATTAAAGAAGTAAATTGGTAAATGATAAAAGAATAACATTTGAAATTATGTAATGGAAGATAGGATGTCCATGGTGGAGAAGGACCTATATTGGGTCACTTTTCTTTGACCTGTAAGACTTTGTATGTATAGGATTAGCAAATCAGACTTTTTGGTTCTAGACCTACTTAATTAGCATTTAATAGGACCAATTTTGGAAGAGTTTCCACCAGAAACTCCAATTCTTGGAAAAAAACTAGGCTCATGATGGATATCCTTGTACAAATCAATGCATACATTCTGATTTCCAGAATGACCCCATTGGCACTTTGAAGCAGTTATACCTTTACTAATAAAAGGGTAATATGCTAATTAGACCGGATAGACCGGACATCTTCTGGATGTCCTTCTGGACAAAGCCATGGTGGTGGGGGCCAAGGAAGAGGCTGTTAGGATCAATCAGGCAGGTAGGCAGAGTGGTTAGTGGTGATCAGGCAGGCAGGCAGAGTGATTAGGGGCAATCAGGCAGGCAGGCAGGCAGGTGAGCGGTTAGGAACCAGCGGTCCCAGATTGTGAGAGGGATGTCTGACTGCCTCTTGGAAATCGGGCCTAAACTGGCAGTCGGACATCCCCCAAGGGGTCCCGGATTGGAGAGGGTGCAAGCTGGGCTGAGGGACCCCCACCCTGGTGCACAAATTTCATGCACCGGGCCTCTAATCCTACCTAATAAAATGGTAATATGTAAATTACCATCACTCCGCTACGCCCACGATTGGGCCAGCGGGAGGCGCAGGGGGCGGGACTCGGGGTGGCCGGGGTAGCCGATTGGGCCAGCAGGACGCTGAGCTCGCGTTGCTAGCGGCGGCGCGAGCTCAGCATCTGTGCCATGGCTGTGCTGCGGAACAGAAGGGGCCTCTGGAGCAGCAAGCTCACGTCCCGCCGCAGACCATCAAAAGCGGGGGAGCTGGGTGCCTGTCTGCTCCGGCACCAGGCCTTTCAGAAGCCTCCGCCAAGCCGGAGGCTTCTGAAAGGCCTGGTGCACCAGTGGACAGGCACCCAGCTCCCCCGAGATCGAAAGCGAAAGCGTGGGAGCTGGGTGCCTGTCCACTCCGGCACCAGGCCTTTCGGAAGCCTCCAACGCGCGGGAGGCTTCCAAAAGGCCTGGTGCACCAGCAGACAGGCACCCAGCTCCCCCGTGATCGAAAGTAAAAGCATGTAGGGGACCCTACACGTGCATGATTCAATCATGCACTGGGCCTCTAGTTACCTATATAAAAGCCTAAGCAAACGTTATGATTGGTTGACCGAACAACTGATCGACTGGTTGCTGTGATGTGAACTTACTGTCAGGGGGCAATCACTCAATGCAGGAGCTTCCCCCTGGTGGTCAGTGCACTCCCACAGCCAACCTCTGCAGTCCTTCCCACCTGCTGGCTGGCCCCAATCGGCCCTGATCGCCAGCCAAGCTAAGGGACCTCCATGTATGAATTCGTGCACTGGGCCTCTAGTTTTTAATAAAAGCATTATCCAAAGTACTCTAAACAGAATAAGTGAGGAAATGTTATATCTCTTATAAACTTTACAAGTCAGAAATGAGCTTTGTTATTTGTATGCTGTTTGTTGTTACTGTTTTTTATTAAGGGAAAGAGAATGATTTTAGTTTTAAAAACACTGAGTTTGGGAATGAAAAGAGACCATTTAAAAAAGTTGAAGAGGTGAAGCAGTGTAAGGCAAAGAAAACCATATAAGGCTGTGTGTGTGTGTGTGTGTGTGTGTGTGTGTGTGTGTGTGTGTTGAAAAAGTAGTTATCATGTGGCCATTGGTAACTACTAAAAAGAGAGCTCTGAGAGTGGCAGGTGCCAGATTTGGAGTAAATTAGTGGTGAATAAATTACAAGAAGAAGGAAATGATCCACAGAGGTGATTTTTTAGAAAAACATGGTATTAAAGATTAAGAATCCAGTGATAGGATGGCATAATAACTCACCATGTTGTATCTGTTTTAGTCATATTTTTTTGTACTTGTAAACTTCACCAGTTTTTAAAAATTACAGTTTACATTTAATATTATTCTACATCAGTTTTAGATGTACAGTATAGTGGTTAGAAAATCATGTACTTTATAAAATGGCACCCTGGTGTTTCAAGTATCCACCTGGCCCCATAGATAGTTATCATGGTGTTATTGACTACATTCCCTATGCTGTAATCTACAACTCTGTGACTGTTCTGTAACTACTAATTTGTACTTCTTAATCTCTTCACCTTTTTCACCCAGCCCCGCACCCTCTCTTCTCTGACACTTTTATCATCACTGAAATTGGAATACATTATAAAATTGATAATATCTTATAATAGATTATCTTTTATTTGGTGAAATATAAAATGATAGTGGATCTCATGTTTATTGTCTTTTAAGGTTTGTTGCTCGCTTCATGGTTAAGAAGAATAATTAGTTGAGAAACTTTCAGTAAGATACTTAACTAACTGCAAGAGCCTGAGAGTCTTTGTGTTTAAAGTAGGAATAATAAGAAAGCAATTAATTGAGTTATGGAGGCCAAATAAGATAAACTATGTAAAAGTTCATTGCAAAATGCAAAGGGTTACAAACATATAAAGATATAATTATCATCATTGTTAGTCTTTGACCAGAGAGTGCTTGCTCTTTCGTTAGAGGGCAGAGTGTACTCAAACAAGAAAATCTGGATTGATTGTTCTGGAATCTATCGACTACAACCCATAATATAAACCATAACAGAATATAATAAAAAAGCAAGGTAACACACAAGGGTTTTGTTCAAATATAAAGATGTGTATTGAGATTTTAATGTTATTTCTTAAATATAATTCATTAATGATAGAGCATGCCACGTCAGAGCATGTTTAGTTATTTGAATATTCTAATTAGACCCAATTTTATAAAATTTTTAGAAATTTTCAACATTAAATTCAACTTTTTTTTGCTATGTAGTTCTTCCTAGATATTTGACCATGGAATCTAATGGAAATTCTCCCCCCCCCCCACCTCCAACCTCCAGTTTACTATTACTGCACTATCCAAGAAAGAGGGCTATCATTTAAACATAGTCTTGTCACCTGTCAGAAGCTCATACTGCCTGAAGATATACTGCAGGAGATAAAGAATCTGACTCTACAGTTTCCAACATCAAAATGGATTGAATGATTGCAGCCACAAAAAGCAGGATTAAGAGGCCTTACTAGGAGACAGCTTTAGCTTGTGACCTTAGGCAATCCACTTCATCTCTCTCCCTCTCTCAGAGACACAGTCTCTAAAATAAGATTTATGATATCTGCCAGCACCTGTGGTTATGAAGACACAACACATGTGTTTTTGTTGGTCAAAACATAATCTGCCTGCATACATACTTGCATAGAGGAGTTAGGGTTTGGTTAAACTCAAATCATACAGAAAATAAATAGATTGTATATTTGTCCATATAACCGAGTTTCCCACAGCAATGGCACTGTGGTAACCTGTAATCTGTCATATTTCAAACAGTACCCCTTGGACCGAAAAATAGAGGAAGAAATAGAGTCAGAGAAAAGACCAAGTAAATGGATGAAAATTTACCAAGCTGGTAAATGCCTCCCTCTGGTGATTGAGGCATATGTAAATAAATACTAGAAATGCAGTGAACACTGAGTATATACCAACTTAGAAAATGTATTATTGTTGGTTGGGCCCTCCCCATTACAGAATTAAGGGGTATCTCTATTTTAATAAAAGATGATTTTCTGTGTTATGTTTGCTTTACCTTAAAACTTCTAAACATTTTCTGACATAAAACCTGGCATTTTATAATTACTCCCCACATTTGCAAGAAAGCAAACATGATGCTATTTACAAGAAATTCCTAATAAACCTCCCTTTTGTGGTCATTTTCCATTCCCATTGTTTCTTTCTCACTGACACCACTTTGGAGTTCTAGTTCTTGCTAGAGTATCTTTTGCTAGCTCTCTCTCATACGGTCTCATTAATACAAGATAACCTTTTTAGGTGAAAAAATTCCCCACTTGATTGACAGATAAATTCTGAGAGTCCCTTGGAAAATATTACACAATTGCCTGGCTGCTGACATTAAAGATTTTGATGTATCTGTACATTAAGGAACACACACACAAACACACATGTCAATATAATTATTATGTCTCCTCTGTGCCTCCAGGATATTCACAGAAGAATAGGATCAAAACACCGACACCCCACGTCATACTAATCTACGCAAACAATCCAGAGTCTCTGATGTTGACAAACTGGCTGTGGAAAGTAGCTCTGGTCAGCAATGTTACCTTCAAATAGGATGAACTTTTTAAGTCTCCTACAGAAATTTGGCCCAGAGCCCACAGCACAAATTGACAATCTTTTCTAACAGTTTCTAACTATACAGTGGTTTGGGACTTAATGCTATAATTGCACTCTAAGCCTCAATTCATTTCTAGTATGATCCTCAGGAAGGTTGAAATCCTCATCTTACAGGTGTTTATATATGCAACTAAAAGCAAAATTGTAAACTCAGTGTTATGGCTTAGAATATAAATCTACAAAAGCCAGAAAACTCAATATCTCTGCTCCCAGAGCAATTATAACTTAGCTCCTTGCAGTTAAATAGCTTTTTATTTGATTAGATACCATCTGAGCTGGTTTGTCTCAATATTTATATGAAGCAAATTTCCTCAAATGGAAAAAATGTGGCTATATATATATACATATATATATATATATATATATATATATATATATATATATACTTGCTAAAACTTAGTTGGCTAACAGTTTTTAAAGCCATGTATTTGATGAGGGAAGGTATAAGGGTATTTTAAATTTAATCAATAAAGTTTCATATTCAGTCTCTGGTAAAAGATGAATAGGAAGAAAAAGTGGCAACAAATCCTTATAATACTGCAGGAAATAAAAAAGCCTATTTTTCTGGAGTCCTGACCCAATAGTGAGTCCACTTACCAGTGTTCTTCAGATTGACATAGGCATAAAATAGAGAAACTTGTAAAAAAAATCTGATTGTACTCCCAGAGGTTCTGATTCATTTGATCTAGAATGTGGTCAGTAATTTACAATTTTTGCAAGTGCTTCAAGGATTCTGATATAGGTGTGTTATGTATCACTCCTATAACTCTACTCTGTAGACACTAGTATAACCACTTCTCCTGCCAAAATTTACCTTTAGTACATGTAATCAGCCTAAAATGTAAGTATTCATAAAAATGTACTATTTATCTACATATACATATATTGAGATAGAGAGGAGGAGAGAGTAGCTACTTCTTTGCTCTCTAATAATAGTCTAGAAGTCAGAAATTATACATCTGAATTTTCTGTGTTAACATATAGCATTTTTTCAGCAATTAAGAATGTTAGATACTCCTGAAGTCTTTACATCATGAAGATGTCATTTTTTATTTTGATAATGGAGCTCCTGAGCAAAGCTATACAATATTTTTTTAGGGGGAAAATGAGGAAAGTTCCAGTGAAATAATTCAGAAATTAGTAGCACCTCTTGGCTTTTGTGTTTTAAAGGCATATAATATAGAAGGAATGAATTGTGTGAATCCCCTCTTGGGGGAAAACATTAAATATCCTTAACTTTGAAGAACACAATAAAGTTTGTGATTAGGTAGACCTGTGAATATGTTGTCCAGAAATGCGAGATTTTTCACAAAATTGATTGTTCATGGACTAGGACATAGCTCTTGTTAATGCAGATGATAGAACTGCACTAATTATCACCAGAGATTTACAGTTTTTGAGAATGAAATTGTACTCTGATCTAGCATTATACATATTGAATAAGAAAGGAAAGGCCACAGTGAATAATACTCTTTTGGATATTGCTGTGTAAGCTCTGTAAGGCATTATAGTTTAGCTAAGAGTAGTATTTTGCATATATAGTACACAGTATTAAATATATATTTTCCCTGCCTGCAATTACAGCTCTGATTTACTCCAAAACTATTTGAGATAATTAGCATGCCTCACAATTGCCAGAATATGTATCCAGTTTCATGATTAAAAAAACAAAGAAATTATCTTTTGCCCAAGCTCGCTCTCTTTCATACACATCCCTTCTTGAAAGGAAGCACAAAATATCCTACATAATAAAAGCCTAATATGCAAGTTGACCAAACAGCAGAACAACCTAATTAACGACTGGTTGCTATGATGGGCACTGACCACCAGGGGGGCAAGTGCTCAACACAAGAACTAGCCCAACCTGCAGGCCCGGACTGGCGGCAGGGGGCGGGGCCGGCGAGCCGGTGGCTCCAGGCCAGCCAAGGCGTGTGCCAGCAGGGGCCCCCCTTGGTCGCCCCTGATAGCTGTCTAGGCCTAGAGACCCCACCCGTACATGAATTTCATGCACCGGGCCTCTAGTTATTAGATAAAATATTAGTTACAAGCATGTGACTTTTATAGCTTCATTTGAATTAAATGGGAATTTGTAAAAGATATTCAAGTTTTGTGTCTGCACACACAACTAAATATAACTTTAGGACAAGTATACTATTTGAAAGGAAATTATATGCAAAATTGTTGACATTTTTAGTTTAGTAATCTAAATCAGGAAGGAGCAGTTTGGTCAGTCCTCCCTGCTTTGTGCACGAGTGTTGGGACTAGTGCTAACATCTGGATACATGTGTGAGCCATGCAGGCAGTATGTTTCTTCTAGCAGAATATTTGGACAAGTTTTTAGGTTTTCATGCCTGCTTATATTTTGACTGTTTTGTCTTGGGGCAGAGAATGAGCAAATCCAAGGTGAAGTCTCTTAATTAGACCAGTTGTAAGTTTCTTTCAAAGTAAGTGGATGTTAATGATTCAGTGGCTAAAGCCTAGAATGTTCTGACACAACCAAGCTGCACGAGTAAGATGTTTTTTGCCCTCAGGCCATGCTGGATTTTTTTTTTTTAAATCTCCAAACTAATCCCCAATGGGGAAAGGAACCAGTTACTATATTTGATATATTTTACAGTGCCATAAGTAATGAAATGCGAAGGTTGCTGTGATTTTCTCATTTGGAAACCCATCTTTCTGAAATGAGAGTAAGTAATTATAAAGTAAAACTACCCATTTCAAAAATAGAGAACTTCCTAAACATTTCTTTATGGTTTAACTCCTCCACTTTATAGACACAAAATTATTCTCCATATTTACATTATTACTATTATATAATCTTACAATTTTATTCTTTTAATTACTTCCAAGGACTTCCACCTCTATCAAATAATGTTAGCCTAATTAATAATGCATCCATACAGCACTTTACAGTTTAGAGTGTATTACTTTTTAACAGTATAAAACTAGGAGAACTAGGAAAATACTATAAAGAATATATGAATATAAAATCATCCCAATCTCTACTATCTAGCACTCAGAAATTTAGAAGTGGTTTCCATTTATCATTGCATTGATCCTTTTTGTTTCATTGCTCTGTAGTTATTAAAATAAATTTGCCACTAGTTGGTAGATGATAAAATGAGTTACAGTATAGACAAGGACTGTTTAATTGTGACTTTGGGGTTTTAAAAAAAGTTTCTGATCAGATGGATATTTAATTCTGCTTTGAAGGTTAGATATTGCAGGATGTAATGTGTTACTTTGAGTCATAATATTGACTGGATGAAGAAAGCGGTGACATATCTAAGGAGTTGCATATAATTTTTAATACTATGGTTTTAAATCAAATTAGCATTGGGAGCCTAACCAATGGACACAGACACCAGGGAGGTGAGGGCATGAGTGGGGGTGGGAGGGCAATGGAGGGATAAGGACACATATGTAATACCTTAATCAATAAAGAAAAAAATCTAAAAAGAATCATTGAGAGGTGACGGCAGTTGAGGAGGAGGAGGAAGAGGAGAAAGAGGAGAAGGAAAAAAGAAAGAATTATAATATGGGCTAAAGAGTGATTCTTCCATATACCTCATTTGATTCATATACTTCATTTGATTGGTATAGTAAGTGATTCTTCCATATACCTCATTTGATTCATGTAGAGTTACTTGAGTATTGTTTAAACCTTACTAGGATTTTGTTATGTCACATTGGATTATATATGTAATGAATATGAGCTAACATTGAGAATTAGAATCCCTAGTCTTTAAACGACTACTCACCATATGTAATGAGATAATATTATTTATGAGAAATCTGAACTTGTTTTTTACAATGTATAAAATGTCAAAGTGTATTAGAAAATGTAAAAAGGGAGAAAGACTGCAAATAGGTTCTCTCTATAACTTTAGTAAGTATTGACAATATTAATAATAGTAATTTTTAAGGGGGCAGCAGACTTACCTACAAGTTAAAAAGGGCTACCAAAATATTGCACAGGATATCCCAAGGTAGTTAAAAATAGATTCCATCTTCAAATGTAGTCAAGTTGCCAACATGTCTGTTTACACAATATAACTTGACATGCTGTCCCCTGGGATGAGGGGTGACAGAGCTGGGACCACATCGGCTGAACCTTGTCATGCTTTGCCAAAAGATAACAGTGAACTGCTCAGTCTCAGAGAATCAAAGGCTCTTTGGATTTAATTCAAAATCAGCTAAGCTCTTTGGCATGAAATAAACCTTTTTGCTGGCATCCTGTAACAGCAGTCATCCCCCAGGTTTGTTGTAATCATAATTCTCCACAAGACCTCAGGAAGCTTAAGAAGTACTTCCAAATCTTTCCTGGAGGAATAGGCTTTTTTCTTTGTACTCATTCTGGGGAAGACTATCACCTCTTCTTCTTGTAAATGGTTTTGCATTTGAAAATAGTGAACACAGGCCTTTTTCTTTCCTCCTTCTTCTTAAAAAATTAGTAATGCTCATCTTTCTTCATCAATTTAAGGAATGCAATTGCTTTGTTTCTAAAGCTGCTCTTTAAATAAATCCAAAGCTTGGTATTCTAGAATTTAAACATCTTTTGTATGTTTGGGAATATGCAGATGAAGGGACTGGTGGGTTTGTGTGACTATAAAAGTGAAATAAAGTCACTGGCCAGGAAAGCAGAAGATAAAATGAGCAACAAAGGGGGGAAGTGGCAGGCAACAAAGACAGAGGATGCAGGAGATTGTGATTATTTACCGTGGTAGAGAGGATAGAACCACAGCCAAAACTAATGGGCTGCAATGCAATGTGAGAGGGAGTGAGAATCCTAGAATGTGGGGAGGTTAGACTGAGAGAATTAGATTCAGAAGTACTGTCCCTAAGGGAACTGTTGGAAAACCCATTTCTTAGAACACATGTAACAGGACAGGACCCAGGCTCAGAAACTTTGTTATGGACACCAATTCTGTCAGCTCCCTGGGGAAAGGAGTGGAGGAGCTTTTGGAGGCATCTTATTTCTGTCACTATTTTTGGCCAGTTCCAGATAAGTTGACCATTTTTAAACCAAAAGAACATCGATTGGTTGCTTTCTATATGTGCCTTAAAAGAAAGAAGCAGTTTGGGTGGGGGGTAATAGGCATTTCCCATGATTGATAAGGCCAGGAAGATGGAGAGTTGACACAGTCATGATCTGGGTCCTAGGGAACAGGGTTGGCACTCAAGGATTGTATCCAGGTGACTTTGGTGAGGTTAATACCTCTGTTAGAAGGGAATCATCTCTGAAACAGAAACTCACTTTTTCAGTTGGCTAAAGTTTGCCTGACAGATAGATCTTATCATAGATGAAAGGAAATAAAGACCAAGAACCAATTTTCTCATTATTTCTATTCTTCATCAACTAATAGGGCTAATGTTTTCTCTTGAATAATTTGAAACATTATAATTGACTATTTATATTAATAAACTAGAGGCCCAGTGCACGAAATTCATGCAAGGGGGTGTCCCTCAGCCTGGCCTGTGCCTTCTCGCAATCCGGGACCCCTCAGGTAGGGTCCCTAGGCCTGGCTGGCGACTAGGGCCCATTGGGGCTTTCCTTCCCCATGGCTGCTGGCAGCTGGCCCCACCCCCGCCACTGCTTGCCATCTGTGCAGTGTTCCCCCCCTCTCCCCACCTCTGGTCGCCACCCTCTGCAGGCAACAGGCGTGGAGTGCGATCACTTGGCTGGCTTGGGCCTCCCTTTGTGGGGTGATCACTGGCTGGCCCCGCTCACCCACCACTGCATCGCTGGCCGGTGGCCTGGGCCTCCCTCTGTGGAGCGATTGATTGTGGGGCCCCCAGATCGATTGCCACGCAGAGGGAGGCCCTGCCCTCCTGCCATAGTGCTGCCAGCCGGCTAGCCTGGGCCTCCCTCTTTGGGTTGATTGCAGAGTCCCCTCTCCCCCCATTGATTGCCCTGCCAGCCAGCAGCCTGGGCCTCCCTCTTTGGAGCTATTGATCGTGGAGCCCCCCAATCGATCGCTCAGCAGAGGGTAGCCTGGGCCTCCCTCTGCGGGGTGATCATGGGTGATGGCAGGGCCCCCCACCCCCCAACCAATTGCATTGCACCCGCTTTAGCTGGCCTGACGCCAGTGCATATCATAGTGTGGTTGTCTGGAAGGTTGTCCGGATGGTGGTTCTCCTGTTCCGTCGTTCAGTTGATTTGCATATTATGCTTTTATTATTATAGACTAGGGGCCCGATGCACAAAATTCTTGTAAGGGGCTCGGCCCTTGCAGCCCTGGCTTCATCCGGAAAGTCATCTGGATGGTCATTCCGCTGTTTGGCCGTTCAGTCGATTTGCATATTATTTAGATGTAACCTGAAGCCCTATTGTGATTCACCTGCTATATCTGCAAGGTTCAACAGAGTGTGCACTAAAAATGTCCAATCAGATTCAGGCAGGCCAGAGAAGGCACCAGGAGGTAATAACACCACTTGTTGCTGTGTGACACCCAGCAAATGGCTTAATTTCTTGGGGTCAGCTTTGTCAATTTTAAATGCATTAGTGAGTGTCTGGAGAACATCTGTGGGATCCCCTTTCCGCGTGGTTCAGGGTTCCGGTTCAGGGTTCGGGTTCTGGAGAAGGGCCTCACACAAATGAAAAGAGACTAGAAAAAATTTAATTTGGCGATATGGGGGGCCAGGCGGTAGTCCAACTCTAGTGGGAGAACTACTCACTGCTCTGGCCCTGCCATCCCTTTTATTGAGGCTATGGGGAAAACACCCATAGCGCTTAGGCAGGAAATAACAGAAATTTACATAGGACAAACAGAGGTGGAGGCTGCTTCAGCTAACAATGTCTCAACTAAACAGTGAGTGGTTAGAGCAATTAATGTTGTTGACAGCCTTCCTGGTTTCCTGTCCACATCTCTCTATAAGTGAAACAGTAATTGGTTTCCAGCAACATCTAAAAAGATTAAGTGTAAATAAATATCTATCGTGATTAGCATTGAGTAGGATCTCAATAAGTAATAATTGCAACTTTAGAAACTTGGTCTCCCAGATTCACAGTGGGATTCATTTGAATGCATTTTGCAAACTATGTCTCATGAGTAGTTCTCTTTCTGGTCCTTAGTTTTATTCATCTGTAAAATCAGGAGTTAAGAAGAGAGACTGTGACATTAGTATATTCCACATTGTTATATGCTCTCACTCCTGTATTTTTGGTGGCAATGTAAATTTGTATGATAAAATTGGAGGGTAATTTGTCAGTGACCAAAATAAAAATGCACATGTCCTTTCCTGAGCCCCAGCAGTTCCATTTAATCTTACTGTCTTTTTGTAGCCATTATATGCCTAACTATACTAGAAATAAGCAAGAAAGGAATGAATTAAGTAATATTCTCCTAACCTACTTGAATTTGGAACACTTTTCTGGCAAAGCATTTCCTGTAACAATTACTCAGTGAAACATTTTTGGGTGAATAGCTGATCTGGAGAGGAGGCAGAATTTGTGCCTGGTAATGGAAGAACTTGAGCTTCTACCTGCCAGGCACCTTCGTAGGTGGAAGGCGGCAATACAGGGACATTCAATAAGAGTATGATGAATAAATGAATAATATCTTCCCATTTAATCCTTATGAAATAGGTATTACTATTTTATTTTTGAAAAGTGAGGCTTCTAGAGGTTTAGCCATGATTCCAGAATTAAGTCCAAGTGGTAAATCTAGACTTCAATCCCTAGTCTGCTTCTCTCTCCTCTGTACTCTTATCCTTATACCATGCAGGAGAAGGAGGTCCTATGGGGCAGTGCAAGGCAGGGAGAAAAAAAGATTCTACAATTGTGAGGGACTGTCGAAGGATAGTTAAATAAGAATTTGTAAAGTCATAAGCTAGTGAACATAGAGTTAGTCTTCAGTTCTTGGTATGTGTTGGGGGAACAGTGCACCCGAAATTAAACAAATCAGTGATAATTTTAGAAGTGATGAAGGCTGTAGAGTCTAAATAGAAGAGTAAACATTCCAGATTTATTACATGCATTGAGATAAATAGTTAACACAAGGCTAGCAGCCATTCATTTGGTGCTTACTCTACTTGGTTCGAATTATGTTGTCAGACAACTCACTGATAAATAGTTATGCCTCTCTTTTAGGGATATGCTAACTAAGACACAGAGAAGTCAAGTAACTTGCTATAGGTTTCTTAGTAAATAAACATATTTATCTTAATCCTCACCTGATTGATTTTAGAGAGAGGGGAAAGAAGAGAGAAAGAGAGAGAAACATGGATGTGAGAGAGAACATCAATTGGCTGCCTCCTATATGTGTCCTGACCAGGGATCTGACCCTCAACCTAAGTACGTGCACAGACTACAACCTTTAGGTATATGGGATGATGCTCCGGCCAACTGAGTTACACTGGCTGGGGCTAAACTGAGATTTGAACTCCACTCTAAAGAGTTGCAAATTTCCAATACATTTTATTACATGGTGTTGCAATATGGGGAGAATACTTTCAACAATAAAGATAATTTTTTTAAGTGAAAGACAAGGAATGTCACTGTATGTTAACCGCTGTGCTGTTATTACAAATTGAACTTTTGTGCTCTTAGGTTAATGGGCTTTAAGTGTAAACTTGATTTTCAAAGAGAAAGAAGGGAAGATAGGACACAGAAGGAAGAGAGAGAGGAGGGGAGGGGAAGGAAGGAGGAGGCAAGGCTTCCATTTTATAAGAGGCTATTTATCATGCATTGTTAATATTAATTTTTAAGGGAGGTGGTCAGTGACTCACACTGTGAAAGGTAAGTAAATTAATAGTAGTGGATTTTCAAAGCTGGAATCTCTCTTTTGTAATTGTGGGCATTTCATTCAGAAGTACATCATGCATTTCAGCTCCCACATTTTAAATTAAATTTCCTTATTACTTTTTAAGTAGCTTGTCATGGGTTATTGAGTATTTACTGTATGTTTATACTGTAATTCTCTGAAATGACATATAGTAATTGCTTTAGCTACTGCATCTGATGTCTAATTACTGTAAATGCATGTAAAGAAGTAATTAAATGGAAAAAATAAACTTTTTTCCATAACTTCATATTACAGATTAAACAGAGGATGTTAGTTCTTCCCCTAATTTTTGGTAAAAACAAACTCGTGCAAGCAGAGTGATAAACAAGCTGCAGAGGTAAATTGATCCGAGGTGTGCTCACTCATAATGTTCTGGCTGAGCTCCACTGGGGATATAGCAGACTGACCCTGAACCTGTCAGGAGCTGTGAACTCACCCTGGCCCTTTCCACACCCTAAAGAGAAGCCAAGGCTTTCACTGTTCAAACATGTTCCTCCTCCACTTTACAATTCTAGTCAAGACTGCAACAGGGCATCTCAAGACATTTTGCATGAAACCAGCCTCTAGAAATTAGTGGATCAGTTGTGCAGAAACACACACACACACACACACACACACGAAAAATGACACCAAGTAAACATTTTAACAAATATTTAATTCAATTTTGCAGAGTCTGGTTATTTTTAAGTGATTTACAAATCAGTTTCCTCTTTGTTTTACGGATGATGTAAACTATTAAGAGCCAGAGGATGATAGAAACCGGTTGTACAAACCTGGTCTATTTTAACTTCAAAAATAGCATAACTGTACTGGTTAGGCAATGCCAAAAATTGTCAAATTGCCTTTTTCACAGGAAAAAGAATCACAGCAGGATGGATTTAAAGTAAGATCCAAAATTAAAGGCTGCATTATTCCTCTCATCCTTCCAAGGGCAGGTGAACGCAGAGGGGCGTTTTCCACCACTGAGATAATAATAAAGGCAGACACAAAGAGCCCATTGCAATCTTGCTGCTGTAAAGTTTAAGTTGATCCAATCTTTTTTCTGACCTTTTGAATTGCCAATTGGAAAACACACACAAATGGTCCTCAGCTGAGAAGCAGCTCAGTGAGAGTTCTCTACAACCTGTGGTCATCCCTTGAGCAAGGAGTTTGAAAAGGGACATGATCTCTCAGAAGGGGCATCTTTCTCAGTGGTTTGGTCTGCGAGTGTGTCATATACCACTGTCCTGTTTAAAGCGGGCTCCCTTACTGACCCCTACCCCCTTTTCGGGTGCCATAGAAATCCCCCATACTGCCCCCAGGCTGGCAAATCTGAAACTGTAAGTAGTCAATAGTCTGAACTTAATTTCATTAATGTGAACAAAGTTCACTTTTTGCCTCCATTAAAACTAGGTAAAACTAATGCGAAGGTGTCCCTTGGCTACACTAAAGAATAGGAGTGGGGAAGGGAAGAAATCTGGGATTCTCTAGAAGTGTTCAACAAACCTTTAGATTAATCCTTTCTTCGTTTGGAGATGCTCAGTGTATGAACTGTAGAAACAGCCAGCACCCAGCACTCAAGTTGCTCTCCACCAGCCCCATTCTTCACTTCTCCAGCATAACCCATTGAGGCACACATTCTTGGGGGACCTAATTTTAAAAACATTGTATTTTTCATTAACACATTCACTCACGTTATTGTCTCTCAGTATGTTTATTCATATCTTTTTCCCCAGCTTTATTGAGAAATAATTGACATACATCCTGATGGTTTGATTATGCCAGACCCTGTGCTAGGAGGCTAGCTAATCCCTTTTTTTAAGGCCAAAAGATGGCAGCTCACCTTCCTCAGAGACCTTGGATCCAGAGAGTCACTGGTGAAAAGTAGACTTTCTGGATAATCTGGTTGGATAGACTTGTTCACATAATTCTTCTTTTATTTGTGATAGAATGGAGCTAATGAAGTTTCACTTATAGGTTCAAGGTCAGAAGGGACTTGTGAACATTAGGGTAGTCGGCATTCTAGCCCATTATTATCTGTAGTTTTTCAGCTAACAAATATGTGCTTTTAATATCCTAAAACTATTTGAAAGGGAATTTGATGCATTCATCTTCATGGCAGGAGAAGTGTTAGATAAGTAATTGCTAACATGTGTCATGCTTTCTGGTACCCTTCTTGACATGTATGTATTGAGTTGTGGGTTATTATGATTACCATTTTACAGACAAATAAAGAATGATTGAATAATGTATGCAAGGTCACACAATGGTAGCAAATGGAAGTGATGGGATCTGAAACCAGACAGATTAGGTAGATATCCTGGCTTCATAATCCTCTCTATTGGCTCTGGGGATATGACCTAATAAAAAGAGACCAGCCCTGCAGAAATATCACCAAAAGAGCCAGGATTTGGATTCAATAAAGGTGGTAGCTGCAAATTTAAATGAATTTGAGAGACTAATCAGAATGTAACAGAGCCTGTCTCAATTACTTTGCCCTTTTTCTCCTCTGACCACCCCTCCTACATCAGCCCACACAGATTCACATTAAAAATAAATATCTTGCCCAGCTGGTGTGGCTTAGTTTTTGAGCATCAACCTATGAACCAGGAAGTCATTGTTGGATTCCTGGTCAGGGTACATGCCCAGGTTGCAAGCTCAGTCCCCAAAGTGGGGCATATAGGAGGCAGCTAATCGATGATTCTTTCTCATCATTGATGTTTCTAACTCTCCCACTTCCTTCCTCTCTGAAATCAATAAAAATATATTTTAAAAAATATCTTAAAACTGAACTTCCATGATTAGAGACTAATGTTTGTATATTAATTGATAATAGGTGATAGGTAAGAGCAATATCTTACGCATTTTAATTTAGGATAAACAGACTGAATTATTTGGATCCAATGGAAGCAGCATTACTGAACACATACCAGATGATAGCAACTGTATTAGAATCAGTGTGTGTGTGTACAGAGGAGCTTAGATGCACCCACAGAAAACACACAAAGATTGTCCTGACCGATTGGCTCAGTGGATAGAGCATTGGCCTGCAGAATAAAGGGTCCCAGGTTCGATTCCGGTCAAGGGCATGTGCCTTGGTTGCAGGCACATCCCCCATAGAGTGTGTGCAGGAGGCAGCTGATTTATGTTTCTCTCTCATTTATGTTTCTGGCTCTCTATCCCTCTTCCTTCCTCTCTGTAAAGGAATCAATAAGATATATATATATTTTTAACCCTTTGCACTCGCTTGCTTTTTTCATCGAGCTGCTACCGATGCTAACCGTGTTGAGTCACACGCGACATCTGAGTGCAAAAGGTTAAAGAAAGAAAACACACAAAGATGAAACTGTATCTTTACAATCCAAGTTTATGAGAACATCACACCCTCACAAGGATCTAGGTTAAAAAGTATAGGTAACTCAAGAGGAAAAGAGCTCAAAATACAAGTTATGTTATAACAAAATAATTGCTGTGTCATGTGGACAGGGACAGTCCATTTGGCTTGGAGATGATAGTTGATGGGGTGAAGGTTAGGGGGAAGCTTCCATCGAGCAAGTGAATTGAGCCCTAAGAGATTGTTGCCAGGTATCAAGAAGTATTATCAGGGTTCGTAAATTCTAGGAGCAAGGTTAGGCTGCAGGTAAAGCTTGAGTGACTTCATGGTTTCATTGCTTCTTTGGGTGTCTCAGGGTCTTGTTTTCATAGTGGTTTAATATTCTGCAATTGTATTAGGTAACAGTAAAAACATTATAGATATTTAGGAGTCAAATAAATGCTTATAGAAACACTAGTGGCCTGGTGCACAAATTAGTGCATATTGAAAGGAAATTAGAAGAAATATTTTAGTATCACTTTTCACCCTTTCTCTATAATAGAAGTGTCAACTAAATTCATGATCTATTACAATGACAGATCAAAACACGTGTGTGATTGGCACCAGCAAGAGCTTTATATGTATCATGCATGCGTGAGTCAACTTAGCCTTTTATATATAGAGAATAAACTTGCTTAATTAGACCTGCTTTTTGACTTAGCTAAACTTTTTTCAGCCCAGTGAAGCACCCCAACTTCTCTTTCAGGTAATTGTCAGCAACACAGCAATAAATGTTAACACAAAGCAGATTATTTTTGTAGATCACACAGGGAGAACAAGGGTAAAATATTTAACTGCAGCAGTGTTTGACTATATTTTGTTCAGTTAGAAAACCTGAAGTTATTTTCAAGGTCTGCCATTTCTTCTTTTCAGTTGGGTAAAGTTTCTAAGCTTTCTAAATCTCCGTTTTCTGGCTGATGAAAGGAAAATAGGATTCCATTAAGTCTCCTATCTACCTACTCCAAGACTTCTGTGAGAATCAAATGAGATGAGGCATGGGAAAATGCTTCACAGACATTTGGTTAAAGTGTAAAATATTTCCACCTGGCTATAAAGCAAGTTGTGTTCCTGGGCTGAAGAAACTGCAAGGTGGCTAGTCGGAAGACAGGTGTTGCTTCATGACATCATTACTCAGACAGACACTTAGCATATTAGCCTTTTATATGTATAGATTTTAAAGGCTTCAAGAGCAAACTCCAAACCTCACAATAACAACACTGAGCTTAGCCTGCCAGGAACTGTTTTCCCTGCTGCAAAGAAGAAACTGAGAAAATATACAACTGCTAGCTCCATCTTAGCCATGATTGTGAATGAGAAAACTGCTTCCAAATTTGTTTGATTCAGAGTCATGCCTTGCCAGCCACTATCTGCTTAAGCCTCTATTGTTTCCTGGAGAGTACTGCCTTTATTCTCATATAACTCAGTTCTAAAGACCAAGTTTCACAATAGTTGACCTCAGTGGCAGAATCTAGTTGCATCTAGAACCTTCCATGCAAGACACTGGGGAATGTGGCCTCTAGTGTACAGGAAGAGTCATGAAAAGGAATCTGTAATAGATGTTAAGAAGCTGGTCTACTCTAGTTGCCACATCATCATTGTCTGAAAAGTCCTCAAGTCAATGTATTCACTTAAAATAACTGTTGGAGAATGTCTTCTAGACAGTGAGGTTGGCAGAGATGTCTATAAAATAGATGTCACGTGCCATAGCAGAGGTTGTTCATTGGTCCTTGCACTTTTCCCACTGAGCTCCATTCAGCAAACTTCAAACACTTTTCAACCAATTTTTTTAAAAAATGCTCTCGAAGTCGACACATTAGATATAAATCTATTTGCATTCCTGACCAGGAATATAGAATATAGAAAGACAAGCCAGAGGGAATCAGACTATGGCACAGATAAAATGGGGGTGCTAGAACAAACTAAGGACTAAGGTGTGCCTCCTCACAATATTGTTTAAGGCTAACCCCCAGAAAGCATAGCTATTGTTTAAATCACTAAAATGATTTCCTCAGTCAAGAAATATTGTTTTGCCCTAACCGGTTTGGCTTAGTGGATAGAGCGTCGGCCTGTGGACTGAAAGGTCCCAGATTCGATTCTGGTCAAGGGCATATACTTTGGTTGTGGGCACATCCCCAGTAGGTGTGCAGGAGGCAGCTGATCGATGGTTCTCTCTCATCAATGTTTCTAACTCTCTATCCCTCACCCTTCCTCTCTGTAAAAAATCAATAAAAATATATTTTTTAAAAAAAGAAATATTGTTTCTGAGATCTTGGCTAGAAATGTACACAGCAATAGAAAAATTGGTATAATGGCCTAGACAGAGCAAATGCATCTAACTTAGCTATGCCTGCAGTGTGCTGGCAGTGAGCTGCATTCCCTCAATTAGGGCTCTTCAGCCAGGCTGGCAGCTTCCCAAGACGATACTCCATGCTCCATGCTCCAGTGTTCTATCCAGCCTGTGGAGAGGGCAGGAGCTGGGCTACATTGTCTGGCCTCTTTCATTTGCGTTATAAGAGGAACCACGTCTGGACCATGTGGATAATTGTTTGTTTGCTTTTGTCACATTTGGAACCATTGTAAATAAACCCAATCTGTAAGAGAGAAAGTAAAAGCCCAAAGCACCTGGAGTGTTTTGATAGGACTCGGTAAACTGAAAGCTTGTTGGCAGCCATGAGGGGGAAAATGACAAATGCTGCACTAGAGGGAGTGGAAAATGGATTGAATGGTCACTCCCTGAAGGGGCTGCATTTGTAACTTTCTTGAAAGACAATAAGGATCCATTAAGACACAGTCCCTGCAATTGAAGAAAATGGTGATCTGCATTGGAAATGTACTTAATTGCTCCATATGAAATACAAAATATCTGCCTCTAAAAAATTAGTGGAGCCTGGCCGGTATGGTTCAGTGTTTGAGTTTCCACCTATGAACCAGGAGGTCATGGTTTGATTCCGGGTCAGGACACATGCCTGGGTTGTGAGCTCGATCCCCAGTGTGGGGAGTGCTGGAGACAGCCAATCAATGATTCTCGTTGATGTTTCTCTCTCTCTCTCCCTCTCCCTTTCTCTCTGAAATCAATAAAAATATAATAAGAAAATAAAATTAAATAAAAATTAGTGGGGCCCTAGCCGGTTTGGCTCTGTGGTTAGAACATCAGCCCGAGGACTGAAGGATCTGGGGTTTGGGTTTGATTCCCATCAAAGGCACATGCCCTGGTTGTTAGTGCCCAATTATGTGTCTCTCTCACATCAATGCTTCTCTCTCTGTGTCTCTCCCTCTCCCTTGTATTGTCTCTAGAATTCAATGGAAAAAGTACCCTTATGTGAGGATTAACAACAACAATAAATTATTGGACATAAAGTAATTTGTTTAGAAAGGAAAATAAATTGAGTGTGTAGACACAAAACGCAAATTCATAATGCAATAAAAACTCTACTTGTAGGAAAGGGTCGCAGCCTGTCTAGTGGGAAGTGTTGTCTTCATTATTCCTATACAGAAGAGTCAAGTGTAGGGAGCCAGCTGATAGAAAGTATAGGGGACTTACCTAGGATAGTGTTTGCAGAGCCCTTTACATGAGATAAAAAAATAAAATAAAAAATTAAAAGGACTTGTCCATATAAAAGAAATGGGATGGAGAAGCTTACTTGCACCACTTTTCTCCCCTCCTCCCCTACAACTGCTAGCGGCTTTTTGGTTCTAGATAGCTTGAGAATTTGGTAAAATTTGCAGATTGTACTAAGTTTATCTCCATAAGTCTGTTACCAATTATTTAAGAGGACTTAAATACCCGTGCCCTTCCCATTTACTCCCTTCATCTCTCATAAAATACTCTGTTTTCTGGAAACAATCTAATACTACCTCTTTCTACCTTGTTGTGCATTTTTTTTTAACTACAATATTTCTCTCAAAGCATCTCTAGTTAGAGGAACTGTGAAAGATGAAATTTTAACTCTTTTCATATTGTTACTAGAAGCCCGTTGCACAAAGATTTGTGCAATAGACCTTCATTCACCTGGCTGCCTGCACCACTTTTCCGCTGGCACTGGGGACCCAGCCCTTGGCTCTGGCCACCGCCTTCCGCCTTCTTTCAGGGTTGGGGCTTGGCTCTGGGCGCCGCAAGTAGTGATGGGAGCTGTGAGAGGCCCTGGCGCCTCCCACCGGCCCCGGTTCCCTCAGCCGCTCAGTGATGGGAGCGGCGGGAGGCCCCGGCGCCTCCCGCTGGCCCCGGTTCCTGCGGCGATGGGGGGCGGGGCAACGCGTGGGGGCCACCATCTTTACTGGGTTAATTTGCATAGCACCCTGATTGGCTGTGGGCATAGCGAAGGTACAGTCAATTAGCATATTTTAGGTAGGATTGGTGTTACCTTTTCTATCTTTCCCTTTCACACATAGTTTTGAGCAAATATGCCATACTCTGAGGTTACAGAGAGAGTGAAGAAGATAGTAATCTAGTGGGAAAGAAAGGCAAATCGGA